>NC_088415.1:43240150-43562650 GCF_034236695.1 Oncorhynchus nerka | reverse complement strand
AAAAGAGAGACTGGGAAAATCAGGAGCTGAGACAAAAGCGCTGGTTGACTTGACAAACAAGACGAACTGGCAACAGACAAACAGAGAACACAGGTAGAAATACACAGGGGATAATGGGTAAGATGGGCAACACCTGAGAGGGGGTGGAGACAATCACAAATACAGGTGAAACAGATCAGGGTGTGACAAACATGACAGATAGGAAGCTACATACAATAGCCCCTAGGATATATAAATATACACTGTCATGAGCCCAACATATTACCTGTAGATTGGAATAAGTATAATTAATTTCAGTTTCATCAGTTATAACAGCTAATGTGAGATTACATAACTTTGAAGACAATATTAGGGCCTATGTATTTTGAATGTTATCCTCTATCCTTCTGGCTGCCCTCCCCCTTCGCTTCTAGGTTTAAGTTTGTTTATTTGTCATATACTGTAAGGACAGACGCTGGGAGATGAGAAGTAAGTACAGGGAGTGAATATTTAATAAATAACGGACATGAAACAAAACAAGGACAGCGTATGGACAAGCAGAACAAAATGACATTAGTGCTGACACGGGGATCAAAATGAGGATCAGACAGATATAGAGGGGGCAATCAACAAAGTGAAGGAGTCCAAGCGACTCCAATGAAGCGCTGATGTGCATAATGAAGGTGACAGGTGTGCGTAATGATGGGCAGCCTGGCACTCAAGAGGGGGAGCAGGGGCAGGCGTGAGACCTCTATGATTAATTTAATTTAGTCAGTTCTACCACCTAAACATTGCCCATTTTTAACAGGGTTTAACCTCTAGCGTCGAGCAATCCCGTATCCGGAAGCGTAATCATAGCCTCAAGCTCAATACCATAACGCAACGTTAACTATTCATGAAAATCGCAAATTAAATGAAATAAATATATTGGCTCACAAGCTTAGCCTTTTGTTAACAACACTGTCATCTCAGATTTTCTAAATATGCTTTTCAACCATAGCTACACAAGCATTTGTGTAAGAGTATTGATAGCTAGCATAGCATTAAGCCTAGCATTCAGCAGGCAACATTTTCACAAAAACAAGAAAAGCATTCAAATAAAATAATTTACCTTTGAAGAACTTTGGATGTTTTCAATGAGGAGACTCTCAGTTAGATAGCAAATGTTCAGTTTTTCCAAAAATATTATTTGTGTAGGAGAAATCGCTCCGTTTTGTTCATCACGTTTGGCTAAGAAAAAAAAACGAAAATTCAGTCATTACAACGCCAAACTTTTTTCCAAATTAACTCCATAATATCGACAGAAACATGGCAAACGTTGTTTAGAATCAATCCTCAAGGTGTTTTTCACATATCTATTCGATGATAGATCATTTGTTGCAGTTGGGTTTCTCCTCTGAAGCAAATGGAAAAATGCACGCAGCTGGAGATTACGCAATAATTTCGACGGAGGACACCAAGCAGGCACCTGGTAAATGTAGTCTCTTATGGTCAATCTTCCAATGATATGCCTACAAATACGTCACAATGCTGCAGACACCTTGGGGAAACGACAGAAAGTGTAGGCTCATTCCTGGCGCATTCACAGCCATATAAGGAGACATTGGAACACAGCGCCTTCAAAATCTGGGCCATTTCCTGTTTAAAATTTCATCTTGGTTTCGCCTGTAGCATCAGTTCTGTGGCACTCACAGATAATATCTTTGCAGTTTTGGAAACGTCAGTGTTATCTTTCCAAAGCTGTCAATTATATGCATAGTCGAGCATCTTTTCGTGACAAAATATCTTGTTTAAAACGGGAACGTTTTTTTATCCAAAAATTAAAAGAGCGCCCCCTATATCCAAGAAGTTAATATCTAATTGTAGTAAAGTTCAGCTTCAGTCCACAGGGGGGCACTGTGTTACTGTCAGAAGATATGTGTTTCAGTCAAAAACGTTCACTCATGTCTTCGGTCTCAGCTAGCTAGCGAACCAGTAGCTACCGAAGCTACTCAGCAAAGCTAGCTACGGATACAAAACCCATCAAATACACTTGCTGGAAATAAACACTTTTCCTAATATCTTTCATGACTTAGACATGCTAAGGATGTTGATATATTCACTAAATATACTGTTAAATAACTGTCTGACATCCAATAGCTTAAGGATACTGAGCGCTAACACAAGCTTATTAGCACTAGCCAACTCTTATGCTGAGGGAGACAAGCTAGTTAGTTAGCTATCACCAACCCTGCACAAACCTGTGGCTAACTCTGTTGCTGCACTTTGACTTTGACTGTTCTGCCCCCCCACCACCACCACCTCATTCACTGCTGTCTGCTCAACCTGCTTTTTTAGCCCCTATTTTAGTAAGTTCTGAATATCCACATTTGCTCTGTTCTATGCTGCAGACTGACTAAGTGACAAGCGTTTTGCAGAGTGATGACATCTAACCAGTGCTGTATGGGTGGGGGAGTGGTCAAGGGACCTGAGTAGTCCACTTGTGAAATCTCGACCAATCACAACAGGCACCGCATCACTCCAGGGGCTTCTAGCAGTGCCTGCTAGTGCCAAGCACAGTACTGTATATCGTATTGTGTATTTTTTTTAAATGTGCCATTACCTTATTTTTTTGCATAGTGCAAGTGATGTGTGGTTATGGAAACTCATAGACAAATTATTATTATAAAAAACATTTTACCATGAAAACGGTCAGGGGTGAACCAAAAACAGCTGGGGCCAAAGCCCCCGAAGCCTAGGCCTAATAACGTCACTTGTTGGGATGAAGGCAGGACTCTAAAACATATTCTCCCGAATAACTGGAATGGCATGTAGAGAGCGAGAGAGAGAGAGTGTGTGTGTGTGTGAGAGAGAGAGTGTGTGTCCTTCCAAATGACTGGAATGGCTCTGTTATCACATTCCCTGTGTCTCTGTCCCTTTACCCTTGAGCCAGCCTGAATGGATAGCTCGTGTAACCATTACATCACATTACAGCCACACACACACACACACACACACACACACACACACAGTACACTCCCCAGATAATAAATCAAATCATGAAAATATAAATCAATCCCAATAAGCCACTTCAAGTTCATTGTAAGAGGGTGGGACAATGGTTTATTCTCACACATACGGGCAATACTAGGCCTAATAGCCCGATTCAGTTGGGCCTGTATTAAGGCTCGCACACATCGCACCAAATGTGGATCTAGTGTTCATTCAGCTGTTTTAGGGACCACCCTCTGTAAAAGTCTGACTGCTGACATTTTTCACCCAATTCTACATGTAGAATCGATGCGCACTCGGTTCACAAATTACTTTTGGAGGTGCTAAGTACTCTCGGCCAGCAAACGCTATTGGTGTGTCTCTGCACTCATTCATGCATCCCAAATGGCACCCTTTTGACCAGAACATAGGGCTCTGGTCAAAAGCAGTGCACTATATAGGCAATAGTGTGCCCTTTGTTACGCAGCCATAAGGCTACAGGATCTGAGGAACAGGTGTCCTTCCTTCTCCATTCCACCTCCGGGTTTAGTGTATACAAAGTGTTAAACAGAGAGAGAGGAAGGAAGACCATGTGAAGCTGTGCCGTGACAACTAGGAATGGGTGGGTCATCATCATAGTCAATGTTCAAAAGTCGTTTCCCTCTGACTTCTACAGTACCATGCAATGACATTGTGCTAAGATGTGATGGTAAAGGCCACCCATAACTTGCTAAGCACTGTCAGGAAAACAACATCTTTCTCCAAACATGCATGACATGGTTGTAATGTCAAGGCACACCCACACCCACTAATGTAATCTGTTAGCGCTCCATTCTGAAGCTGCTGTCAGACTGTCAGGTCAATAGTGCTGCTGTGACATTGTGTGTGTGTGTGTGTGTGTGATTGTGAGTGTTCAACCGTCAGGACTATATGATGCTGCTGTGACATTGTGTGTGTGTGTGATTGTGAGTGTTCAACAGTCAGGACTAAATGATGCTGCTGTGACATTGTGTGTCTGATGTAATCACATTGTAGACTAGTCCTGCAACTCAGCGTCTATTCAGCGTGTGTGTTTTTTAAAATTGTATTATTATATATTTTTTACCCCCTTATTCTCCCCAATTTCGATCTTGTATCATCGCTGTAACTCCCCAAGGGGCTCGAAAGGCAAAGGTCGAGTCATGCGTTCTCCGAAACATGACCCGCCAAACCATGCTTCTTAACACCCACCCGGAAGCCAGCCGCACCAATGTGTTGGAGGAAACACCATTCAACTGACGACCGATGTCAGCCTGCAGGCGCCGGGCCCCCACAAGGAGTCGCTAGAGTGCGATCAGCCAAGTAAAGCTCCCCCAGCCAAACCCTCCCCTAACCCGGACGATGCTGGGCCAATTGTGCACCCCCCTATGGGACCCCCAATCACGGCCGGTTGTGACACAGCCTGGGATCAAACCCGGGTCTGTAGTGACACTTTAGACCACTACGCCACTCGGGAGGCCAGTGTGAGTGTTTTTTTATGAGTGAAAGAGACTCAGTGTCTATTCATTAGCTGCTGCTGCTGTCACAAATACAGCAAATAACCTAAACAAAACCTACCAACAGCCACTAGAGGAATGTCCAGCGCCGGACTGTGGACAGAAGAATTTGAATGAAATATAAAAACATTAAAGATCTCTGGAATCAGGATAAATAAACATACCAACAGCCATATTCAGGGAAATAAGCCTTGGTAAAATCCCTGCATTTGTCAATGTCTTGCTGTTTCTATCTTTGATCTCTTAATGAGTATTGTGTGAGTTGTGTGCTGTGTATTTTGGGGACAGGTCTAACAGGCCAGCACAGTCCATGGATCTATAGGCAGCAGTCTAGTGTGTGTGTGTGTCAGCGCTGCTACAATGAACAGTCTGCAAAGCATACAGTGCCTTCAAGGATTCACACCCCTGGACTTTTCTACATGTTGTTGTCTTACACCTTGAATGTAAAATGGATTACATTGAGACGTTGTGTCACTGAGTACCACTTTATATATTTTCAAGCATTGTGGTGGCTGCGTGTCATCAGCAAGGACTAGTGAGGTTTTTTTTGTTGATAAAAAGAAACCGAACAGAGCTAAGCACAGGCAAAATCCCAGAGGAATATCTGGTTCAGTCTGCTTTCCAACATACAGTACCAGTCAAAAGTTTGGACACACCTACTAATTCAAGGGTTTTTCTTTATTTGGATTATTATCTACATTGTAGAATAATAGTGAAGACATCAAAACTATGAAATAACACATATGGAATCATGTAGTAAGCAAAAAAGTCTTAAACAAATCAAAATCTATTTCATATTTTAGATTCTTCAACTTTGCACACTCTTGGTATTCTCTCAACCAACTTCATGAGGTAGTCACCTGGAATGCATTTCAATTAACAGGTGTGCCTTGTTAAAAGTTAATTTGTGGAATTTCTTTACTTTTGACTGGTACTGTACTCTGGGACACAAATTCACCTAGCAGCAGGACAATAACCAAAAACACAAGGCCAAATATAAATTGAGTACAGCAATCATTAGGAACAACTTCCCCCTGACAGTCTCATTGAAGATCTTATTCACTTGTCTACCTAATTATGACAAGTGTACCATATTACATATTGGATCGTTAAAAACTACACTACCTCGTAGTTTACCAATAAAATGGGCGGATGGGGAAGTAGACATACTTGGTATTCACATCTACAAAAATATAAATGAACTTACCACAATCAATTTCAATAGACAGTTAGCTAAAATAGATAAGATTCTGCAACCATGGAGAGGTAAATACTTGTCTATTTATGGAAAAATCACATTAATTAACTCTTTGGTCCTATCACAGTTTACTTACTTACTAATGGTGCTGCCTACTCCAGATGACTAGTTTTTTAGTCATACGAGCAAAACATATTTGTATTGTATTTGGAATGCTAAGCCAGACAAAATTAAACGTGCCTATTTATATAATGAATATGAGTTTGGGGGGGCTAACATTATTAAATATTAAAGCTTTAAACCAAAAGCTTCAGTCAAACATAAATTATAGTTAAACCCAAAATGGTTCTCCAGTAGTTTATTAAGAAAAACTCATCCTTTGTTCAAACATGGCCTTTTTGCCTTTATACAGATTACAACTTCTCATTTCTGACTAATTGAAAATGAAATGTAGTTTAAAGTATCACCCTTTCTTTAAACAAGCCATACAAAGCTGGTTACAATTTCAGTTTTATCCTCCAGAAAAGATAGAACAAATATTACAACAAATGTTATGGTTAAACTCAAATATACTGATGAATAAAAATACATTCTATATGGAAAAGATGTTGAAAAATGGTATTATATTTATTAATGATATTATGAATAGAAATAGAGGAGTTATGTCACATATGCAGCTATCGGAAATATCTGCTCAATCCAAATTTACAACCAACTGATTGCAGCATTACCACAAAAAAATGGAGGAGGCAAGTGGAAAAGGGAGAAGGTAGGGAACTTGTTTGTCTGCCACATATTAAAGATACAAATTGGCTGAAGGGAACTGGCATAAATAGAAAAATATACCAATTTAATTATTTGAGGACAAAAACGTTGACAGCTGCTCCATACAGGTTGCAAAATAAATGGGAAGAGATTATCGATGTCCCGATTCCATGGCACATAGTTTATGAACTGGTACAAAAAACTACACTTGAGTTTATCAATGCAAATTTTTATATATAAAATTCTTGCCACCAACAGAATGCTATATTGTGGCATACAACAATCTCAGCTCTGTAGATTTGGCTGCGAAGAGACAATCAATAGATCATGTATTCTGGTATTGCCCCTACTGTATGTCGCTTGTTTCTGGTCACAAGTTCAGGATGGGTTAAAAAAAAAATATCACAAAATACACTTAAAATTAACCTTACAAATAGTGTTGGGCAATTTGGAAAGCTATAGTCAGTCAATAAATAATATAATACTCGTAGGAAAGGTTTTCATCTTTAGCTCACAATCTGTGGATATAATACGATTAGAAAAGTTTTTAAAAAATATGTAAAACATCACAGCATAATTGAAACATATACTGCGCATGGAAACCATACGAGGGTAGTCTATGGTGATAGGTGGGATGGGCTGAGAGTGGCTGAGGGGTGGTTTATGGTGATAGGTGGGATGGGCTGAGAGTGGCTGAGGGGTGGGATTAAAGAGCTGATGTTTGGTCATGCATTATTGTTATTTGACTGTTTTATATAAAAGTACCATGTATGCAAAATGTACATGTAAAATGTATGTATACAGTTGTAGTCGGACGTTTACATACACTTAGGTTGGAGTCATTAAAACTCATTTTTCAACCACTCCACAAACTACAGTTTTGGCAAGTCGGTTAGGACATCTACTTTGTGCATGACACAAGTAATGTTTCCAACAATTGTTTACAGACAGATTATTTCCCTTATAATTCACTGTATCACAATTCCAGTGGGTCAGTTTACATACACTAAGTTGACTGTACCTTTAAACAGCCTGGAAAAGTCCTGAAAAGGATGTCATGGCTTTAGAAACTTCTGATAGGCTAATTGACATAATTTGAGTCAATTGGAGGTGTACCTGTGGATGTATTTCAAGGCCTACCTTCAAACTCAGTGCCTCTTTGCTTGACATCATGGGAAAATCAAAAGAAATCAGCCAAGAACTCAGAAAAAAAATGTTGACCTCCACAAGTCTGGTTAATCCTTGGGAGCAATTTACAAATGCCTGAAGGTACCACGTTCAACCTGAAAGGCCGCACAGCAAGGAAGAAGCCACTGCTCCAAAACCGTCATAAAAAAGACAGACTACAGTTGGCAACTGCACATGGGGACAAATATCGTACTTTTTGGAGAATTGTCCTCTGGTTTGATGAAACAAAAATAGAACTGTTTGGCCATAATGACCATCATTATGTTTAGAGGAAAAAGGGGGAGGCTTGCAAGCCGAAGAACACAGTCCCAACCGTGAAGCACAGGGGTGGCAGCATCATGTTGTGGGGGTGCTTTGCTGCAGGAGGGACTGGTGCCCTTCACAAAATAGATGGCATCATGAAGAGGGAAAATTATGTGGATTTATTGAAGCAAAATCTCAAGACATCAGTCAGGAACTTAAAGCTTGGTCGCAAATGGGTCTTCCAAATGGACAATGACTCCAAGCATACTTCCAACGTTGTGGCAAAATGGTCAACAAAGGACAACAAAGTCAAGCCATTGGAGTGGCCATCACAAAGCCCTGACCTCAATCCAATAGTACATTTGTGGGCAGAACTGAAAAAGCGTGTACGAGCAAGGAGGTCTACAAACCTGACTCAGTTACACCAGCTCTGTCAGGAGGAATGGTACAAAATTCACCCAAATTATTGTGGGAAGCTTGTGGAAGGCTACCCAAAATGTTTGACCCAAGTTAAACAATTTAATGGCAATGTTACTAATTGAGTGTATGTAAACTTCTGACCCACTGGGAATGTAATGAAATAAATAAAAGCCGAAACAAAATCACTCTCTAATATTATTTTGACATTTCACATTCTTAAAATAAAGTGATGATCCTAAATGATGTAAGACAGGGAATGTTTTCTAAGATTAAATATCAGAAATTGTGAAAAACTGAGTTTAAATGTATTTGGCTAAGGTGTATGTAAACTTCCGACTTCAACTGTATGTAGCAGAAAAGTTGTAAAACAACAAAAATATATTTGTCCTCCGCAGAGGTGGGGTGGTGGAGGGGATAATAAAAACATACAGAATAAATGAATAACACATTTAGTTTTTTAAAGGGCCCCCTCAGAACATCAGAACCCCTCAGACATCAACTGATATCTCAAAGTGCTGTACAGAAACCCAGCCTAAAACCCCAAACAGCAAGCAATGCAGGCGTAGAAGCACGGTGGCTAGGAAAAACTCCCTAGAAAGGCCAAAACCTAGGAAGAAACCTAGAGAGGAACCAGGATATGAGGGGTGGCCAGTCCTGTTCTGGCTGTGCCGGGTGGAGATTATAACAGAACATGGCCAATATGTTCAAATGTTCATAAATGACCAGCATGGTCAAATAATAATAATCACAGTAGTTTTCGAGGGTGCAACAAGTCAGCACCTCAGGAGTAAATGTCAGTTGGCTTTTCATAGCCGATCATTAAGAGTATCTCTACCACTCCTGCTGTTTCTAGAGAGTTGAAAACAGCAGGTCTGGAAGAGGTAGCACGTCCGGTGAACAGGTCAGGGTTCCATAGCCGCAGGCAGAACAGTTGAAACTGGAGCAGCAGCACGGCCAGGTGGACTGGGGACAGCAAGGAGTCATCATGCCAGGTAGTCCTGAGGCATGGTCCTAGGAGAGAGAGAAAGAAAGAAAGAGAGAATTAGACAGAGCATACTTAAATTCACACAGGCCACCAGATAAGACAGGATAAGTACTCCAGATATAACAGACTGACCCTAGCCCCCCGACACATAAACTACTGCAGCATAAATACTGGAAGCTGAGGGGTCAGGAGACACTGTGGCCCCATCCGATGATACCCCCGGACAGGGACAAACAGGCAGGATATAACACCACCCAGGGATATCTTCAACCACCAACTTACCATTCTGAAACAAGGCAGAGTATAGCCCACAAAGATCTCCGCCACGGCACAACCCAAGGGGGGAACGCCAACCCAGACAGGAAGATCACGTCAGTGAACCAACCCACTCAAGTGACGCACCCCTCTTAGGGACGGCATGGAAGAGCACCAGTAAGCCAGTCTCAGCCCCTGTAATAGAATTAGAGGCAGAGAATCCCAGTGGAGAGAGGGGAACCGGCCAGGCAGAGACAGCAAGGGCGGTTTGTTGCTCCAGTGCCTTTCCGTTCACCTTCACACTCCTGGGCCAGACTACAGCAAGAGATGAGTCTTCAGTAAAGAGTTAAAGGTTGAGATCGAGTCTGCATCTCTCACATGGGTAGGCAGGCCATTCCATAAAAATGGAGCTCTATAGGAGAAAGCCCTGCCTCCAGCTGTTTGCTTAGCGTATGTGTAGGTATGTATGGCAGGACCAAATCGGAAAGATAGGTAGGAGCAAGCCCATGTAATGCTTTGTAGGTTAGCAGTAAAACCTTGAAATCAGCCCTTGCCTTAACAGGAAGCCAGTGTAGGGAGGCTAGCACTGGAGTAATATGATACATTTTTGGGGTTCTAGTCAGGATTCTAGCAGCCGTATTTAGCACTAACTGAAGTTTATTTAGTGCTTTATCCGGGTAGCCGGAAAGTAGAGCATTGCAGTAGTCTAACCTAGAAGTAACAAATGCATGGATAATTTTTTCTGCATAATTTATGGAAAGAAAGTTTCTGATTTTTGCAATGTTACGTAGATGGAAAAAAGCTATCCTTGAAACAGTCTTGATATGTTCGTCAAAAGAGAGATCAGGGTCCAGAGTAATGCCAAGGTCCTTCACAGTTTTATTTGAGACGACTGTACAACCATCAAGATTAATTGTCAGATTCAACAGAAGATCTCTTTGTTTCTTGGGACCTAGAACAAGGATCTCTGTTTTGTTCGAGTTTAAAAGTAGAAAGTTTGCAGCCATCCGCTTCTAGCGAGGGACATTTTGGGGCTTCACCATGTTTCATTGAAATGTACAGCTGTGTGTCATCCGCATAGCAGTGAAAGTTAACATTATGTTTTTGAATGACATCCCCAAGAGGTAAAATAGATAGTGAAAACAAAAGTGGTCCTAACACGGAACCTTAAGGAACACCGAAATTTAAAGTTGATTTGTCAGAGGACAAACCATTCACAGAGACAAACTGATATCTTTCCGACAGATAAGATCTAAACGAGGCCAGAACGTGTCCGTGTAGACCAATTTGGGTTTCCAATCTCTCCAAAAGAATGTGGTGATCGATGGTATCAAAAGCAGCACTAAGGTCTAGGAGCACGAGGACAGATGCAGAGCCTCGGTCTGACGCCATTAAAAGGTCATTTACCACCTTCACAAGTGCAGTCTCAGTGCTACGATGGGGTCTAAAACCAGACTGAAGCATTTCGTATACGTTGTTTGTCTTCAGGAAGGCAGTGAGTTGCTGTGCAGCAGCTTTACAGTTTTGACTTAAATCGCCTTCAAAATCTATGACAAAGGCTTGAAAATGGCTTTCTAGCAATGATCAACAAACAACTTGACGGAGCTTGAACAATTTTTAAAAGAATAATAATTGTACAATCCACATGTGCAAAGGTCTTAGAAACTCAGCCAGAAAGAATCACAGCTGTAGTCACTGCCAAAGCTGATTCTAACATGTATTGACTCAGGGGTGTGAATACTTATGTAAATGAGATATTTCTGTATTTAATTTTCAATACTTTTGCAAACATTTGTAAAAACATGTTTTGACTTTGTCATTATGGGGCATTGTGTGCAGATTGGTGAAAAACAACAACAATTTAATTAACTTTGAATTAGGGCTGTAACACAACAAAATGTGGAATAAGTCAAGGGGTATGAATACTTTCTGAAGGCACTGTATGTCTCGTGACACAGGGTGACATGGGGGAGAAATAGCTCAGTGTAATCCTACTCCAAACATTTTGAGACCGGGGCCAACATGGAAAGGTGATGTAGAGAGTCATGAGGATACCTATTGGCACCTGTGGGTATTTTACATACGGGAGAGCGCGCGGGAAATCAGGAACATACACACGGGAACATAGTATATACGTACTGTACACATAGGAACACACAAGCACATGCACAGGAACATACTTATTCCAGACATACACACATGGCGACATACTTAGTCCACACATACACATATGTTCTCCTTGAAATATACTATGACATTTTACTGGAAAATATATCGACAGTTCTTGAACAATTTGAACATTGTGAACTATTTTAGTGAGACTTTCACTGGCTAATCCACTTTGCTACACAGTTTACACCATTTATATGACGACATTCCACATGGCTGCCTGACCAATCACTTTCAATGATCATTTACATGATTTGCTGGTGTGTGTGTGTGTTTATGCTCCTCTATGTGCCATTGTGTGTGTGTGTCCTCTCCTCAGCAGTTCATGTCTGGTGCTGTACTTGTCCATGGGGTACTATTGATCAGGGTCCTGCTGAAACTTGTGACTAAAGCTTAAGTCTGTCCCAAGAGAATAAATCACAGAATTGCACCTTTGCTTATCAATAAGGAAATGTGTGTGTGTTTATCAATAAGGGTAATGACAAACATCATGGCCCCACCTCGACAGAGGCTGCATCCCAAATGGCACCCTACACAGTGCATTATTTTTGACCAGAGCCCGATGGGAATAGGGTGTAGGGAACAGGGTGCCATTTCGGACACACCCAGAGTCCTACTGGCAGGAGTCCAGTGCTGGCTACTCATGGATTGGCTTGATCTTTCTTAGTGGGAACCTACTCTTTACTATGTAAATGAGACAAGATAAAAGCAGTCACAATCTAGAGACTAAGCAGGATTTCTATTGAACGGTGTCAGGGATAAAGGACCTCTACATTCTGTTGAGTGAGTTTCACTTCACAACGAGCCTGTTTAGACTTGACTATGAGTTAGGTATCTCCATTCAGAAACTGTGTATTTGTAGTGTGTCTCTGTCAAGCCCGGAAGGACTAAGTGAGGAGATCAGATTTAATCATTGCGAGTCCACAGAGATCTAGAGATGTGCTGAGCTGGTGCTTTAGGACGGACGGACAGACAGACATACAGACACTGCAAGATGCAGCAATATGTCCTATCCTGGCCTGCATGGCCTGGGCTGGGCTCTCTGGTCTCTCACTGGCAAAACTGGTTGCAATGTATCATGTCATTCTGTCAATTTGCCTAAATAGACAAAACAAATTCAAAGAGACTAGAGGTCGACCGATTATGATTTTTCAACGCCAATACCGATACAGATTATTGGAGGAACAAAAAAAGGCCGATACCAATTAAATTGTCCGACTTAAAAAAAATGTATTTGTAATAATGACAATTACAACAATACTGAATTAGCACTTATTTTAACTTAATATAATACATCAATAAAATGAATTTAGCCTCAAATAAAATGAAACATGTTCAATTTGGTTTAAATAATGCAAAAACAAAGTGTTGGAGAAGCCATGTAAAAAAGCTAACGTTTAAGTTCCTTGCTCAGAACATGAGAACATATGAAAGCTGGTGGTTCCTTTTAAAACCTCTTAGGGATAGGCGGGACGCAAATGTCTCAACTGGCCAAAATGCAGAGCGCCAGATTCAAATAAAATACTATAACATTTAAACTTTCATTAAATCACACATGTAAGATACTCAATTAAAGCTACACTCGTTGTGAATCCAGCCAACATGTCAGATTTTAAAAAATGCTTTTCGGCGAAAGCATAAGAAGCTATTATCTGATAGCCTGCACCATCTGCACAAGCAGTGAACAAAGGAGCTAGCATATTTCAACTCTGCAGGCGCTACACAAAGCACTGAAATAAAATATAAAACATGCATTAGCTTTGACGAGCTTCTTTTGTTGGCACTCTAATATGTCCCATAAACATCACAATTGGTCCTTTTGTTCGATTAATTGTGTCCATATATATCCAAAATGTCCATTTATAAAGCGCGTTTGATCCAGAAAAAAACAGCTTACAAAAACGCAACGTTACTACAAAATATTTCAAAAGTTGCCTATAAACTTTGCCAAAATATTGGCCTACTTGGCCTACTTCTTCATTGCACAAAGGAATAACCTCAACCAAATTCCAAAGACTGGTGACATCCAGTGGAAGCGGTAGGAACTGAAAATAGTTTCCTATGAAATATCCCATGGCAAAGACATATCAGGGAACAGAGAGGGGGAAAAAAAGTCTGAACAGTTAGTCCTCAGAGTTTTGCCTGCTACATAAGTTATGTTATACTCACATACATAATTCAAACTGTTTTAGAAACTTCAGAGTGTTTTCTATCCAAATCTATGAATAATATGCATGTCTTATATTCTTGGCATAAGTAGCAGGAAGTTGAAATTGGGCACGCTATTTATCCAAAAGTGAAAATTCTGCCCCCTAGCTTCAAGAGGAGTCTTCAATATTCCCAGGTAAGAAGTTTTAGGTTGTAGTTATTATAGGAATTATAGGCCAATTTCTCTCTATACGATTTGTAATTCATGTACCTTTGACTATTGGATGTTCTTATAGGCACTTTAGTATTGCCATTGTAACAGTATAGCTTCCGTCCCTCTCCTCGCCCTTACCTGGGCTTGAACCAGGAACACATCGACAACAGCCACCCTCGAAGCAGCGTTACCCATCGCTCCACAAAAGCGGCAGCTCTTGCAGAGTAAGGGGAACAACCACTCCATGTCTCAGAGCGAGTGACGTTTGAAACGCTATTAGCGCGCACCCCGCTGACTAGCTGGCCATTTCACATTGGTTACACCAGCCTAATCTCCGGAGTTGATAGGCTTGAAATCATAAACAGCTCAATGCTTGAAGCACAGCGACGAGCTGCTGGCAAAACACACGAAAGTGCTGTTTGATGAATGCCTACGAGCCTGCTGGTGCCTACCATCGCTCAGTCAGACTGCTCTATCAAATCATAGACTTAATTATAACATAATAACACACAGAAATACGAGCCTTAGGTCATTAATATGGTAGAATCCGGAAACTATCATCTCGAAAACAATACTTTTATTATTTCAGTGACATACGGAACCGTTACGTATTTTATCTAATGGGTGGCATCCATAAATTTAAATATTCCTGTTACATTGCACAACCTTCAATGTTATGTCATAATTACGTAAGATTCTGTAGGCGGCCCAAACGGTTGCATATACACTGACTCTGCGTGCAATGAACGCAAGAGAAGTGACACAATTTCACCTGGTTAATATTGCCTGCTAACCTGGATTTCTTTAAGCAAAATAAGCAGGCTTAAAATATATATACTTCTGTGTATTGATTTTAAGAAAGGCATTGATGTTTATGGTTAGGTACAGTCGTGCAACGATTGTACTTTTTTCGCAAATGCGCTTTTGTTAAATCATCCCCTGTTTGGCGAAGTTGGCTGTCTTTGTTAGGAAAAAATTGTCTTCACAGAGTTCGCAACGAGCCAGGTTAGCAAGGCAATATTAACTAAATATGCAGGTTTAAAAATATATACTTGTGTATTGATTTTAAGAAAGGCATTGATGTTTATGGTTAGGTACACATTGGAGCACGACAGTCCTTTTTCGCGAATACGCACTGCATCGATTATATGCAACGCAGGACACGCTAGATAAACTAGTAATATCATCAACCATGTGTATAGTTAACTAGTGATTATGATTGATTGATTGTTTTTTATAAGATAAGTTTAATGCTAGCTAGCAACTTACCTTGGCTTCTTTCTGCATTCGCGTAACAGGCAGTCTCCGCGTGGAGTGCAATGTAATCAGGTGTCTGTCATTCTGTCCCTGAACAAGGCAGTTAACCCACCATTCCTAGGCAGTCATTGAAAATAAGAATGTGTTCTTAACTGACTTGCCTCGTTAAATAAAGAATAAATAAAGATGTAAAAAAACAAACAAAAGAACAGGCTAAATCGGTGTCCACAAATACCAATTTCCCATTGTTATGAAAACTTGAAATCAGCCCTAATTAATCGGCCATTCCGATTAATCGGTCGACCTCTAACAGAGACACAGTACTTATTTTCCGGCCTAGCCAGTGAAATAGTATACGTGGTGAATCATAAAAGCCAATAAAATGTCTCAAGGTTTCTGTTTCCACCCTGATGATTCTTGTTGGGTCTCCACGTCATTAAGTGGATGGAGAACAACACAATGAAGAGGTTGACTTGTAAAGCAGGGCCTGGCTGCTTAACAAACACACACACTCATGCTTGCACGCGCGCACTAAACGCAGGCAAAATCACTCATGCACACACGTGCACAAAAACACGGGGTTTACTAGTACCATTTCATTATGACAGAGTTTGGGGCCCCCTGTGGTCTTCCCTTGAATAAATTCATTTAAACTCCAATAGGATCTCCACACCACATACTTGTGTGCATACACAATATACACTTCTAAGACCCATAAGCACGCATGCAATACACAAAGGTACAATCACACACAAACACACACACACCAGTGACGGTCACAACATTTAAGATGAGGGTGGACTAGGGCTGTGGTAGTTCCGAAATTTCATCAGCTGGTGATTGTCAAGCAAATAACTGTCGGTCTCACGGTAATTGAAGTTAATTAACATAAACACATTTAGTCTCTCCTGGCTTCCACATGTAGCATACAAGCCACCGATGCTGACCATTGGAACATCTACATTTAAAAAAGTCTAATAAGTCCATGTAATATAACCTACACCTGCACAATAAATACATGATTTATTTTAGACAGGTCTAAAGAAGCATGATATGAAGAAAATGTAGTGTATTTCAGAAAAACAGAATATTATACTCTGACTTTTGGCTATGTCAAATGGCTGTGGGCTACACTAGTTAATGTAGCAGACAAGATGTGCTTAGAACTCCGTGGCATTATTTTATAAATTATTATTTTATTGTATGAAGAATACAATTGAACAAATCTGAATAAAATAGAAGGGATATTTTCTCCAAATGATTTGAGGGAGTGTGCATATTATTCTGAGCGGTTAACAAAGAAATAGGTACTCCTATATGCTTAATTTAGAGTTATTCATGAAGTTTTAGTTGTTCTACAAACATTGGGCTATATGCTTTGATTTTTAATACGTTGTAAGGCTGCATGATGCGACTCTAATGATGATTTGAAAAAAGTATCTTGAAAAGCATGAGCTCTGCTTTGTCTGTACGCACTATCAGTCTCTCATTCACAATTTGTCAAGCACTTGATAATGGCATCCCTTTTGTGTGGCAGTAATGCACCCGAAAAAAAATCCATGCCTTTTGCGGCCAGTGACCGTTGTGCACTTCTCCTTGAGTGCTGCGTGCTCCAAAGCACCTTTCACTCAGATGGCTCTCCATCCTGTCTTTCTCACAGGCTACAAGTGAAGACAGAGTCATCGGGGACGCAACTGCGCACATCCTTATCCAATTCTAAAGTGCATATTGAAGATATTGGAAGAACTGTCCACGTTTACTTTTTGTCAGCCAACAAAATTAGTAGGCCTAACAAACAGCAAAAGCACTAGCCTATATCAATCTACTATCCCACATAGTACAAAAGTTGACCTATTCTATTCTGTGCGAGAAATACATATTCCAAACATAGTCTGGGACAGTTGTGGGATGCGATAGATCCCACATTAATACAACTACTATCATCCCAAACATTTTTTACGCAATGTGGCTGACGCAACAGATCAGAACGTTTAGCTTTAAATGTTGATAAACTATTAGTCTATTTCTTCACATTATAAGCGCAGCAAAAGCACACATGGCAGTAGGCTATAAGGGTGAATGTTCCATTAGTGGGAAAACACCATTATCAAAGTGACCGCAAATGCGATTATGTATGTGTGTGTATTTTTATAGTGAAAATGATTTTCCCCAAACTTGAAACTCACGCGCTGCTTATGTATGCCAGTTAGGCTCTACACCCCTTGCAAAGAGGATTAAGGTGCTTCATTTTAAGAAGTTATTTGGCCACTTTTAGTTGTGATACAAATCTTATCAAAACATATAGGCCTATGGAGCTAGGCTACATGTGTGCAGTCCAAAAAGTTGCAAAAAAAAATCAAATAAAGGCTTTGTTTCTTATGCTGGGCATCATTCACAAGTGATTATTCAGAATTCACAAGTGATAGGCTAATATTGTCACCAAATCAGATTATTCTTAATTTAATCTTGTCTTTACATATACTAAGTAATATATGTGTGACATTTGTTTTTATTTGGAATGGACCATTATCTTGCACCTGTCTCGAAACAGGGACAGGGGGAAAAAATACATGTCATCTATGCACTTAAATAGAGAATGGAGGACGCTTTTCCCTGGTTCATTTTCATGCCAGCCAGGTAGGCTCTATACTCCTGTTGTAAAGATAAGAAATGTGCTTAATATTAGAAGAGTTGAGAAGTAAATATAGTAGGCCTAGCCTATAGAAAGCTGATGGGATCCTCCTCTTTTTAAAAGAGGCCATCACTCTTTTTTCTCACGCAATTGCATAGCCTATAGAAATGTTGCATAACAGGAGCTCATGGGCTCTCATGAAGTGTTTGATTTGATTTTCCATTTAATTTGCATTGATGTCAGAGTGATTAGAGGGACTGTGCTGCCATCCTGTTAGAAGGTAACAGATTATTTTATTACAATGGTTCAATTGGATTTTCATTGTGTTCAATGGTGTTATTTGCCCCCTAGTGGCGCTTTCTGGTACTTAGAAAGACAACGCAAACGGGAAGTTCAGAATTTGTTTTGCACGCATAGAGCAGCTACAAACAACGCTACGTTGCAGGTCTTTCAATGTAGTTATTTCTTGTCACGCTTCAGCCTTGGAAAAATATTTGTTTGTAAGTTCGATTCAAGCATTTAGCTAATGATGATAATCTTGTTATTGATAGAGTTTCTTACATATCAATGTTGGTTGCATTTACTCACAAATTGCAATGCCTTTTGTGTATGTCGTTAGCTGTATTACTTTGCTCATGCGTCATGCAAACGAATTGTAAAATATACAATACTGTAGTTTTGTTACTGTTTCTAGTGTAATATGCTTTGTTATTCTTACATGGTAAGGAGCAATTACCATATGGTTAACAATTAGCTATATGGTTTGGCATCATGCCAGATGCATGGTACCTTAGCGCGTGCTTTGTATTTATGCAACTTCAAATGTTTAATGTACAGCTACAGTATGTCGGTGTGAATTGAACACTAAAGTATATTCTTTTCTGTATTTTGCAGTTTCACAACATAAACGTTTTCAATATATTAATTCAAGAAAAGTCACGCCTTGGGAGTTTTATTGAAGACTTAGTTGTTAGCTATCTGTCTAGTTTTGCATGGGAACGCAACTCAAGGGCAGAATAGGGACAATAAAGTGCTGAGTACCAGGAAGTTATCAAGTTTGGTAGGCCACTAATGACCATCAGCAGCATCAGAGCTTGGAGAAGCCTAATTACTGTGACTAAACGGTCTGACTGCCTTCATGACTCGTGACCGCCGGTGTGGCGGTAATTCAGTCACCACAACAGCCCTAGGGAGGGTGATTTAAAAATAAAGTGTATGGCCTTAATTCTATTACAGACTGTCACTCATATTCCATTCACCCAGTCCAATTTAACATCGCTAGGTTTAGGCTACTACATGATACAACTATTTTCCCTATACCCATCATGAGGTTGCTACAACCTAGACTTTGAATGAAAGTTTACAACGTAGGTGCACAGGTCAAGAGAAAAATGTGAGTAATCAAGGTAACAGTGACACATTCAATACCACCTTGCACACTCTTGCCTTCATCTAGCTGATCTAGGGTGTAATAAATAGTCGAACAGTTGCCAACAAGAGTTTCTTTTGGACAAACTTCGGTATGTTTATCCCCATTTCATTCTAGCTTCCATTTAAGAAAAGTTTTTCAACAAAATAAGCCGAATGAATTCATCCCTGATCACATGCAAACAATTTACTTTCATAGCAGCCACATTCAAACAGCATGATCATTTTGCTCGTAGTAGCATTCCTTCTCGCATCTATGCACTCTCCTCCTCTCACTTTTTCCCTTCGCTTGTGGACTTCAATGCACAACACATGAGCGGTCTGTGACCAGGCAAAAAAACATTTCCAAGCCAAACCTCATCATAACCGCTAACTGCTACACACAGCCTACCTACATCATCGTAGCTACTAGAACTAACACATTAATAAACCCGCTACAATCATGCAGTAGAATGTACAGTCAGCAAGCAGTTTAGTAGTTCACTGGCAAGGCCCAGTGGCAATAAATTAATTCAACCAAAACCGTACCTTGACTTAGCATCCCTCTCTGTTTGAGCCGGGTGTTTGAGTAGGCAAAACTAGGTAAGTGAAAGGGAACAAAAAAAATACAACTAAATATAGTTAGCTCTCTCTCTGGCGGGCAGTGCGTTGCCAAAGCGGTGAGCTAAAAGTACAGGGTGGACGCACACACACACACACACACACACACACTGCATGCAGAAATGTAGCTGTGTGTCATAAATCACACCCACCTGCCCTGTGTACAATGTATTATCAGAATGCTAAGAGAATGTAGGCCAAGCTTGGAATGCATGGAATTCTGTTCCATTTTTACGGCATTACTTTTGACCATGGCTCATAGGGCTCTGGTAGAAAGTAGTACGCTATAAAGGGAATAGGGTGCCATTTGGGATGCATATCCAAAGTAGCAGCCACATAGCATTGCCTGGCTAAAGGATTAGAAGATGGTTTACAGATCAACAAGACAAGTCACGCAGGTATTAAAATAACTAGTGACGTACAGTGGCTGGAGCCTTTGCTCTTTATCTCACGACAACATTACAGCCTTATCTATCTGGAGTCTGGACCACAGAACACAACTCATAGAACAATTGGATTGAAATCTTAGGCTATGTTCCAAATGAGTTTGTGTGCACGTAACATTTGCATAATAGCTTAAATTTCACATGTGAAACCATATTTTCACATATATTAACTTTAGAGTTCATATGTTAACACTACCTTTAAAGTTTCACATGTAAATATGTTTATAAACAAAGTAAATGTAAACAAACATTGTATAGCCTAAAAACATTAAAACTATAAAACTATAATTTTGATATTATGGATGATCAGTACTTGAAGAGAGTGTTTGCATTTCTCGAGCCCCATCCCTCAGCTTTTTACCAAAACTGTGGCTGAGGAGTCCACTTTGTTAATATTTCAGTTAAAGAGGCAATCAGCAGTTGAAAGAATAACAAAGCATTCTCCCCAACTGTTTCTGTAAAAAACTGAGATTATTATGTCCACGTGTCTGAAAACAATGTGGGGGTTTTTTTCAAAGTAATTTTGTAAGGGAGAGACATGACTGTGAACTGTTTGTATAGAAAAATATACTCCATTGTTTTTTGCATCTTAATTTAATCCAACGCTTACTGGAATCAAATGTTAGTGTTTTTTTCAGAAGACAAATTGTGTGGTTTTGGCGTAGGGAGGGAAAGTCAGCATCATAAAGTCTTGTGAATGTTCTTTTTCATTTACGGGAAGAAAGAGAGAGGCAGTCTGGGCAGAGCAGAGTAAGGCAGTATAACTGGGCCTCCTGCTCCGAGCCTCCAACCCTACCTAGACTCCAATCCTGTTATCGTGGGGATTTGTTCTGCTGGCCCTATAATAGATTACTCCTCAAGGAAAGAGAATGTACTTGATTAGCTAGACAGCAATTTAATGGGATTGTCAGAGCAGGCAGTGATAAATCAGCTTTTGTGATTAAATGGGATCTCCAGTAAAAGATGTATGTCTGTCTCCAAATCAATAAATATTGAATGTTCTCCATTTGTTCCTATGTAGTGGAGGAGAGTGAGAAAAAACCCAGAGAGAAACAAAACCAACAGTTCCGACAAGGTAATGATCTCTGCCAGGCGCCGGTGGCGAGAAGAGGCTATTCTTGTTCTACAGGGAGGGAGAGGGAGAGGGAGAGGAGAGAGGGAGAGCATTTGTGTTGTGTTGAGGGAGAATTGGATTAGTAAAGCAAAGCCAAAGTTAAAATTTTGAAAAATTTAGTCCAGGACATTTTTTTCTTTCTTTGAAGTGGAAAATCTCACTTTCAGCTTAGATATTTTTTTCTTGGTACTGTGCAGTTGTAAATCAAACAAACATGGGTAAACACCAAAATGTGTTTCAATTTCAATTTATTCTAGGAGAAATAGTGAATTGTGCAAGGGTGCCAATACATTGGACTGCATCTGTTATTGGTCTGATATAATTTCCTAGTACCTCTACTGCAGCCATAGCTCTGATACTGTGAGTGAATGCATGTGGGTGTTTCTTAGACTGAGTTGAGCAGCAGAGAAATACACCATTAGATTGTTACGAGGTGTCTCTCTCACTGTGATTTAACACTAGTGGGAAGCAGCGTTTGCTAGGTCTATTAGAGGGAAATGAAACTGGACTGTGGACTGGAGGCTAGAGGCCAAATACTGCCGGCTAGCCTACAGCCCATGACCCCATACAGTGATGGAGTGCTGCCCTGTTCAATTAACCAGCGCTGCTCTCTGATTGGCTCATACAGAGACTGAGAGATCAACGCCCAGGCAGTGGACTGAACACACATTCTTACAATGTATTGGTTCTTCTCACTAAATAGATATAGACTTCTCGTTTTGCAGAGGTCATCCCAAGGTTATGGCAGAAAGAACAATGGACTTGTATACAATCAGATGCCATATCAATACATACTGTGGCTACATGCAGTTAACCATGTAAGTCAACAGAAATAGTACAGGTTAGTCTATTCAGTGTCACACACAATCTTTCAGAGCCTATTGAAACCATAGACTTTCAGTGAAAGTGGAATGGCTGTATGTATAATTTGAAGGTCAGTAGGCTGTACACTGTGTAGGTGTGGTAAACATCTGCATGGATACAGTCTGCTCTGTGTCTCACTACTCTACAGATCAGAGAAAGAGAACGAGAGAGAAAGAGAGAGAGGGGAGAGAGAGCAGGGCTATAATGAAGACAGGTCGGAGGGGGGCTGAGGGGAGATGGGAGCAGCAGGCTCAGAGGTTCCAGGTCCCACCGGTCTCCTGCTCTACATTCCTGCTGCTTTGATACTGGGGGGTTCCCCCATGTCTGTCCATCATCATCCTAGCCACCCCACACGCACGCATTAACGCACACATGCATACACACACAATCCCCCCCTCCAACCCACCCACCCACCCACCCACACACACACACACACACACACACAACCCTCTGCCTTTCCTCCCCCAGCTCAGAGGAATTCAGTATCTCTGGACAGTGTTCCATTTCTCACAGGCCACATCCTTGATAGCTTAATGGCCCCTGGCTGAGGAGAACATGGAGCTGGGAGAGACAGGGTTGTAATCCCAAATGGCACCTTAATCAATTTATAGTGCACTACATAGGAAATAGGGTGTCATTTGGGATGCAGTTACAGAGGGAGTACCAGGGAGCCAAACATAAAAGTCCTCTTCTATATTCAACTCATTTAAAACCCAGGGAATATTGAACTTAGCTATGGAGTTATTATCAGATGTTACATAAAGGCCATGGTTGGTCTGTTGAAGGGGACAGTGGCTTTCATTCAACACTATCCATGAGTGCATAGCACATTCATAGAGGGATTTAGATGCAAATTAAAACAGATAAAACACTTCAAATACACCGATAGTCCCAAAATTTGGGCACTTTTTATCTCGATGAAGTTTAAAGCCAAGGAATGTTGGATTATGGTGTTATTGTCAGAGAATGTTACACAAAGACCACGGTGTCGGTGTGTTGGAGCTTAGAGGCCAGAGGACACTGAGTTCTGATGGATAGAAGCTCTGTGCTGTTCGTCCTCTTCTGTTTACCTGGCAATACAACCCTTTCTCTCTGCGAGGTACAAGAGGTCACACCGAGGGGTTCTTTCAGATGCAATAGTTCTCTCTGTTAGGCACAAGAGCACGATATTGGCTACAGAGGAGCACAGCCTTTCATAGGCTGCAGTGGTGCAACACAAGGCCAACAGACAGACAAGGGTCCAGTGCCTCGAACATTAAAGAAAAACAAAAACACTGAGCGTCCAATGCATTGCATGCATGCTGCAAACAATGTGTCAATGCTGTTACTCTGAAATGGACACAAGAGCGGACCCAGAGCCAATTCAATCTCTCTCTTTCTATTCAGCCCTGTTCCATGTTGCCTGTACATAAAGGGGCTGGAGATGGAGAGATGAAGAGTGACGGAGAGGGATGGAGAGTACGAGAGAAGGCGTTGGTGCCCTGCTCTCCCGCTTGTCCTACCAACTGTATCACAAGGGGACAAAGAACACAGCTACATTTCAGGCCACTCCGTATAAAAACAAACATGGACACACACACAAAGGTTCCTAGGTCCATTCAGCCATAATTTAGGCCACTGAGTTCAGGCAGCTCTGCTCTGCTCTTTGTCAGCGCTATTTGCAAGGCCTTTTATTTTGACATGAAGAGGACTGTGCCGTCTGCACCTCCAAGGTCTGTTCATTTTCTGTGGTGAAGGCAGAGCACTGATAGTCAGCCATGTTAACATTGATCTCTACCTCTTTACAGTAGGGAAGGCTTTTGTTCAGAGATGGAGACCAGTCTTAGAAAGATGTAGTTTTTCATGACACAAAACAAATTTGTGAAAGAAATACAATAACATTTATCTGAGATGGAAGGAGTGGAAGACCACATAGTTGATAAATGGTTAGATAGAGGTTTGAAAAGGTTTGTACATTAATTCATTTGTTTGGTGACCATCTCCTCTCCACATACCATTACATCCACACACTTTTAGACAGTCCAGTCCGCTCACCCGGCTACCTCTTGTCCTTTGTCTCACAGTAATAAACGTGCACTGTGTACGCTCATAACTGCCAACAAGGGTCAAGGAAAGCAAAAGGCAAAGCACTATGACAAACGTGGAATATATGTAAATAATATATCGCTAAATAACTCATACTGAGTTTCTATGTAGACTACAGGGTGGAAGACCATAAAAAAACAGTGTCACCTACTCATAACACAGTGGTTTTTCAGCGTCCGTGCTCACAACAATAGTTCTACGTAACTTTTGATTTTATTTTTTTGTTAAGTAAGGGGATAAGAAAGTAGTAAAATCTTAAATTGTTTTTAGCAAGGCTGAGAGAGAGCAAGAGAGAGAGAAAAGGGCAGAGAGAAACAGAGAAACCTGCACTACCCTGTGTTAGCTGACCTTCAGGGCTCTATAAGAGGACCATGAGAAGATTTTACAGCCTGTACTACTGCTGCTGCTCTCTGTCATTTTCGTGTTCAGTGTATGTGTGTGTGTGTGTGTGTGTGCGTGTGCGTATGGTTGTGTGTGTAATTGCATGAGTCATGGCTATATGGCTGTGCTCAGCTGTGGGTCTCTTTATAGCACTCATACCTATGATTGGGAACCAGAAGAACGTCAATGTGGACTATCGTTACCCCAGTGTAGGCTGACCTCGAACCAGCAACCCTGTGTCATTGGTTCTGCTGAGTGCCGTGGACATGGGGGCCGGGAGAGGGAAGAGAGAGAGAGAAAGAGAGAGAGAGAGAGAGAAAGAGGAGAGAGAGGTGAGAGAAAGATAGAATACAGATTATTGGAGGAGTGGTGGGATCCAATGTTAATTTCAGGTGTTGTGGAACAGTTTTTAATGTATGTGTTCCTGTGTGTGTGTGTGTGTGTGTTTAATACAGATCATGCAGCAGTGTGGTGAACAGAGGAGAGGGGTGTGTGTTATAGGGGATAATTGGTTTTGGGGTTGCCACAGATGGGTCCGGATGATCTGGTAATGAAGGCGAGGACAGAGGAAGGGACCATCAAGGACAAACCAGTTTTAATACTCAGCTCTCCCTATCTATTCTTCACCACCACACCACCATGGATCTATCAGTGTTGCTGGGATGGAGATTCAATGGTACTGTGTTGTGGTTGTTGCCAGCTTATTTGGTACATATTTTCAGGTGCAGAGCTGTCTTGATCCACAGATTTTCCACAGACAGACATCCCGCCTGGTGGTGAGTTCTTATAGGGTAAACACTCACTCTGAATGTTTGTGGTGATGGGAGCAAGCTCAGATGCCCTAAATACACTGCAGCATATGTTTCAGTGTAGGACATGCTGCAGTGTATTTAGGGCATCTGAGCTTGCTCCCATCACCACAAACATTCAGAGTGAGTGTTTACCCTATAAGAACTCACCACCAGGCGGGATGTCTGTCTGTGGAGTGCGCTGTCATAACAGCACGCCTGGAGGGCCACTGGATCCAGAGATGGTACCACAGGTTCAAAAGTGGTGTGGCATAATTCGTACATGTCTTTTCTGGGGCCTGGAGTTTTTCCTAATTTCATGACCTGGTCAGGTAAAACTTTGGGTCCTATTTGTAGGCTATGACAAAATATTATTATTATACACTGAAGAAAAATATAAACGCAACATGCAACAACTTAAGTTCATGGAGTTGGAGTTAAAGTTCATGGAAATCAGTCAATTCAAATAAATGCATTAGGACATAATCTATGGATTTCACATGGTTTTTCTTAATTTTACTATTTTCTACATTGTATAATAATAGTGACGACATCTAAACTATGAAATAACACATGTGGAATCATGTAGTAACCAAAAAAGTGTTAAACAAAATATATTTTATATTTGAGATTATTCAAATAGCAACCATTTGCCTTGATGACAGCTTTGCACACTCTTGGCATTCTTTCAACCAGCTTCATGAGGTAGTCACCTGGAATGCATTTCAATTAACAGATTGCCTTGTTTAAAAGATAATTTGTGGAATTTCTTTCCTTCTTAATGCATTTGAGCCAATCAGTTGTGTTCTGACAAGGTAGGGTTGGTATACAGAAGATAGTCCTATTTTTGGTAAAAGACCAAGTCGATATTATGGCAAAAACAGCTCAAATAAGCAAAGAGAAGCGACAATCCATCATTTACTTTAAAGAAAAATGTCAATTGCAGTCGCAAAAACCATCAAGCACTATGATGAAATTGGCTCTCATGAGGACCACCACAGGAAAGGAAGACCCAGCGTTATCTCTTCTGCAGAGGATAAGCTCAATAGAGTTAACTGCACTTCAGATTGCAGCCCAAATAAATTCTTCAGCGTTCATGTAACAGACACATCAACATCAACTGTTTAGAGGAGATTGCATGAATCAGGCCTTGATTGTCTAATTGCTGCAAAGAAACTACTACTAAAGGACATCAATAATAAGAACTTGCTTGGGCCAAGAAACACGAGCAATGGCCATTAGACTGGTGGAAATCTGTCTTTTGGTCTGATGAGTCCAAATGTGAGATTATTGGTTCCAACTGCCCTTTCTTTGTGAGACGCAGAGTAGGTGTACGGATTATCTTCACATGTGTGGTTCCCACCGCGAAGCATGGAGGAGGTGTGATGATGTGGGTGGCTTTGCTGTTGACACTGTTGGTGAGGCACACCTAACCAGCATGGCTACAAGGGCATTCTGTAGCGATACGCCATCCCATCTGGTTTGCGCTTAGTGGGACCATCATTTGTTTTCAACAGGACAATGACCCAAAACACAGCCCCAGTGTAAGGGCTATTTGACCAAGAAGGAGAGTGATGGTGCTGCATCAGATGACCTGGCCTCCACAATCACACAACCTCAACTCAAATGAGATGGTTTGGGGTGAGATGGAAAATCAGCCAACAAGTTCTCAGCATATGTGGGAACTTCTTCAAGACTGTTAGAAAAGCATTCCTCATAGAGCTGGTTGAGAGAATGCCAAGAGTGTTCAAAACTGTCATCAAGGCAAATGGTGGCTACTTTGAAGAATGTAAAATAAACAATATTTTGATTTGTTTGACACTTTTTTGGTTACTACATGATTCCATATGTGTTATTTCATAGTTTTGATGTCTTCACTATTATTCTACAAGGTAGAAAATAGTAAAAATAAATAAAAATCCTTGAATTAGTAGGTGTGTCTAAATGTTGGACTGGTATTGTACATATGTTGGTCACTAATGCCTTAAAAAAAGGTAGGGGTGTGGATCAGAAAACCAGTCAGTATCTGGTGTGACCACCATTTA
The DNA here is from genome assembly GCF_034236695.1 of Oncorhynchus nerka. Classification (NCBI taxonomy): domain Eukaryota; kingdom Metazoa; phylum Chordata; class Actinopteri; order Salmoniformes; family Salmonidae; genus Oncorhynchus; species Oncorhynchus nerka. The sequence goes on along the minus strand of NC_088415.1, from coordinate 43,534,941 downwards.
CCTCATGCTGATGCTCATGCTGAGTTGATCAGGCTGTTGTGGCCTGTAGAATGTTGTCAAACTCCTCTTCAATGACTGTGCAAAGTTGCTGGATATTGGCAGGAACTGGAACATGCTGTCGTACACATCGATCCAAAGCATCCCAAACGTGCTCAATGGGTGGAATGTCTGGTGAGTATACAGGCCATTGATGAACTGGGACCTTTTTTAAAATTGGTATTTTTTATTTAACTGGGCAAGTCAGTTAAGAACAAATTCTTATTTACAATGACTGCCTACCCTAAACCGTAAAACGCTGGGCCAAATGTGCTCCGCCCTATGGGACTCCCAATCGCGGCCGGTTGTGATACAGCCTGGAATCGGTAGTGAGATGCAGTGGCTTAGACCGCTGCACCACTTGGGAGCCCCCGCCACAATGGTGCACTCTGTTCACAATGTTAACATCAGCTGCCACCTGCCCAGTACAGTTGAAACCGGGATTAACCTTTGAAGAGCATGCTTCTCCAGCTTGCCAGTGGCTGGTGAACGTTTCCCCACTGAAGTTCACGACGACAAACTGCAGTCAGGTCAAGACCCTGGTGTGGACGACAAGCATGCAGACGAGCTTCCTTGAAGCGGTTTCTGACCGTTTGTGCAGAACCTCCTTGGTTGTGCAAACCCAGTTTCACCAGCTGTCCGGATGGCTGGTCTCAGACGATACCGCAGGTGAAGAAGCCAGTTGTGGAGATCCTGGGCTGGCGTGGTTACATGTGGTCTACAGTTGTGAAGCCTGTTGGATGTGGTGCCAAATTCTCTAAAATGACATTGGAGGCGGCTTATGGTAGAGAAATGAATATTAAATTGTCTGGCAACAGCTATGGTGGACATTCCTGCAGTCAGCATACCAAATACACGCTCCCTCAAAATGTAAGTATTCTATGGCAACGTTTGTGTGACAAAACTGCACATTTTAGAGTGGCCTTTTTTTGCCCCCCAGCACAAGGTGCACCTGTGTAATGATCATGCTGTTTAATCAGCTTCTTGATATGCCACACCTGCCAGGTGGATGAATTATTTTGGTAAAGGAGATATGCTCACTTACAAGGATGTAAACAAACGTGTGCACAAAATTTGAGAGAAAGAAGCTTTTTGTGCGTATGGAACATTTATGGGATCTTTAATTTCAGCTCATGAAACAAACACTTTCCATGTTGCATTTATAGTTTTGTTCAGTATGGATAGATTCCCTTTTCATCTGTGCTATGACTATAGGGCCAGGTTTTTTATAGTCACGTCATGTGAATTCGAAACACTCCTGGCCTAAAGTGGATTAAACCCTTTCAAACTACAACAAACCTTGCTATTATTTATTCTGAAGCTGATATAAAAAGACCCAAATACATCAACTTCAAGAGACCACATACTCTGTAATTTAGTGAACTACTATGCAAATAATGTTTACAATGTCTTTAAATATTACTTTCACTCTATACACAATGTTGAGCAGTTTGAAACTTTGACTTTGAAAAATAAAAAAGGCAGACAGATTTCAATGTAGAAAATTATAAAAATGTTATGGCATAAAACGTATTATTTGTTCGTCTGGTTACAGTGCTCTTCTGCTATTACTCATTCGGTAAGCTTTATGTAAGGCAGGGTTCTATTTAACACTATACACAGTAGACTTTGTAACAACGTCTTTCATGTGTAAGTCATAAAACTACCAGCCTTGTGCTTTTGCGCATGGTAGTCACTGATTGCCTGTAAAAGCATATATTCAAATACTTTCAACATTTTCATTGAAAATAATATCCCTTTTTCACACAGTAGATTGCATTATGCTGTATGCTGTTTAAAAGCTGCACTTGATATGGCACAAAATAAAAGTTTTCAAACATTATTGTAGTACATGTGGTACTATTCAGAGTTACGTCAGCTGTAGTGTCACAGTAACCTTGTGTTGTTGTCCTGGGCTTAGTCTGGCCCACTAGAGGTTGGTTCTCTGGTGCTCACTGTAAGAACTGATTGCCCGTAAAATCCATATTTTCAAATCATTAAATCAATTACTTTCAACATTTTCATTGAAAATAATATCCCTCTATTCATGAAGTAGATTTTTATTGAATGTCACTCATTCTATTGCACTCTGTTTAACCAAACCTGTATTACCAATCAGTACACTACATTACCAAAAGTACGTAGACACCTGCTCGTCGAACATCTCATTCCAAAATCATTGGCATTAATATGGAGTTGGTCCCCCCTTTGGTACTATCGTAACCACCATCGATAAAAGACAGTACTGTTGTTACAGGAATTAAATTCCTCTATGTTTTAATTCCCAATTAAAATTAAACACTCTGTCAATTCATAAGAATTTGTAAGACTGTTATTTGTATAACATGGACAGAGACCAGTCTTTAAAATCAACCAGCAGCATTTATTCTCGAGAGTACTGCCCATGATACATTTTATCACAGGTTATAAACTGAAAATGACGTCAGCGTTTTCTAACAGTTCCATCTCTTCTTGACACTGGTACAAAGGCTGTATAGTTCTCAAGCCTTCCCACATCGTCTAGAGCCAAGGTCAGCCTGTGTAGATAAGCATTCTAGCCAGTCTGGCGATATAGTTCATTCATTTCTACCAAGGAACAATTCTTGATTATATTTACACACATTATATTCAGTACTAGGATTAAAAAGAAAATTCATACATATACAGTAACATAATAGTAATTCTGATTAGTCAGTCCTGATTGAAATGTATACATAATTAGTCATTATTGATAAAAATTCCCTTAACAACTGTGCAGCCGTCTTCATCGACCTGGCCAAGGCTTTCGACTCTGTCAATCACCATATTCTTATCGGCAGACTCAGTAGTCTTGGTTTTTCTAATGACTGCCTTGCATGGTTCACCAACTACTTTGCAAACAGAGTTCAGTGTGTCAAATCGGAGGGCATGTTGTCCGGTCCTCTGGCAGTCTCTATTGGGGTGCCACAGGGTTCAATTCTCGGGCCGACTCTTTTCTCTGTATATATCAATGATGTTGCTCTTGCTGCGGGCGATTCCCTGATCCTCCTCTACGCAGACGACACCATTCTGTATACTTCTGGCCCTTCCTTGGACACTGTGCTATCTAACCTCCAAACGAGCTTCAATGCCATAACACTCCTTCCGTGGCCTCCAACTGCTCTTAAACGCTAGTAAAACCAAATGCATGCTTTTCAACCGTTCGCTGCCTGCACCCGCACGCCCGACTAGCATCACCACCCTGGATGGTTCCGACCTAGAATATGTGGACATCTATAAGTACCTAGGTGTCTGGCTAGACTGTAAACTCTCCTTCCAGACTCATCAAACATCTCCAATCTAGAATCGGCTTTCTATTTCGCATCAAAGCCTCCTTCACTCACACCGCCAAACTTACCCTGGTAAAACTGACTATCCTACCGATCCTCGACTTCGGCAATGTCATCTACAAAATGGCTTCCAATACTCTACTCAGCAAACTGGATGCAGTTTATCACAGTGCCATCCGCTTTGTTACTAAAGCACCTTATACCACCCACCACTGCGACCTGTATGCTCTAGTCGGCTGGCCCTCGCTACATATTCGTCGCCAGACCCACTGGCTCCAGGTCATCTACAAGTCCATGCTAGGTAAAGCTCCACCTTATCTCAGTTCACTGGTCATGATGGCAACACCCACCCGTAGCACGCGCTCCAGCAGGTGTATCTCACTGATCATCCCTAAAGCCAACACCTCATTTGGCCGCCTTTCCTTCCAGTTCTCTGCTGCCTGTGACTGGAACGAATTGCAAAAATCGTTTAAGTTGGAGACTTATCTCCCTCACCAACTTTAAACATCTGCTATCTGAGCAGCTAACCGATCGCTGCAGCTGTACATAGTTCATCGGTAAATAGCCCACCCAATTTACCTACTTCATCCCCATACTGTTTTTATTTATTTACTTTTCTGCTCTTTTGCACACCAGTATCTCTACCTGCACATGACCATCTGATCATTTATCACTCCAGTGTTAATCTGCTAAATTGTAATTATTCGCCTACCTCCTCATGCCTTTTGCACACAATGTATATAGACTCTTTTTAAAAAAAAATTTTTTTTTACTGTGTTATTGACTTGTTTATTGTTTACTCCATGTGTAACGCTGTGTTTCTGTCTGTTCACACTGCTATGCTTTATCTTGGTCAGGTCGCAGTTGTAAATGAGAACTTGTTCTCAACCTGCCTACCTGGTTAAATAAAGGTGAAATAGAATAAAAAATAATAAATATAACAGCCTCCACTCTTCTGGGAATGCTTTCTACTGCTGCCGGGACTTGCAATGATGTTGAGCGATTAGGCTCGCAGTCGGCGTTCCAATTCATCCCAAAGGGGTTAGATGGGGTTGAGGTCAGGGCTCTGCAGGCCAGCCATGTTCTTCCACACCGATCTCGACAAACCATTTCTATATGGACCTTGCTTTGTGCACGGGGGCATTGTTATGCTGAAACAGGAAAAGGGCCTTCCGCAAACTGTTGCCACAAAGTTGGAAGCACAGAATTGTCTAGAATGTCATTGTATCCTGTAGCATTAAGATTTCCCTTCACTGGAACTAAGGGGCCTAGCCTGAACCATAAAAACACCCCCAGACCATTATTCCTCCTCCACCAAACATTACAGTTGGCACTACACATTGGGGCAGGTAGCGTTCTCCTGGTATCCGCCAAACCCAGATTCATCTGTCGGATTGCCAGATGGTGAAGCGTGATTCACCACTCCAGAGAACACATTTCCACTGCTACAGAGCCCAATGGTGGCGAACTTTACACCCATCCAGCCGACGCTTGGCATTGCGCATGGTGATCTTAGGCTTGTGTGTGGCTGCTCGGCCATGTAAACCCATTTCATGAAGCTCCCAATTAACAGTTATTGTGCTGACGTTGCTTCCAGAGGCAGTTTAGAACTCGGTAGTGAGTGTTGCAACTCAGGACATATGATTTTTACGCACTACGCGCTTCAGCACTTGGCGGTCCCTTTCTGTGAGCTTGCGTGGCCTTCCACTTTGCGGCTGAGCCATTGCCGCTCAAGCCGGGTCGAAATTTGACGAACTGACTTGATGGAAAGGTGGCATCCTATGACGGTGCCACGTTGAAAGTCACTGAGTTCTTCACTCTACTACAAATGTTTGTCTATGGACATTGCATGGCTGTGTGCTCGATTTTATACACCTGTCAGCAACGGGTGTGGCTGAAATAGTCGAATCCACTAATTTGAAGGGGTGACCACATCATTTTGTATATATACTGTGAATCAGTAAGTGTCACTGTGCACTAGCTAGTCGCAAAAGACTGACGGTAAAAGTAGCAGATCGTTTCATGTCATTTATCCTGTGCCAATTATTAACGTTAGCTGCTGGCTGCATGATTGCCTCAACCTAGCTAACGAGTGTTAGCTAGCTATCTAGCTAGGCTAACAAAGCTAACGTTAGTAGTTTTGTTAGCTAGGTATAGATTGGATCAGTGTGCACCGCGATAAAGTCCCTACCATGAAAGTACCTAATCAAAACGGTCACAGGCGAACACTATGGCTAGGCACTCCTTTTCAATTTGGGAAGGTCCTTGCTCCGTGGGTGTCAATATCCTTGAAGCAAATGCAATGGGCTGTCCCTTCTGCAGGAGGCTGCCCCTAGGCCTTTGTCACTTGCATCACATTGTAGGGTCACTTCTTCAGCGAGGTCATAGTACCTCAGTATTGGTTGTTTGCTTGCTTAGCCATTTCTTGATTTGCTCCAATGCATCATCATGTTGAGGAAGCCATGCCCACAGCACATCTTTATTGTTCAGCTGACACAATGGCTCACATATGTCAGACAGATGAGGTAGGAATTTGTCTAAGTAATTTACAAAACCAAGCAGTCGCTGCACTGATTTTGCATCTGTAGGTGGCGGCATTTGCTGTACTGCCTCCACCTTCGTGGAGTCTGGCTTCAGGGCTTCAGCTGTCAAAATATGTCCCATGTTTGTAATACTTGTGGGCCTGAGCTTAACTTTGTCTTTATTCAGCTTTAGAGTCATCTCCCTTGCTCTTTGTAAATCAGGTTGGGGTCATGGTCCTGCACTGCTTCTTCCATTGTAGCACCACAGCCGTATACCAGGATCTCATGAGCTGTGATGCTTAATCCGGGCAGCCTCTGAAGTGCATCATGTTGCCTTCGCGGATATTCCTCTGCAGCTGGTTTCACTCCAAAAAGATAACCTTGTCCATTGGGGGTCCAAAATGTGGTGAGGTAACTACCATCTTCATCCAGACGTACCTGCCAGTACCCATTTTTTGCATCCATATCCGAAAAGACTTTTGCTTTTGCCAGGCTTGGCAGTATCTCTTCAATGGTAGGCATTTGGCAATGTGCCATACATAAGGCTTTGTTCAGGGCACTTTGATCAAGGCACTCTTATTTTTGCCAGGCTTTTCCACCACAACCATGTTGCTTATCCACTTAGTAGGTCTGGTGACCTTTGTAATGACAGGACACCCTGTTCCTCCATTGAATCAACAGCCGTTAGTATCTTTTCCTTCAGTGGAATGGGGATATGGCGGGGAATCTGTTGAACTGACTCAACCACCACCAGGTGAAGCTCACCTGGCAGAGCCCCCATCCCTTCAAAAACGTCCTCAAACTGTTTCAGTATTGCCTCTGAGGTGTTCGAGTCTGATGGGACCTTTTCTTTTTCTTTAGTGCTGACACGATGAATAACATGTTGGTGGTTGAGCTGTAGCAACTTAAGCTTTTCACACATTTCTGCTGAAAGGAGAGGTTTTTGCAAGGTTTTCACCACTTGGAACTTTAGCACTTTACCACTTGGAACTTTAGCATGTTTCCCCATCATGATTGGCTTGTAGTTCACACTCCCCTACTGGTGTAATAACCGAGCCATCGTACAGCCTTAGCCTTGCATTCTCCATCCTGCATTACTTGCATAAAGTCTCAGTAGCGGAGTATATTAACAGTTGAGCAACTGTCTCGCTGGCATTTGATAGTGCTGCTTGGATCATAATCACAGTTATCACATGTCTTCTTCCCCCAGATCTAGGTGACGCTGAAGCATATGGCACTCTTCCAATAACACATAGCAGTGTTGCCACTCTCACATGCAGGTATTTATCTAAACCCTTAGTGATTTTGAAAATTCTCCCACTGATCACAGAAAAACAACCCGTTTTGATACAAATCGTCTTTAATGGCCATGGCGCTAGGCACCGGAATTTGACTGAGAGACATTGCAGACTCTTCGTCCTCGCTAATTTGTTCCACTCATTTGTGTTTATCCGACAGCTATTACCTTGTCCACATGCCTTAACCTCTTTTCCACAGCGCTCGACTGGGTTCATTTCTCTGACACCATTCTTTTATGCGAATGTAAATAACTCACGTCGGAGAGTTTGGTAAAGGTCAAGCATAATCCTTTACTCAGGTATAACATGTTACAGGTCACGACATCCTAATCAGACACTCATAATGCACCTGTTTATATATCCTAGATAGGTGCCCCACTAGCGCCATCTCTGAGTTGTCATTATGCCCATTATTTTAACAAAGACCATGAAACTGGTCCACAAAATTCTTGATATGTTTAGCAAGCTAAGACTCCATGTCATCAGATAAGACCTTGCGTGCCTTTGCTATCATAGCCTCTCTTTCGCACAGGTACATGTTCTTTATCTTTTTTGTCAATTTTCCTCTTCAGTATCATTCAGTCTATTTAAAAAAAATCTGTTGCTGCTCTTCGAATTGACTTCTTCTGGACATGGACAGCTTCTGGACAAGGGAAATATAACATTAATGCTGAGACAGGGATGAAACTGAGGAATAGACAGATATAGGGGTGGCAATCAATAAAGTGATGGAGTCCAGCTGAGTCCAATGAAGCGCAGATTCGTGTAATTGGATGGTGACAGGTGTGCGTAATGATGGGGTGCATAATGAAGATATTGGAAGAACTATCCACATTTACTTTTTGTCAGCCAACATGATGAGTAGGCTTAAAACCTCTTATGGATAGGGGAGACGCTAGCATCTCAACTGGCCAATTGCCAGGGGAAATGCAGAGCGCCAGATTCAAATAAAATGCTATAAAATTCAAACGTTCATTAAATCACACATGTAAGATACTCAATTATAGCTACACTCATTGTGAATCCAGCCAACATGTCAGATTTTAAAATGATTTTCGGCGAAAGCATAAGAAGCTATTATCTGATAGCCTGCACCCATCTGCACCAGCAGTAAACAAAGGAGCTAGTGTAGCAGGCGCTACACAAAACGCTGAAATAAAATATAAAATATGCATTACCTTTGACGAGCTTCTTTTGTTGGCACTCCAATATGTCCCATAAACATCACAATTAGTCCCTTTGTACGATTAATTCCGTCCATATATATCGAAAATGTCCATTTATAAAGTGCGTTTGATCTAGAAAAACACAGCTTACAAAAACACAACGTCACTACAAAATATTTCAAAAGTTGCCTATAAACTTTGCCAAAATATTTCAAACTACTTTTGTAATACAACGATAGGTATATTTAAACGTTAATAATCGATCAAATTGTAGACAAGGCAATCTGTATTCAATACATGAACGAAAAGAAACCAGCTCTGCTTTTCACATCTTGCGCAACTCACAAAAGTGTCCCCAGTTCCGAGTTGGCCTACTTCTTCAAAGCACAAAGGAATAACCTCAACCATATTCCAAAGACTGGCGACATCGTGTGTAAGCGGTAGGAACTGAAAATTGGTTCCTATTAAATATCCAGTGGCAAAGACAATATAGTGAACAGGGAAAAAAATTATAATCTGAACAGTTAGTCCTCTGGGTTTTGCCTGCTACATAAGTTCTGTTATACTCACAGACATGATTCAAACAGTTTTAGAAACTTCAGATTGTTTTCTATCCAAATCTATGAATAATATGCATATCTTATATTCTTGGCATGAGTAGCAGGAAGTTGAAATTGGACACGCTATTTATCCAAAAGTGAAAATTCTGCCCCCTAGCTTTAAGAGGGGGCGGAAGGACTAGCCTATGTCAATCTACTATCCCCCATAGTACAAGGGTTGACCTATTCTATTCTGTGCAATAAATAAATATTCCAAACATAGTTGTGGGATGCGATAGATACACAATTTATACAAAAACTATCATCAAAAAAACTTTTTTACGCAATGTGGCTGATGCAACAGATCAGAACGTTAAGCTTAAAATGTTGATAGCCTAATAGTTTATTTCTTCACATTATAAGCGCAACAATGCCCACATGGCAGTAGACTATAAGGGCGAATGTTCCATTAGCGGAACACACCATTATCAAAACTGACTGCAAATGCAATTATGAATGTAATGCTTTCATTATAAAGATGCATTTTTACGGTGAAACTTATCTTCCCCAAACTTGAAACTGACGCACTGCTTATGTATGCCAGTTAGGCTCTACACCCCTTGTAAATCGGATTAAGTTATTTGACCACTTTAGTTGTGATACAAACCTTATCAAAACATATAGGCCTGTGGGCTAGGCTACATGAGGTGCGCGACTATGATTTGATTAAGACGCAAAAAAAAAAGCATTGTTTCTTATGCTGGGCATCATTCACTAGTGACATGTAACGGCTGTGGTCGGAAGGATGAGACCAAGGCGCAGCGTTCCTTGAGTTCCACATAATATTTATTGCTGAAGTGAAACTTTTAGACAAAACAAAACCATAACGAAAACAATGTCCGAACAGTTTCGTTGTGCAAACTACCTAGTCACAAACGAAGAACAAGATCCCACACAGAAGGAGGGGGGAAAAAAGCTACCTAAGTATGATTCCCAATCAGAGACAACGATAGACAGCTGTCCCTGATTGAGAACCATACCTGGCCAAACACAAAGAAATAGAAAACATAGAAACATGAACATAGAATGCCCACCCAAATCACACCCTGACCGAACCAAATATAGAGACATAAAAAGCTCTCTATGGTCAGGGCGTGACATGATAATATATAATTCACAAATGATAGGCTAATATTGTCACCAAATCAGACTATGCTTCATTTAATCTTGTCTTTACATTTACTAAATAATATGTATGTGAAATTTGTTTGGATTTAGAATGGACCATTATCATGCACCTGTATCAAAACAGGGGCAGCAGGAAAAAAGATGTGTCATCTATGCACTTAAATAGCGAATGGAGGATGCTTTTCCCGTGGTTCATTTTCATGCCAGCCAGGTAGGCTATACTCCTGTTGTAAAGATAAGCAATGTGCTTAAAATTAGGAAAGTTGAGAAATAAATATAGTATGTCTCGCAACATGAACTTATGCATTCTCATAAAGTGTTTGATCAGATTTTCGATACATTTGCATTGATGTCAGAGTGATTAGAGGGACAATAGAGTGTTGAATACCAGGCAGTTAGCAAGTTTGGTAGGCTAAGGTCACATGAAATTTTACTGCCTTCATGACTCGTGACCGGCAGTGTGGTGGTAATACGGTCATCGCAATAACCCTAGGCTCAACTAACTCTTTGGCTCATTTTACCTCACTCTACCCTACTTTTTTTTATGCTGACAGGGAGAAGACAATAATGTTCTCTCTCCATGAAGACAAGGCACACTTCTGTATCTCCACACACACACACACACACACACACACACACACACACACACACACACACACACACACACACACACACAAAGCTTGCCCAGTGGACTTGAACCAATGAAAATAGTCCCAAAAGTGCAGGTCCAAACAATTTGGTAATCTAGGCATGCTCAAGCCTCAATCTAACATTTTAGTATTTGAAAGAAAACAAATAAAAATTTGAAGCCATGTCTAGCTCACTCACTCTCTCCTCACCCTTTCCTCCCCTCTATCTTGTAGTTCAAACCTGATTGGGGTGAAAGTTATGTGCAGCCATAAAATATCTAGTATTTACTAAGCAGATAAGACAGTTTGAATGTACCATACTCTTCACACTATAATTATTATTATCAGGATCTTTTGAACTGTTCTAAGAATTATGAAAAGTGCCTATTGATGGAGACTGGAATTTGAAGATCACATTTTTACCTGTGGTACTAAAAACATACATGCTTTACCTTGCATGTCATAGCCAGCCAGCAGGTAGCAAAACTCCCCAAAATAGAAAAGAAGTGGTAGCACAACACCATAAATAAGAGTCTTATCCATCAAGCTGCCTCGCTGCAGAAACAGGAGGTCGGCTCCTGCCCTTTGGGCACTGGCTTAGTTACTTACCCTACAGCAAATACAAAGATAACATACACATTCTTAACTCAACTATGAAAACAAGTTAAATATGAATAAGAGCATCTGCCAAATTACTAAAATGTCAAATGTAAAAATCTCTCTCTCCCTCTTCACCGCTTTCTCTCTCTCCACTTGGACACACACAGATGGGCCAGTGTTGTTACAGTATGCTGGGCCAGCCAACGGAATGTGTGTGTGTGTGTGCGTGTCCATGTGTGTGCGCGTGTGTAAGGCAGTACCGTACACAGATGCCAGCTCTCCTCTGATCCACGTCCTATTAAAACAGCACCAATAGGACCAATCAACCGATCACTTTTTCAAACAGCCCTTTGTTCCCCTGAACCAACAACAGCTGGGAACTATTATCTGTCAGGACAGGACATAGGACACAGTGGCAGAAAGCATTGCCTCAGTTGCTAGTTAGTCCATTACATTGTATGGTGTCTGGCTAAAACCGTAGCGCTGTAAATGATTTCTGTCCTACGGACGGTGTACCCCTTCACTCCCTTGTTGTATCGTTGTATCTGCCACAGTGCATCCTCAATGGGGTTGCAAAGGCAGGGAATATTATGGGAAATCACCAGTAAACTACCATCATTCCGGTAACTTAAGGAATACATGGAATTTTATCAGATGACATCTGATAGCCTTTTTGGGTACTTCAGATGATCACAGGTGTCTGTGATTTTCTCTGACGCTCCGTGTGGCCTTATCACATGTAAAATATATATATTTTAAATCTAATAGGATGATTTTCAAGTATAAAATTGAATGACAAAGCTGCATCCTAACTACACTGAACAAAAAATATAAAAAGCAACGAGTAACAATTTTACTGAGTTACAGTTCATCAGTCAATTGAAATAAATAAATTAAACTCTAATCTATGGATTTCACATGACTGGGACCACAGATATGCATATGTTGGGCACAGATACCTTAAAAAAAAGGTAGGGGCGTGGATCAGAAAACCAGTCAGTATCTGGTGTGACCGCCGTTTGTCTCATGCAGCACGACACATCTCCTGCTTGATCAGGCTGTTGATTGTGCCCAGGCTGTTGATTATCCCACTCCTCTTCAATGGCTGTATGAAGTTGCTGGATATTTGCAGGAACTGGAACATGCTGTTGTATACATCAATCCAGAGCATCCCAAACATGCTTAACGGGTGACATGTCTAGTGAGTATGTAGGCCATGGAAGAACTGAGAACTTTTACAGCGTTCAGGAATTGTGTACAGATCCTTGTGACATTGGGCTTTGCATTATCATGCTGAAACATGAGGTGATGGCGGTGGATGAATGGCATGACAATGGGCCTCGGGATCTTGTCACAGTATCTTTGTGAATGCAAACGGCCATCGTTAAAATGCAATTGTGTTCGTTGTCCATAGCTTATGCCTGCCCATATAACCCCACGGGGCACTCTGTTCACAACGTTAACATCAGCAAATCGCTCACCCACATGACACCATGCACACTGTCTGCCATCTGCCCGGTACAGTTGAAACTAAGATTCATCCGTGAAGAGTACACTTTTCCAGCGTGCCAGTGAGGTGGTGGAGTAGTTTCCCACTGAAGTCGGTTACGACGCCGAATTACAGTCTTGTTTAGACCCTGGTGAGGACGACGAGCAAGCGGATGGGCTTCCCTGAGACAGTTTGTGCAGAAATTTTTCAGTTGTGTAAACCCACAGTTTCATCAGCTGTCTGGGTGGCTGGTCTCAAACGATCATGCAGGTGAAGAAGATGGCTGTGGAGGACCTGGGCTGGCGTGGTTACACGTGGTCTGCGGTTGTGAGGCCGGTTGGACTTTCTGCCAAATTCTCTAAAATGACTTGAGGCGGCTTAAGGTCTGGAAATGAACATGAAATTATCTGGTAACAGCTTTGGTGGATATTCCTGCAATCAGCATGCCAATTGCACACTCCCTCAAAATGTGAGACTTCTGTGGCATTGTGTTGTGTGACAAAACTGCACATTTGAGAGTAGGCTTTAATTGTCCCCAGCACAAGGTGCACCTGTGTAATGATCATGCTGTTTAATTAGCTTCCTGATATGCCACACCTGTCAGTTGGATAGATTATCTTGGCAAAGAAGAAATGCTCACTAACAGGGATGTAAACAAATTTGTGCGAAATACATTTTTGTGCATATCGAACATTTCTGGGATCTTTTATTTCACATGTTGCATTTATATATATTTTTTTCAGTTTACAGTGAATACCATTGGTGTTTAATATGAGGGTTTCCGCATGAAATATCCGTTATATATTTAGACACACTTGTTTTTTTAAATTTCACCTTTATTTAAACCAGGTAGGCCAGTTGAGAACAAGTTCTCATTTACAACTGCGACCTGGAGAAGATAAAGCAAAGCAGTGCGACAAAAACACCAGAGTTACGTGAAATACTACAGGAAATACGTGCAACTTCCACAGCAGATGTGGAAGGCCAACATCGGCGGTTGTGGTGGATTGAGACACAGCCCGTGCAAAAAACGGCAGATATCTCTAGATTAAACAGACAGATTTAGGGGGATTTTATGTATTTATTATGCCTCAGGCGGAGATTATTTTTTAAATTTGCATTTTATTTTTTTAAGCTCAGCTCATGAGGCACCTTGATAATGTGAGGCCTAAGACAATTTCCTCTTCTTGCCTAATGGTAAGTCCGTCAGTGTGTTCACTGTCTCAAGTTGGCAAACCAACATCATCCGGATGAGTTTACCCAACAGATGTGGAAGTTTCCCCTTGAAAAGTCTTGTTGCTGACACCAATAACAAATTGCAATCTGACTCCAATCAATCGTGGACAGGATTGAACCCCTTAAGTCTTTAAGGGAGGCAGGGGAAAATAATCCATTTACAATTTACATCAGCCTCTGTCCAATGTGTTTAAAATGGTAAGAAAGAAGACAGTGCCAAGGACTGCATCGTAATTACATCCTAACACACACACACACAAACGCACGCCCACACACACATATGCATGCACGCACATGCATGCAAAAACACACACGTACAGTCACACGCACCCAACAGTTGTGGGTGTGATAATCAATGGTTCGGGACCACAGCTCCAGGTATCCACAGGCCTGCCATTATTATACACTGGCTGGTCAATGCATTGATACACAAACAGACACTACAGACACACACTGACAGGTCTCAACCAGGGGGGAACGGATTTGTGTCGCACCAACGGGCAGTGTGTGCTATGTAGCTGCATCTTAAGTAAGATTGACTTCCTGGAATCTGGGGATGGGCTGACACACAATGGAGGCAATGGGAAGAGGACACCATTGAGATAACTGTAACAGATTGAGGGAAGGGAGGGGAAGAGGAGAGGTGGTTTCCTAGTGACAGAGGCTATAACCATGTTGTGCTGCAAGGGGCAAGATGTGATGGGAAATAAGAGACGTGTGAAAGTGCTATGCAAGGCAAGCGCTGGAGTGTGAGGCTTAGTTTGTCTCAGTTTATTCCTATAGTCCAGGACCACACCATGCAGGAATCTTCTCTATACACGCACACATTACAACAACACAGCAGCTGCACATCTAGAGACAAAGCAGCAGAGAATCAGAGAGCAGGAGGTGGCGAATAGTCAAATAGGTTTTGTTTTCCAGTGAAGACAGAAAGATACATAGAGAGCGAGAGAGGGAGGGCAGAAGTGTTGGCAAAGTGTGGAGGGAGGGAAGGAGGGAGGGGGACAAAAGGGCCATTGTAAAGGGGAAGAAGTGTCCCCAGAAAGGAGGGAGGGAGAAAAGAAAGAAAGCCACCACTTGCTGGTCCCTTGGCCCTATTGTGAGTGGAGCTGCGGAGGGAAATGCAGCCACGCATGACAGATGTCCCTGGCTATTGTTCTAGCCATCAGCTAGATCTCTCTCCCAGGCTCCTACCTTCAGCCTCCTCTTTCTCTCTGCCTCCTGGTCAGCCTGGGTCTGAACAGGATTCCATGAGACAGCCTCCCCTCCTCTGGGACTGGGAGAGCTGGGAAAGACATCCCACTCTTTCTCAACTCACGGTCTCGCCACTCTCCATTCTGCAGCCCTGTGGAGTCGGAAGTCTGGGACGGGCGCTGTGTGTGTGCACACACTACACACACACACACACACTTCCCCCCCATTAGTATTTAGGCCTACTTCAATTCATTATAAAAAACAACACTCGCACATGATTTGAGCCAAAAGGTTTGTACACACAGACAAATTAACACACATTCCAGAACAACAATGCAAAGTGCTGTTTCATGCTTTGTTATTGTTGACTTGAGAATGAGAGGGTGTAGCTAGATGCTGTATATTGAGTCAGAGCAGCAGTGATGTCATGCATTCCTCATTCAATCTACTCACCATGTGGCCAACCTACAGAGCCAGCGTGTTAGCCTGTCACTCAAAGCAACACTGTGCCAGTGGGGATGTGAAAATAACAATGGGCCAGTCTGGTTAATGGCTGAGAGAAACTAGCACACAATCAGTCATTTCTCACACTGTCTGCTCTCTCCTCTGTTCTTTCAGACAAAGATACACACACACAAACACACTAAATCACTCTACAATCAGTTACCCTAGAAACCCCCCCCCCCCATGCAGGTTAACGTTAATTTCAAAACATAGACACGCACAAGCACAAAAGCACATTCCAATTTGTAACGCCTTCACAAGCTGTATTGGTATTAAGGGGGAAATGTGAGAGACACAGAGACAGACAGATGATCCGATCAGAGTGAAAAAGGCTTTTTTTGTACGCAATTAATGTTTACCACAAGAATCAATGGCCACCTGTTTAATCATTCAGTGAATTTAAGCAGTACAGAGACACAGAAGCTCTACAGTAACACCCAGGAGGTGTTTCACCTTCAGCACAACAATAGTTTGTCTAACTTCCCTCTTTCCTTCCCGTCTTTCTTTATCAAACTTAAGATGGCCAAATTGACCTATATTTCTCCTAAACGGCGGTCAGTAAGTCAGTCGATCAGCTCTCAATAACGCCAACAGAGGAGCAAAATCAGCATGCAACTCTTACACAACATTGTCATTAGTCAGTTAACGACCCACCCAGTCTGAGAGTGTACTTGCCTTCACTGTCGAAACCCAGAATCGTCACACAAAATCATTGATATCTGGATTTCTTATTTTCCGCTTTGAAATAGCCAAAAGCTATTTCTTGCACTGCAGGAAATGCAGAAGAGCCTTGTGACTTAAAACACATTCACTGAAAACCCACACTAACACATTAATACAGTGCCTTTGGAAAGTATTCAGCCCCCTGGACTTTTCCCACATTTTGTTACGTTACATCCTTATTCTAAAATTGATTCAATAGTCCCCCTCCATCAATCTACACACCATACCCCATACTTCTTGGGTATGACCCTACAGTACAAGCGTGGCACACCTGTATTTGGAGAGTTTCTCCCATTCTTCTTTGCAGATCATCACAAGCTCTGTCAGGTTGGATGGGGAGCATTGCTGCACAGCTATTTTCAGGTCTCTCCAGAGATATTCAATAGAGATCAAGTCCGGGCAATGGCTGGGCCACTCAAAGACATTCAGAGACTTGTCCCAAAGTCACTCCTGCATTGTCTTGGCTGTGTGCTTAGGGTCGTTGTCCTGCTGGAAGGTGAAGCGTTGCCCCCAGTCTTGAGGTCCTAAGCGCTCTGGAGCAGCTTTTCATCAATGATTTCTCTGTACTTTACTCAGTTCATCTTTGCCTCAATCCTGACTAATCTCCCAGTCCCTGCCGCTGAAAAACATCCTCACAGCATGATGCTTCCCCCACCATGCTTCACCATATGGGTGGTGCTAGTTTTCCTCCAGATGTGACACTTGGCATTCAGGCCGAATAGTTCAATCTTGGTTTCATCAGACCAGAGAATCTTGTTTTTCATGGTCTGAGAATCTTTAGGTGCCTTTTGGCAAACTAAAAGCGGGCTGTCCTGAGAAGTGGCTTCTGTCTTGCTACTCTACCAAAAAGGCCTGATTGGTAGAGTGAATTCACCACAGGTGGAGTCCAATGCACCTGAGCTACATTTCAAGTCTCTCTGAATACTTACAGTTGAAATTGGAAGTTTACATACACTTAGGTTGGAGTCATTAAAACTTGTTTTTTAACCACTCCACACATTTCTTGTTAACAAACTATAGTTTTGGCAAGTTGTATCACAATTACAGTGGGTCAGAAGTTTACATACACAAAGTTGACTTTGCCTATAAACAGCATGGAAAATTCCAGAAAATGATGTCATGGCTTTAGAAACTTCTGATAGGCTAATTCCAATCAAATCAAATTGATTTATATAGCCCTTATTACATCAGCTGATATCTCAAAGTGCTGTACAGAAACCCAGCCTAAAACCCCAAACAGCAAGCAATGCAGGTGTAGAAGCACGGTGGCTAGGAAAAACTCCATAGAAAGGCCAAAACCTAGGAAGAAACCTTGAGAGAAACCAGGCTATGAGGAGTGGCCAGTCTTCTTCTGGCTGTGCTGGGTGGAGATTATAACAGAACATGGCCAAGATGTTCAAATGTTCATAAATGACCAGCATGGTTAAATAATAATAATCACAGTTGTGATTGAAGCCTGAAATGAAGGTATAGAGGCAGCTTGAAGGTATAGAGGCCATGATTATTTTCATCATTGTATCAAGAGATATAGTTCTAAAACATTTGAGTGGCTCTCTTGATCCTAGGTCCTGGCAGAGTAGTGCAGACTCAGGACAACTGAGCTTTGGAGGAATACGCCGATTTAAAGAGGAGTCCGTAATTTGCTTTCTAATGATTATGATCTTTTCCTCAAAGAAGTTCATGAATTTATTACTGCTGAAGTGAAAGCCATCCTCTCTTGGGGAATGCTACTTTTTAGTTAGCTTTGGACAGTATCAAAAATACATTTTGGATTGTTGACATCATATAATTGACATCCTTTGAGTCAATTGGAGGTGTACCTGTAGATGTATTTCAAGTCCTACCTTCAAACTCAGTGCCTCTTTACTTGACATCATGGGAAAATCAACAGAAATCAGCCAAGACCTCAGAAGAAAAATTGTAGACCTCCACAAGTCTGGTTCATCCTTGGGAGCAATTTCCAAAAACCTGAAGGTACCACGTTCATTTGTATATACAATAGGAGACTCGTTCTGTCTACTAGAGATGAAGTACCTTGGTGTGAAAAGTGCAAATCAATCCCAGAACAACGGCAAAGGACCTTGTGAAGATGCTGGTGGAAACAGGTACAAAAGTATCTAGATCCACAGTAGAATGAGTCCTATATTGACATAACCTGAAAGGCCGCTCAGCAAGGAAGAAGCCACTGCTTCAAAGCCACCATTAAAAAAAGCCAGACTACAGTTTGCAACTGCACATTGGGACAAAGATCATACTTTTTGAAGAAATCTCCTCTGGTCTGATGAAACACAAATTGAACTGTTTGGCCATAATGACCATTGTTATGTTTGGAGGAAAAAGGGGGAGGCTTGCAAGTCGAAGAACACCATCCCAACTGTGAAGCACGAGGGTGGCAGCATCGTGTTGTGGAGGTGCTTTGCTGCAGGAGGGGCTGGTGCACTTCACAAAATAGATGGCATCACTAGGAAAGAAAATTATGTGGATATATTGAAGCAACATGTCAAGACATCAGTCAAGAAGTTAAAGCTTGGTCGCAATTGGGTCTTCCAAATGGACAATGAACCCAAGCATACTTCCAAAGTTGTGGCAAAATGGTTTAAGGACAACAAAGTCAAGGTATTGGAGTGGCCATCACAAAGCCCTGACCTCGATCCTATAGAACATTTGTGGGCAGAACTGAAAAAGCGTGTGCGAGCAAGGAGTCCTACAAACCGGACTCAGTTACACCAGCTCTGTCAGGAGGAATGGGCCAAAATTCACCCAATTCATTACAGGAAGCTTGTGGAGGGCTACCCAAATCGTTTGACCCAAGTTTACCTCTCTAGGGTACGTGGGACGCTACACAATTTTAAAAATACACTTGTAAATCCAGCCAGTCTCCAATTTCAAAAAGCCTTAATGAGCCAAAGTGAGGAGTCACAAAAAGCAGAAATATAGATAAAATGAATCACTAACCTTTGATGATCTTCATCAGATGACACTCATAGGACTTCATGTTACACAATACATGTATGTTTTGTTCGGTAAAGTTCATATTTATATCCAAAACTCTGAGTTTACATTGGCGCGTTATGTTCAGTAGTTCCAAAACATCCGGTGATTTTGCAGAGAGCCACATAAATGTACATAAATACTCATAAGAAACATTGATAAACGATACAAGTGTTATTCACAGAATTAAAAATATATACTTCTCCTTAATGCAACCACTGTGTCAGATTTCAAAAAAACTTTACGAAAAAAGCAAACCATGCAATAATCTGAGTACGTCGCTCAGACGACAAATCAAACCAAATTGATATCTGCCATGTTGGAGTCAACAGAAGTCAGAAATAACTTTATAAATATTCACTTACCTTTGATGATATTCATCAGAATGCACTCCCAGGAATCCCAGTTCCACAATACATTTTTGTTTTGTTCGATAATGTCCATCATTTATGTCCATATTCCTCGTTGTTAGCGCATTCAGCCCAGTAATCCTTCATGGCGCACAAGCAGATGAAAAGTCCAAAAGTTCCGTTACAGTCCGTAGAAACATCTCAAACAATGTATAGAATCAATCTTTAGGATGTTTTAATATAAATCTTCAATAATGTTCCAACGGGAGAATTCCTTTGTCTTCAGAAATGCAATGGAACGCAGGTCGCTCTCACGTGAACGCGCGAGATTGAGCCTGTGACTGCTGGCAGACCCCTGACTCATTCCCCTCTCATATGGCTCCACTTCACAGTAGAAGCATCAAACAACGTTCTAAAGACTGTTGACATCTAGTGGAAGCCTTAAGAAGTTCAACATGACCCCATAGACTGTGTATTCAATAGGGCAAGAGTCGAAAAACTACAAATCTCAGATTTCCCACTTCCTGGTTGGATTTTGTCTCAGGTTTTTGCCTGCCATATGAGTTATGTTATACTCACAGACATCAAACAGTTTTAGAAACTTCTAAATATTATATGCATATTCTAGCTTTTATGGCTGAGTAGCAAGCAGTTTATTTTAGGCACGCTTTTCATCCAAAATTCCCAATGCTGCCCTTGGGTAAGGCCATAGAGAAGTTCAACAATTTAAAATGTCAGGAATTGTGAAAAACTGAGTTTAAATGTATTTGGCTAAGATGTATGTAAACTTCCAACTTCAACTGTATGTAAAGAAGGTATTTCTGTTGTTTCTTTTCAATACATTTGCAAACATTTAAAAAAACTTTGTGCTTTGTCATTATGGGGTATTGTGTGTAGATTGCTGAGTTAAAAAAAAATGTAATCCATTTTAGAATAAGGCTGTAACATAACAAAATGTGGAAAAAGTCAAGGGTTCTGAATACTTTCTGAAGTGATTCCTCACGAAAAGCAATCCCTAGAATAGTCCTTTGGAGGAAGTATTTTTGACATGTGTCTAAAAGCATAACTGAGAAATTACTGATAAAAGTTAGCATATTTATGACATTTTGGCCTTACCCAGCCCAGACCTCCTTTAAGACTCCATAGTGTTTAATCTGTAAGTGCTACAAAGCAAACATTGGTCGCATATGAAGCTTTACCGCTTGCTCTTTAATATGAGTAGTATTTTGATATCAATAACTTCTTAAAACATTAATTTATGAATATTGGAGAAAAAAAAAGTTTACTTTCAATATATTTTTGAACATAACATACCCTACGTGGAAATCAAAGTTCCAGAGTGGGATGTCTGCTACATTTACATTTACATTTAAGTCATTTAGCAGACGCTCTTATCCAGAGCGACTTACAAATTGGTGCGTTCACCTTAAGACATCCAGTGGAACAGCCACTTTACAATAGTGCATCTAAATCTTTTAAGGGGGGTGAGAAGGATTACTTTATCCTATCCTAGGTATTCCTGAAAGAGGTGGGGTTTCAGGTGTCTCCGGAAGGTGGTGATTGACTCTGCTGTCCTGGCGTCGTGAGGGAGTTTGTTCCACCATTGGGGGGCCAGAGCAGCGAACAGTTTTGACTGGGCTGCGCGGGAACTGTACTTCCTCAGTGGTAGGGAGGCGAGCAGGCCAGAGGTGGATGAACGCAGTGCCCTTGTTTGGGTGTAGGGCCTGATCAGAGCCTGGAGGTACTGAGGTGCCGTTCCCCTCACAGCTCCGTAGGCAAGCACCATGGTCTTGTAGCGGATGCGAGCTTCAACTGGAAGCCAGTGGAGAGAGCGGAGGAGCGGGGTGACATGAGAGAACTTGGGAAGGTTGAACACCAGACGGGCTGCGGCGTTCTGGATGAGTTGTAGGGGTTTAATGGCACAGGCAGGGAGCCCAGCCAACAGCGAGTTGCAGTAATCCAGACGGGAGATGACAAGTGCCTGGATTAGGACCTGCGCTGCTTCCTGTGTGAGGCAGGGTCGTACTCTGCGGATGTTGTAGAGCATGAACCTACAGGAACGGGCCACCGCCTTGATGTTAGTTGAGAACGATAGGGTGTTGTCCAGGATCACGCCAAGGTTCTTAGCGCTCTGGGAGGAGGACACAATGGAGTTGTCAACCGTGATGGCGAGATCATGGAACGGGCAGTCCTTCCCCGGGAGGAAGAGCAGCTCCGTCTTGCCGAGGTTCAGCTTGAGGTGGTGATCCGTCATCCACACTGATATGTCTGCCAGACATGCAGAGATGCGATTCGATGCTACTTTTAGAGTTATGATCCAATTTGTAATCATTACCAACAGAGTGAATGTGAAAATGGATTCAAAATGGACACCCTCTGCTGGTGATTTGCAGGATGTGCAATGATGGTCTATTATGCCAATTTATCTGTATAAGATGCTTTGTACAATGGTTTGCTTTGTAGCATCTACAGCTGAAACATTGACAGCGGAGTCTTGAAGGAGGCCTGGGTATGCCCCACATATCATAAATATGCCAACTTTGATTAATTACTTCTCAATTATGATTTTAGATACAAATGTAAAATATATGTCAACAATCCTTCCTCATCAAGCAACGTGATGGACTAACAGTTCAAATCCTGTTGTGGCAAAATTATTTAGCTGTGACAATACAAGTCCAATTAAGATCCTATATCTGTAAGGCCTCACGTCTGTACCTCAGCCTAGGCCACCAGTCAAATTAAGTCAAATGAATGAATGTAAACATTTAGTCCCCTGTGTGCACCATCACATACACACAGCAAGTTTAGGTGACCCCAGTCAACATCAATCAGATAGGACACAACAGGGAGAGGCGACACTGGGGAAATGCCCTGGTCCACAATGGTTTTAATAAGCACATGCTGGATCGGATGGTATTGTTGGATAGAAGGATGCAGAGCAGATCGGTTCCTTTTCTCCTGGCCCAGCGTAGGCTATAAGCCAAGCATTGTCCCGTCCAGACCTGGGTTTAAATACTATTTACAATCATTAAAACGAATTAATCTATGCTTGATTGAGATAGCCTGGCTTAATGGACCAATATAATAGTCCAAAAACAACTAACTCTGCCCAATTGTTACTCCTGGCAGGCTAAAGTAAACGCTCAAAAGTATTTGACAGATATCAACCATTATTTGAACCCAGGTCTTGTCCAGCCTTCACCACAAATCAACAGCAATTATGCTGAGGCCCTGGATGCATGAGCTATACAGATGAGTGGATCATCTATTTGGGAGGATTTAAGACTAATCTGCCATTTCTGTTCCACAAATCAAATCACAATGGGAATAGAATACATATCACAATAAAGATAATGCACTGAAACATTGGATAAAAAGCACATGGAAGCAGGACCGGGATTCTGAGAATAGACAGGAAGAATAATATTTGTAAGGAGTCGGGGAATGAGACAAGATATAGAAAACAGACAACAAAACCGAAGCTCTAAGTTTCAAGAAGCCAAAATGACCCCCTGCTAGTTTAAAGCTCATGCATGGACACACTGTGCTATGTTGTGCTGTGGGCCTACATGGGAATCTGTATGTGTCTTTTCAGAGGCAGATTGAGCTCTGTAATATCTTTGAGACATAAGTTATTTTGACTGTGGGGAACACCATTATACCATAATCCCATGTTTTAGCCTTGTGTTAGAAATAAAAGTTATCAGCAGAGTATGAAGTACCAAAGCTTGCCACGCCTTTAATCCTGAAATGTGTGTACCGCAGTAATGGTGTCATGGCCAGGGAGAAAGGGGAAGTGTTGTTCTGGTCTTGCAGGTTGTCTCTGTCAGTTAGCCCCCTCCCTTCCTTCCTCGGTTCCTCTCTCCCTCTGATTGCTCTGGATGCTCATTTCATTACCCTTCATTCCCAGACACTTACAATCCTATTACCTAGCTCCAGCCTTGGCTTTCAGCCACAGCTCCAGTGTGTGTGCGTGTGCATGCGTACACCCATGTGAGTGTCTGTGGATGATCCGTCCTCAGCCTTCACTCTACCGTACCACACACCACAACGCAGCAGACACAAGACATTGATCTGGGTTGTAAAGGCACTGGGCAGCTACAGCATGGATGCATCAAAGACATGACAACTCAGAGGTTCACAGCATCAGCAGGATCAATAGAGAGGAGACAGGCGTGAGGCTTCAAAGAACATGCAGGGGAAGAGTTAACACTGTCGGATAATGTCATCAATGGACTGCTAGGCTATAGAGGAACTCTGTAAGATGAACAGCCAGATCAAATGGTTAGATCACACTGTTTCACAAGCATTATTTGTGTCTCTTTTTTTCTACAATTTATTTTTTATTTCTTTTCCATTGAACTCAAAATCGAGCATATTTCAACCTCATACAACATCAACATACAGTGAGCTCCAAAAGTATTGGGACTGTGACACATTTTTTGTTTTTTTGCTCTGTACTCCAGCACTTTAGATTTGAAATGATACAGAGTGCATACTGTAAGCTTTAATTTGAGTGTATTTTCATCCATATCGGGTGAACCGGTTAGAAATGACAGCACTTTTTGTACATAGTCCCCACATTTTAGGGGACTAAAAGTATTGGGACAAATTCACTTATATGTTTATTAAAGTAGTCAGAATGTTTGTATTTGGTCCCCAATTCCAAGCATGCAATAATTACATCAAGCTTGTGACTCCACAAACTTGTTGGATGCATTTGCTGTTTGTTTGGTGGTGTTTCAGATCATTTTGTGCCCATTTGAAATGAATGGTGAATAATGTATTATGTCACTTTTATTGTAAATAAGAATAGATGTCACGACTTCCGCCAAAGTCGGCTCCTCTCCTTGTTCGGGCGGCTTTCGGCGGTCGACGTCACCGGCTTTCTAGCCATCGCTGCTCCATTTTTCATTTATCCATTTGTTTTGTCTTGTTCCCTGCACACCTGGTTTTCATGAACCAATCACACTACATGTATTTATTCCTCTGTTCCCCATCATGTCTTTGTGTGAAATTGTTTTGTGTTACGTGTCAATTTTGAGCGCTAGACTGGTGTTCGTTCATTCCGTGTTTTGTCACGAGGTATGTTTATTTGTTTGAGCATAATTATTGTGACTGTTTGTGCGCGTTTTGCATTTTTGCTTATTGGCTGGAGGTGTCGACGCAGTGGCGTCCGTCTGTTGGTTTCTCCTGCCTCAATAAAGTGTGCGCCTGTTCACAACTCCCTGCTTTCCAGTAGAATATGTTTCTAAAACACTTGTACATTAATGTGGATGCTACCCAATGGTGGAACAAACTCCCTCACAACGCCAGGACAGCGGAGTCAATCACCACCTTCCGGAGACACCTGAAACCCCACCTCTTTCAGGAATACCTAGGATAGGATAAAGTAATCCTTCTCACCTCCCCCCTCTCCCCTTAAAAGATTTCGATGCACTATTGTAAAGTGGCTGTTCCACTAAATGTCTTAAGGTGAACGCACCAATTTGTAAGTCGCTCTGGATAAGAGCGTCTGCTAAATGACTTAAATGTAAAATGTAAATGTACCATCAAATTAAATAACATTTTATTGGTCACATACACATATTTAGCAGATGTTATTGCGAGTGTAGCGAAATGCATGTATTCCTAGCTCCAACATTGCAGTAGTATCTAAAAACGATTCACAACAATACACACACACATCTAAAAGTTAAAGAATGGAATTAAGAAATATTTAAATATTAGATTGATCAATGTCAGAGTGGCATTGACTAAAATACAGTAGAATAGAATACAGTATATACATATGAGATGAGTAAAGCAGTATGTAAACATTAATAAAGTGACTAGTGTTGCATTATTTAAAGATGCCAGTGATTCCAAGTCTATGTACAGTTGAAGTCGGAAGTTTACATACACCTTAGCCAAATACATGTCTTTTTTTTTTTACAATTCCTGACATTTAATCCAAGAAAAAAAGTCCCTGTTTTAGGTCAGTAACACGGAACCCAAACCGTCTGCACGCGTGCGCCATAGTGCGCTATCGTGCATAAATTAATTTTGTCCCCCTACACCAAACGCGATCACGACACGCAGGTTAAAATATCAAAACAAACTCTGAACCAATTACATTAATTTAGGGACAGGTCGAAAAGCATTAAGAATGTGAAATGTAAGAATAATAGTAGAGAGAATTATTTCTTTCAGCTTTTATTTCTTTCATCACATTCCCAGTGGGTCAGAAGTTTACATACACTCAATTAGTATTTGGTAGCATTGCCTTTAAATTGTTTAGCTTGGGTCAATCGTTTCGGGTAGCCTTCCACAAGCTTCCCACAATAAGTTGGGTGAATTTTGGACCATTCCTCCTGACAGAGCTGGTGTAACTGAGTCAGGTTTGTAGGCCTCCTTGCGCACACATGCTTTTTCAGTTCTGCCCACAAATAATCTATAGGATTGAGGTGAGGGCTTTGTGATGGCCACTCCAATACCTTGACATTGTTGTCCTTAAGCCATTTTGCCACAACTTTGGAAGTATGCTTGGGGTCATTGTCCATTTGGAAGACCCATTTGCGACCAAGCTTAACTTCCTGACTGTCTTGAGATGTTGCTTCAATATATCCACATAACTTTCTTTCCTAATGATGCCATCTATTTTGTGAAGTGCACCAGTCCCTCCTGCAGAAAAGCACCCCCACAACATGATACTGCCACCCCTGTGCTTCACGGTTGGGATGGTGTTTTTCAGCTTGCAAGCCTCCTCTTTTTGCCTACAAACATAACGATGGTCATTATGGCCAAACAGTTCAATTTGTGTTTCATCAGACCAGAGGACATTTCTCCAAAAAGTATGATCTTTGTCCCAGTCTGCAGCTGCAAACTGTAGTCTGGCTTTTTTATGGCGGTTTTGGAGCAGTGGCTTCTTCCTTGTTGAGCGGCCTTTCAGGTTATGTCAATATAGGACTCGTTTTACTGTGGATATAGATAATTTTGTACCGGTTTCCTCCAGCATCTTCACAAGGTCCTTTGCTGTTGTTCTGGGATTGATTTGCACTTTTCGCACCAAGTGTGTTCACCTCTAGGAGACAGAACGAGTCTCCTTTCTGAGCGGTATGACGGCTGCGTGATCCCATGGTGTTTATACTTGCGTACTATTGTTTGTACAGATGAACGTGGTACCTTCAGGAGTTTGGAAATTGCTCCCAAGGATGAGCCAGACTTGTGGAGGTCTACATTTTTTTTCTATGGTCTTGGCTGATTTCTTTTGACTTTCCCATGATGTCAAGCAAAGAGGCACTGAGTTTGAAGGTAGGCCTTGAAATACATCCACAGGTACACCGCCAATTGACTCAAATTATGTCAATTAGCCTATCAGAAGCTTCTAAAGCCATGACATAATTTTCTGGAATTTTCCAAGCTGTTCAAAGGCACAGTCAACTTAGTGTATGTAAGCTTCTGACCCACTGGAATTGTGATAGTGAATTATAAGTGAAATCATCTTTCTGTAAACATTTGTTAGAAAAATTACTTGTGTCATGCACAAAGTAGATGTCCTAACCGACTTGCCAAAACTATAGTTTGTTAACAAGAAATTTGTGGTAGTTGAAAAACAAGTTTTGTGTATGTCAACTTCCGACAGCAGCCAATAAGGTGAAGGGTTGCGTTACCGGGTGGAATCTGGCTAGTGATGGCTATTAACTTCTTGAAACGAGCAATCCCGTATCTGGGATCGTAATTATAGCCTCAAGCTCATTACCATAACGCAACGTTAACTATTCATGAAAATCGCAAATGAAATTAAATAAATATATCGGCTCTCAAGCTTAGCCTTTTGTTAACAACACTCATCTCAGATTTTCAAAATATGCTTTTCAACCATAGCAAAACAAGCATTTGTGTAAGAGTATTGATAGCTAGCATAGCATTAAGCCTAGCATTCAGCAGGCAACATTTTCACAAAAACAAGAAAATATTTTACCTTTGAAGAACTTTGGATGTTTTCAATGAGGAGACTCTCAGTTAGATAGCAAATGTTCAGTTTTTCAAAAAATATTATTTGTGTAGGAGAAATCGCTCCATTTTGTTCATCACGTTTGGCTAAGAAAACCCCCCGAAAATTCAGTCATCAAAACGCCAAACTTTTTTCCAAATTAACTCAATAATATCGACAGAAACATGGCAAACGTTGTTTAGAATCAATCCTCAAGGTGTTTTTCACATATCTATTTGATGATATATCATTCGTGGAAGTTTGGTTTCTCCTCTGAATAACATGGAAAAATACATGCAGCTGGAGATTACGCACCAATTTCAACGGAGGACACCAGGCGGACACCTGGTAAATGTAGTCTCTTATGGTCAATCTTCCAATGATATGCCTACAAATACGTCACAATGCTGCAGACACCTTGGGGAAACAACAGAAAGTGTAGGCTCGTTCCTGGCGCATTCACAGCCATATAAGGAGACATTGGAACACAGCGCGTCAAAAATCTGGCTCACTTCCTGTTTGAAGTTTCATCTTGGTTTCGCCTGTAGCATTAGTTCTGTGGCACTCACAGACAATATCTTTGCAGTTTTGGAAACGTCAGAGTGTTTTCTTTCCAAAGCTGTCAATTATATGCATAGTCGAGCATCTTTTCGTGACAAAATATCTTGTTTAAAACGTTTTTCATCCAAAAATGAAATACTGCCCCCAGAGGTTCAAGAGGTTAAACAGTTTGATGGCCTTAAGATAGAAGCTGTTTTTCAGTCTCTTGGTCCCAGCTTTGATGCACCTGTACTGACCTCGCCTCCTGGATGATAGCGGGGTGAACAGGCCGTGGCTCGGGGAGTTGATGTCCTTGGTGATCTTTTTGTCCTTCCTGTGACATCTGGTGCTGTGGGTGTCCTGGGGGGCAGGTAGTGTGTCCCCGGTGATGCGTTGGGCAGACTGTACCACCCTCTAGAGAGCTCTGCGGATGCGGGTGGTGCAGTTGCCGTACCAGGCGGTGATACAGCCCGATAGGATCCTCTCAATTGTGCATCTGTCAAAGTTTGTGAGGGTTTTAGAGGCCAAGCCAAATTTCTTTAGCCTCCTGAGGTTGAAGAGGCGCTGTTGCCACCTTCTCCACTGCGGTCACATCAATGTGTATAGGGGCGTGCTCCCTCTGCTGTTTCCTGAAGTTCACTATCAGCTCCTTTGTTTTGTTGACATTGAGTGAAAGATTATTTTCCTGGCACCACTCTCTCAGGGCCCTCACCTCCTCCCTGTAGGTAGTCTCGTCATTGTTGGTAATCAAGCCTACTACTGTTGTGTCGTCTGCAAACTTGATGATTGAGTTGGAGGCGTGCGTGGCTACGCAGTCATGGGTGAACAGGAAGTACAGGAGGGGGCTGAGCACGCACCCTCGTAGGGCCCCTGATTTGAGGATCAGCGGGGTGAAGGTGTTGTTTCCTTCCTTCACCACCTGGGGGCGGCCTGTCAGGAAGTCCAGGACCAAGTTGCACAGGGCGGTGTTCAGACCCAGGGCCCCAAGTTTAATGATGAGCTTGGAGGTTACTATGGTGTTGATTGCTGAGCTATAGTCATTGAACAGCATTCTTACATAGGTATTCCTATTGTCCAAATAGGGCAGTGTGCAGTGCGATGGCGATTGCATCGTCTGTGGATTTATTGGGGCAGTAAGCAAATTGAAGTGGGTGTCAGGTAAGGTAGAGGTGATATGATCCTTAACTAGCCTCTCAAAGCACTTCATGATGACAGAAGTGAGTGCTATGGGGCGATAGTCATTTAGTTCAGTTACCTTTGCTTTCTTGGGTACAGGAACAATGGTGGACATCTTGAAGCAAGCGGTGACAGCAGACTGCGATATGGAGAGATTGAATATGTCCGTAAACACTCCAGCCATCTGGTCTGTGCATGCTTTCAGGACACGGCTAGGGATGGAGTCTGGGCCGTCAGCCTTGTGAAGGTTAACATGCTTAAAATGTCTTACTCACATCGGCCACAGAGAAGGAGAGCCCACAGTCCTTGGCCGCGTCGGTGGCACTGTGTTGTCCTCAAAGCGGGCGAAGGTGTTTAGCTTGTCCAGAAGCAAGACGTTGGTGTCCGCGATGTGGCTGGTTTTCCCTTTGTAGTCTGTGATTGTCTGTAGATCCTGCCACATATGTCTTGCGTCTGAGCTGTTGAATTGTGACTCCACTTTGTCTCTGTGCTGAGGTTTTGCCTGTTTGATTGACTTACGGAGGAAATAACTACACTGTTTGTATTCTGCCATATTCACAGTCACCTTGCCATGGTTATGTGGTCATTCGCGCTTCCAGTTTTTCCGCAAATGCTGCCCTCTATCCACGGTTTCTGGTTTGGGTAGGTTTTAATAGTCACAGTGGGTACAACACCTCCTATACACTTCCTGATGAACTGAGTCACCGTATATTTGTCGATGTTATTCTCAGAGGCTACCCGGAACATATCCCAGTACGCGTACTTCCTTATTACAGGTAGTCCTGAAATTTTGTTGATGACTTGTCTAGAGTTGCATCCCGCTCACAATTAAAATACCCCTCTCTCCATATAATATTCCACTTACATTGAGAACATTTTAGTATAAAATCATTAATGAACATTGGGTCCTCTTCATCTGGGCAATAACAATTCAGTAGAGTGACTTTTTATGTGCTAGGTGTCCCTTATAAAATGTCCATTTGGGTTTGTAGTAAATTTGAATCAATGAAAATGTATACTCCTCTGGATATTAAGTAGTAGGTGGAGGAGAATGACAACACATCCCAAGGATACCTAAACCCGATGACGGTGTTATTATTATTTTTTTATTATAAGAATATACCTTCATTCTTTTGACTGCCTGCACAATTCCATTGCCATTCCATGGCACACATGTTCATGTACTCAATAACACATTATATTGAAAAGGGTCTTTACTAGGGTTGTGGCCGTCATGAAATGTCAGCCGATTATTGTCATGCAAAAGACTGCCGGTCTCACAGTAATTGACGTTAATTAATATAAACAATATAAAAAGTCTAATAAATCAATTTAATATACACCATCACAATAAATCCAATATTTATATTTGGCAGGTCTAAAGAAACAATATGATACGAAGAAAATGTATTTCAGAAGAACAGAATATGAGTTGGCCTACTGTATGGGCTGCCATAGGCTGCAGGCTTGTCCACTATAAGAGGATAAGATAGTCTTGTAAATCATGTGCCATTATTTTATATTATATGCTTTTATAGTAGGAAGAATATAATGACAACTTTGCTGAATAAAATATAAAGGATATTTTTTCCATTCCGAAGCTAGTGCGCATATGAAATGACTATGTTGAGCGTAAAAGTCATAATTTGATACAGGTCCTATGCTCTAGATTTAGAGTTATTTGTCTTAGAAATCAAAACATAGATGGGCTTGCATGATGTGACTATATGCTATTGATGATTTGAGAAAGAGCTCGGTTCCTTGCCTCAGGCTGCACACACTGTTCTCTCATCATGTGATCATATGTTCACCCATCATACTATTCTCAATTGAATCTGTAAAATCAGTTAAGATTTAGAATGGCCACTTCTCAAATGG
The DNA here is from genome assembly GCF_034236695.1 of Oncorhynchus nerka. Classification (NCBI taxonomy): domain Eukaryota; kingdom Metazoa; phylum Chordata; class Actinopteri; order Salmoniformes; family Salmonidae; genus Oncorhynchus; species Oncorhynchus nerka. Next base: position 43,503,596 of record NC_088415.1, on the reverse strand, counting down.
GCAGGGGGAAAAAAGATGTCATCCGTATGCACTCATTTGAGTGCTATTTATCAAATGGAGGCCGTTTTCCACTTATTCGGATAGGCTACTCCAGTTATTTCACTCCACTCATCAACCCCTGTTCAAGGAGCATGCAGCCTCTCTCTGTCAGACAAGTGAGATTTTGCTCAAACTCTGTATGCCATGGGCTCTCCAATCCTGTCCCTGTAGCTACCCAATGCTTAATTTGGGAAACCAATTGAAATCTGTTTGGGAACATCAATAGTAACATGTTTTCACAGCGAAACATTTCATTAAACTATTGACAGCCCCTCTCTATGCTCGCTCAAGAAAGGAATGAAGGAGAGATGGAAACGCACAGTGGTGAGATATTCTGTAGCTAAAAAGGTGATGTGTAAGTCTATTAATTATGAAAATATTTGAAAAGTTCCCTATTTCTAGGCTATTCAAAATCAAATACAAATTCATTAGAATTGTAGGCTAACTCTGCACAATCAATGAACCAACAGCATTGCCTAGGCCTATATTTTCTCTCCCAGACTCATGGATAGAAAGTTTGGAGTTTAGCATAAGGTAACCAGTCCATCCAGGATGCATAATAAATGCAGTCCACAGTCAAATGTGATTACTAGAATGTGTTTAATTTTGGAGCATTAGCTACTCCAACTATGTTCAGCATTTTAAAAATGTTTTTTTTCTTCTTCTGCTGTGCGTAATATGTAGTAGGCTATGTATTGTATAATGGCTCAATCATTATACATTTTTTCTATAAATGGGGAGGTGCTTGGGCTCATATATAGGCCTATGCATTATAGGCCTATGCATAAGATTGAAAATGCATATAGTGTTTTGAATGAATCATCACATTAGAGAGCACTGTCCATTTTGTTGTGTTAGGCTTTCAAACAACTTCCACAACGACCATGTTTTCAGCTCAGCTCACAGTGAGGTGAGTTTTAAAAGCACATACTGTTTTGATGATGTGTTTGATGTGATTTTTGATTGCATTTGCATTGATGTCAGAGTGGTTAGAGGGACAATAAAGCCCTGAGTACCAGGCCATTAGCCAGGTCGTTAGCTAGTTGGGTACTACCAACACATGTCCAGAGAGCATAAAAGGAGATTACCATGACTCAATGGTCACGTGGAATTTACTGTGGTCACTGCAATAGCCTTAGTCTTTACATATTTTTGGTTTCATATTGACTCCATACATTATGTACGTTGTTGATTCACTACATAAACAGCTACAATTAAAATAGTATTGCTCAACCCTCAAGCTTCTTAGTGGGCATATATTAACAAAACATACATAAACTGAACAGAACAATAAATCCCTCAGGTTCCTTTTTCACCTCTTCCCCTTTGATGCTTCCCCATATAAACCTGTCCTGTTCTGTTGCACAGATGAGAGAACGACCTTATTGGTGCCTCTGTAGTGGTCTTTCCCCTTAATGCAGGTTATTGGTCAGTGACTATGTCTCTGTACAATACAAAATAAAATATATACATTATAAAGTCTTGACCAGACTTAGTGGAACTCACAGCATTTTAGCAATAAGAAATCTTATTCAAATCTGCTCATATACACCCCTAGGAAGAATATGATCCTTTCTTTCTTTCTGACATTGGAGCACTTCTGTTTACAGTACCAACAGCGCAACTTTAGATCATTAGAAAGCATTCGCCAAAAGCCCCAATACACCTGAATGGATTTCTGCAAATATGTAAATACCACGGGAGTACTCTAACATTTGGGAACTATTCATCAACAACAAAAAGATCAACAAACAAATGTTGACCAGAGCGAGATGAGCTAAAATCTAACAAGGGAACAGTAGATAAACTCTCTCAAACCTTTTTCAGCTTGTAGTTGGTTGACAGAAATTGCACTGATAAATAATGGGGAATAGTAGTCTGTTCGCCCTTGCATGTTTGTCCCAACCCACGTTTTGACAACTCAATGGGAACTTGCCTGCCTACCCGCCCATTTGATCGATGCCAAATACATTTCATTGACAACTAAGAGGTATGCTAACTACGGATAAAAGCCGTTCAAGTTCAGCATAGCTAGCTAGCAAAATGAATCACTGAACAAAAATATAAATGCAACATGTGAAGAGTTGGTCCCATTTCATGAGCTGAAATAAAAGGTCGCAGAAATTGTCCGTACGCACAAAAAGCTTATTTCTCACATTTTTAACGTAATGTCGCAAGGATCTGTACAGAATTCCTGGAAGGTGAAAATGTGAAAATGTCCCAGTTCTTCCATGGCCTACATACTCATACCCATTGAGCATGTTTGGGATGCTTTGGATCGATGTGTACGACAACGTGTTCCAGTTACCGTTGACATCCAGCAACTTCGCACTGCCATTAAAGTGGAATGGGACAACATTCCACAGGCCACCATCAACAGCCTGATCAACTCTATTCGAAGGAGATGTGTTGCACTGCATGAGGCAAATGGTGGTCACACCAGATACTGACTGGTTTTCTGATCCATGCCCCAATATTTTTTTTAAGGTATCTGTGACCAATAGAGGCATATCTGTATTCCCAGTTATGTGGAATCCATAGATTAGGGCCTGAATAATTGATTTCAGTTGACTGAGTTCCTTATATGAACTGTAACTCAGTAACATCTTTGAAATTGTTATATTTTTCTTCAGTGTACCTAACTAAATGACACCTGAATCAAAAACGATATGAGTGGAAAAAGTTGGCCACTCACCCACTCGTCCAATGACAAAATCCTCCCAGCAGCTAGCTAACTTCATGCTCTGTGTTTTTAGCTTGCTAAAGAAATAGCTACATAAATAGATAAGCTAGCCTATTAGCCACATTATGATTGACTTGCTAGTTCGATTGTATTGACATTCCCAGCCTTATTTACATTCATCAGTTTTTGTCCAAAATATTGAGTCATTGAAACCGAAACAGTTTATCCCGAATGGCTGGAGGAAGCAAACAATGTACAAGGCCAGCTGTGATTTCCAACCTACTAGAAGATACCAATGGACTTCAGTCATTGTGCTAATGCTAGTTAGCAATTGCGCTAGTCTTAGACTTAAACTTCCTTCAAAATGCACACATCTGTCTCTAGGGAAGTAGATCAAGGGCCTCATTCCCAAAATCCAGAAGTATCCCTTTAAGCAAGGTGCGTTATGAAGGAGAATAAATAAATAAAAATACATACAGTATATATACACACACACATTGCCCAACTAGAACTAAATGAGACACTTCTTTCATTATTATTATTTTTTATAAAAATAAAAGACATTGTGTGTAATCTCTGACAGTAAAGGGGGTCTGGGTTGCTGCATGTTCAACTCCCATACGCATTCCTTTAAGGAAAGGAATAGGCTATCCCTCCTACGTCAATAAGAGAAAAACACTCTCCATACACTCTCCATGTAATTCTCCATTTAAATGTATGCAAACTGATGCAGGCCTATAACCACTGGAGTAGCCTACGCTTCCGGTGTACTGCACGCAACCACATGTGGGGAGCATTCACATTTGACCCATCGGGGGACAAAGCGGGCAGATCATTAAGAGCGGGGTGGTATAATGACTTGTAACATCAATGCAACATCAGTCTGCTCTGGGCACCGGTAGAGGCTAAGCGAGTCCGTCCATTTATTCACTTGATTTTTCTGAGTTTATCGGCTATATGTTCAGTGGGCCTAGCTACATTTCTTGTACATTCCACCTTGGGATTCAGTTAATGAATGAATGTGGATATAATTGTTCAACAGATAATAATTGATATGTGCTATAACCTTGAGAGGCTGTAGAGCCATCAGGGGTGTTCACTATTCAGGCGCTCATGCCTCCAGTTGTCTGAAACTTCCTTCAAACCGTGGCCTGCGTTGTCCAGCAGTTACAGCCACTGACCCCGGCACACATGTATGCCAGAGTCGACATGGGTTTGAATCTGGCCCACTCACTGCCCTTTGACTCACCCTCCCCCATCTTTACTATCGCTTCAATAAAAAGCTCAAAGAACTATGAAAGGAGTGGGCCTGCACTTCAAACCTCAGAAAATACAACTCTGAATAGAACCTGAAAATAGAACCAACACCTCATCTGATCTCTATAACTACCACCTCATCCCAAACTTGACCCCCACCATAGAGAGAGTGGCAGGTAGCCTAGTGGTTACAGTGTTGGACTAGTAACCAAAAGGTTGCAAGATTGAATCCCCGAGCTGACAAGATACAAATCTGTCGTTCTGCCCCTGAACAAGGCAGTTAACCCAGTGTTCCTAGGCCGTCATTGAAAATAATAATTTGATCTTAATGGACATGCCTAGTAAAATAAATAGAGAGAGCAGTCAGAGCCAGTCAGCCCACCCACCAGGTCCCCTGTGGAGAGGAGGGCCTTGGAAGGTATTATCCATGATCCCCAGCGTTTTTAGATTTTATTATCTCATTACAAGACAAGACCGGCAACCATTTTTATGTAGCTAGCCTCCCCACCAGGCCCAGTCCCAGCACTGGACCACCAAGCCTCTTCCTCCCATCCCAAACCCCAATAAATCTGCCTCCCTAACCCCAGCCACTTGGCCCTCTCCATTTCATTTATACTACCAGACCTGTCCCCACTGTTTCCCCTAAAACAGAGAGAGAAACAGAAAGAAAGAAATTGGGGAGAGGACAGAACATGAAATTAGATCGTATACAGCAGGAAAGGTGAGACTCTGAAAAGAGCCTCAAAGCTAGTGGCCGTGTTTGGTGATAAACTCTGTGGTCTCGCAATATCCCCAACCCCCTATCCTACTCCATCCCTCCTGCCTCTCCATTTCCCTGCCTGCCTGGCCCTACCCCTGCACCTCCTTTTCCCCTGCCTACTCCTACCTTGGTAGGCCTGCAGTGCAGTGCCCCATGCCCTGAGTGCGCTCACTGGAGCGCAGGCTCCCATAAGAAAGGATCCCATTCACACAGCCTGACTCCAGATGCTGGCTACAACACTCCTCCAGGCTATGGCAGGGAGAGAGAGAGCAAGGGAGCGAGTGAGCAGGAAAGAGAGGTAGGAATCTGATGGCCATCATTAACAGGCTAAATACATTTTATAGATGACGTGCTGAACTGTTGACCCCTGGTGGTGATGTTAATAGGCCCGACCATTATTGTTTTGTCTCAAACCATATTTCAAACTGTAATTTTAGTTCCCATTTCAAAGGTTTATTTGCTGTGAGGGACAAATTATGTTATGTGTTACATCCAATATAATGACTGATTTACTATTGGGCAATTTAGAAACAGGGAAGCTAAGGGAATGTAGAAAGAAAGAAAGAAAGAAAGAAAGAAAGAAAGAAAGAAAGAAAGAAAGAAAGAAAGAAAGAAAGAAAGAAAGAAAGAAAGAAAGAAAGAAAGAAAGAAAGAGAAAAAGAAAGAAAGAAAATAATTCCTTCTCACTTTCAAGCAAGATAGCCTAGCCTTACCTTACTCAAATCTCAAATCAATACTCTGGCTCTATTCTCCACCCTTCTGTGGTGCTGTTCAAAACCTGTAGAAAAAGAAAACCTTGGTTAAGACATAAGAAAACAATCAAGTACAATATTGTGTGTGTGTTGCTAGTGTTTCAGTCATGACAACCTTCAGCTGAACTGTGTCTTTCTGGTATGTGGACCATCTCAAACAGTGTTTCAATGGTGCAGTCCTTCAGCCATGCAGAAAATGAAAATAGCAACGAAGAGGACAGGGCAAAATACTACAAAACACACACACAGGAAACCTTAACTGTGGTACTTCTGTTCTGAGAGAGAAAGAGAGAGTTGAGAGAGAGAAGTCTGCTGGGGAATGGTGCGTGTGTTTGTGTCAGTAAACACAAGGAGCTGATCATGGACTACAGGAAACTGGGGGGTGAGCACGCCCTCATCCACATCGATGAGGCTGCAGTGGAGTGGGTTGAGAGCTTCAAGTTCCTTGGTGTCCAAATCACTAAGGACTTAAAATGGTCCACTCACACGCGTAGAGTCGTGAAGAAGGTGCGACATCACCTCTTCCCCCTCGGGAAGTTTAAAAGGTTTGGCATGGTCCCTGAAATCCTCAAAAAGTTCTACAGCTGCCCATTGAGATCATCTTGACTGGCTGCATCACTGCTTGGTATGGCAACAGCACCACCCTCGATTGCAAGGCGCTACAGAAGGTAGTGTGGACAGCCCAGTACATCACTGGGGCCACACACTCTGCCATCCAGGCCCGTAAAATTGGCCTTGGGTGACTCCAGCCACCCAAGCCATAGACTGCTCTCTCTGTACAGCAACTCTCTGTACAGCAAGCGGTACCAGTGCATGAAGTCTGACACCAACACGCACCTGAACAGCTTCTATCCCCAAGCCATAAGACTGCTAAATGGATAACAGACTATTTGAGTTGACCCTTGTAATTTATTGTTGTTGTTGCACGGTCTCTATGCACACTCACAGAACTCTACACACTCACACAACACACACATAACATTTACATTTACATTTAAGTCATTTAGCAGACGCTCTTATCCAGAGCGACTTACAAATTGGTGCATTCACCTTAATAACATGCACACACATTTATACTGACTCTATACACACACACACACACTCTTCATTTACCCTGCCGATACACTGTTAATCATAACATGTCCTGATGCCTAGTCACTTTACCCTTACACATATCTACCTCTATCAACTTAGTATCCCTGCACATTGTAAATATGTTATTGGAACTGACCCTGTAAATAGTATGCTTACTTTCTCATGTTCTTCTTATTTCTTACTGTGTGTTTTTATTCTACCTTGTGTTATTTTAAGTGCATAATTGATATTGATTACAGCATTGTGGTACAGACACATTAAGCTTCATCCCTGCACACGTTACTAGTACACCATGATACGCACACACACACACACACACACACACACACACACACACACACACACACACACACACACACACACACACACACGCACAGGAAGCGTTTACATACAAAAACACAGACAAGAACACAAAGAGAAACACATACAAACATACTCAGTGAAACACTATTTAACTGTTTTAGGGGTCCCCTATAACCAACCCGATCACTGATCTAAATAAATCTGCATTCCCTGTCCCAATGCTAACCCAAGCAGGAAGAAGCAAACACTTGACAGGCCCTAATCGATCTACAACCAGGCTTATATCATGGTGGTTCTACGTCCAACACATTCACTGACCATGTTGAGGACATTGCATACATCCCAACTGTTCTATCCATCAGAGAACATCCCTCCACCGCATGTCGTGCCCTGGCCTCCTCGCTGCCTCTGCTGATGGCAGTGAATGAAGAGGAATCAAATTTAGGCGGTCTAACAACTCCCTCTTGTGGCATCTCTATGTTCTCACATCTAAAGTCAAACGCATTGCATCCGCAAAAAAAAAAAATTGAAATGGAAAGTTACAGCAAAGATACTGCTACTGACTTCCCCTTTCATCTGTGGTTACAGTACCATACCCTAAATGTTTAGATAACACGCTCATGGTTAGGCCGTTGAACGATATTTAAGTGAAGTTAATTAGGACTTACCTTCAGGCTATGATGTATTATCATGTTCAATCGAATTTGCTCTAGTGCCCACCAGCGTTCATGTGGGCATGGTGGCCTGTCAGAGCTGGAGGTTGAGGCGCACACAACTAGAAGGCAGCAGACATCTATCAATGATTACATGACATGTAGGCGGTGGCTAAAGTAGCCTAATTGGCAAATGGCCTTGTCCTAATATGATTGTAGCCATACACTTAATGACGGATATGGAAATGTACCCATTTTACCTTGTCTGCTCGTGGGATTCGAACTTGGGACCTTTCGGTTACTGACCCAACGTTCAAGTGTGCCAAGAAAGGTGAAATGACGCGTAAGGATACAAGTGTCTGGTCATTATTACACATGAACTAAAGTAAATATGTACATGTCTGTGGTTTGTATATGTCAGTACTTTTTAAACCAATATGCTATGACTATGTCCCCCAAACATGATGCACCAATTATGTCTCGTCTATTCACCTCATGAACGTATGCCAACAGTACTGCGTGGGCGTGCATGCCGGAGTCCTGAGAACCCTACGACAAACACCTGTTTACTGGAAGTTACCGTAAATTACTGTGTGTAAGTGTGCGGCAATACTTACGTCCGCCTACGGTTACCATTCAATGGACCTTTACTATGTCTGTTACTATAATATCATGCCCATTGGCTAGCACTGTATGCTTGGTTAGTTTCGTTTTCAGAGTGCCAGCAGCTTAAAGTCGTTTACGCAAGTCATTTTACACGGATATGCAACAGCAAAGTAAACTCAACAACGTCCTATGGACGGTATCCATATGACAGGGATCGAAACCAGAACTATGATATGCATAAGCCTATCGAATGTTTTTAATGTTTCCTCAATAGCAGATAGGCCAGTATGTAAATTCTATAATCGTTTCAAATGGTCTCTATTTTACAGATAAGCCACTGACTATACCATTTTTGTAGGACCCTTAATTTGAATATATGTAGAAGTGGATTGGTGTTATTGAAATATTATAGGCCATATATCCGTATAATAATACATAAGAACTCCATATATCTTTTATAAGAAGGGGATGGTTTCTTGCACAATTTAGAGCAAACCGAAACATAAACAACTCACTCATTTGTGGTAAATTTGTTTTAGAAAACATGTGTGAATACAAACCAAATGTTATTGATACCATGAAAATGTTGTTACATAAGCAGTCTACCCTGCTATGTATTTTTTGTATTCCCCCTCCCCCTTATAAACGTGATCCACGATCACTTCCGTAGACTACATTATTAAATGCGTTTATTGCGTTATGCCTAACAGGGAAGTCCTCTCCTCCTCGTTCTTTCGTTCACCCCATTGCCCCAAAACATTATTCGGCCGCGACATTTTTATTTTCATTTGCTAAACTTTTAAGAAATAGCCTAATATTCAACAGGCTATGCTGTTGTAGATGGATTGACGTTACAACTGTACGATATACATATTCAGCTGTCTCCACATGAGTGAGGGAAGACGGAGAGAAGAAACGGAACGGAATTCTATCTAAACTCTTTTGAAATGTTTATAGCTGACTTTTATTGAGTTTGTGAACGGTAAGTTATTGATATCCTAAATATGTCTCATATTGGTGTTAAATTATGCATTAACTACACAGAAGATCGATTTTTATCAAACATTCAAGTTTTAATCGTTTTGGCAGCCTGATGTTGGTGCGTTCACCGCGCAATCGAAAGTGCTTCCTTCAGTTGAAGTTCGTCAACAATGTATAAGATAACATATTTTTAGAATAAAACAACTACCAACCCTGTCATATAATTATAATTTATATCAACATGCATAAGCAGACCCATGATTATTCAGGCAACCATAATACACTCAGAGATGCGTAAAGGTTAGTTGTCAAGGTCGGCCTTCCTCACTCTGTTTATGTCTTGAGTTGTCTCTATGTTCTGCTATTCTAGGCCGAAATGAAGTTCTCAAACTAGTGATTTTCAGTAGTCTAACTTATTTAAAATCATCATGGTTATGATCACTGTGGCTTATTAACCCATTATTATATGGTTGTTAACCCTAAGTAGTTTAACTGTAAGAAGTACAGAGTAAGAATAAGTAAGTACCAAAGGCTAGCTACACTGTACTTACTGGAATAATTCAACATTAGCCTAGGCCACTGTAATGTAAAGTGTCACCAGTGGTTGCTGTTGTTGTTGTCTGAGTTGCATGTGTATCAGGCCTACAATCATTATTAATTGTGTGGTTTTCGAAACCCCCCATTTTATTGAATGAATTTAGGCATGTAAAAATAATTTCTCTTACCATCCAGTGTTGTTTGGTCTCGAGACCATACATTGAAAGTCTCTGTCTTGTATCAGTGTCGGATACATTTTTACTTGGTCTTGACTCAGTCTTGGACAGTGAGGATTCGTAATTTCTTCCCGAGACCAGCGGAGTAAAAAACGAATAATTACACTGTATATACAAAAGTACAGTTGAAGTCGGAAGTTTAGAGTTGGAGTCATTAAAACTTGTTATTCACCCACAAATTTCTTGTTAACAAACTATAGTTTTGGCAAGTCGGTTAGGACATCGACTTTGTGCATGACACAAGTCATTTTTCGAACAATTGTTTTACAGACAGATTATTTCACTTATAATTCATCGTATCACAATTCCAGTTGGTCAGAAGTTTACATATACTAAGTTGACTGCCTTGAAACAACTTGGAAAATCGCAGAAAATGATGTCATGGCTTTAGAAGTTTCTGAAAGGCATCATTTGAGTCAATTGGAGGTGTATCTGTGGATGTATTTCAAGGCCTACCTTCAATCTCAGTGCCTCTTTGCTTGACATCATGAGAAATCAAAAGAAATCAGCCAAGAGCTCAGAAGAAAATGGTAGACCTCCACAAGTCTGGTTCATCCTTGGGAGCAATTTCCAAACGCCTGAAAGCTCCACGTTCATCTGTACAAACAATAGTATGAATGTATACACCATGGGACCATGCAGCCTTCATACCGCTCAGGAAGGAGACGCATTCTGTCTCCTAGAGATGAACGTACTTTGGTGCGAAAAGTGCAAATCAATCCCAGAACAACAGCAAAGGACCTTGTGAAGATACTGGAGGAAACAGGTACAAAAGTATCTATATCCACAGTAAAACGAGTCCTATATCGACATAACTTGAAAGGTTGCTCAGCAAGTAAGAAGCCACTGCTCGAGAACTGCCCCCAAAAAGTCAGACTTTTTGAAGAAATGTCCTCTGGTCTGATGAAACGATAATTGAACTGTTATGTTTGGAGGAAAAAGGGGGAGGCTTGCAAACCGAAGAACACCATCCCAACCGTGAAGCACGGGGGTGGCAGCATCATGTTGTGGAGGTGCTTTGCTGCAGGAGGGGCTGGTGCACTTCACAAAATAGATGGCATCATGAGAAAATAAAATTAAGTGGATATATTGAAGCAACATCTCAAGACATCAGTCAGGAAGTTAAAGCTTGGTCGCAAATGGGTCTTCCAAATGGACAGTGACCCCAAGCATACTTCCAAAGTTGTGGCAAAATGGCTTAAGGACAAGAAAGTCAAGGTATTGGAATGGCCATCACAAAACCATGACCTCAATCCTATAAAAGATTTGTGGGCAAAACGGAAAAAGTGTGTGCGAGCAAGGAGGCCTACAAACCTGACTCAGTTACACCAGCTCTGTCAGGAGGAATGGGCCAAAATTCACCCAAATTACTGTGGGAAGCTTGTGGCAGGCTACCCGAAACGTTTGACCCAAGTTAAACAATTTAAAGGCAATGCTACCAAATACTAATTGAGCGTATGTAAAGTTCTGACCCACTGGGAATGTGATGAAATAAATAAAAGCTGAAATAAATCATTCTCTCTACTATTATTCTGACATTTCACATTTTTAAAATAAAGTGGTGATCCTAACTGACCTAAGACAGATGAAATGTCAGGAATTGTGAAAAACTGAGTTTAAATGTATGTAAACCTCCGACTTCAACTGTATGTGGACATCCCTTCAAAATTGTGGATTTGGCTATTTCAGCCACACCCACTGCTGACATGCGTCTAAAATCGAGCACACAGCCATGCAGTCTCCATGAAAAAACATTGTCAGTAGAATGTTCTTACTGAAGAGCTCAGTGACTTTCAACGTGGCACCGTCATAGGATGCTACCTTGACAGCAAGTCAGTTCATCAAATATCTGCGCTGCTAGTGTGAAGCGGAAACGTCTAGGAGAAACAACGGCTCAGCCGCGAAGTGGTAGGCCACAGAAGCTCACAGAACGGGACCGCCAAATGCTGAAGCACGTAGCGCGTAAAAATAATCTGTTCTCAGTTGCAACACTCACTACCGGGTTCCAAACTGCCTCTGGTAGCAACGTCAGCACAAGAACTGTTCGTTTGGGAGCTTCATGAAGTGGTTTTCCATGGCCGAGCAGCCGCACTCAAGCCTAAGATCCCCATGCGCAATGCCAAGCGTCGACTAAAGGGGTGTAAAGCTCGCCGCCATTGGACACTGGAGCAGTGGAAACGTGTTCTCTGGAGTGATGAATCACGCTTCACCATCTGGCAGTTGGATGGACGAATCTGAGTTTGACGGATGCCAGGAGAACGCTACCTGCCCCAATGCATAGTGCCAACTGTAAAGTTTGGTGAAGGAGGAATAATGGTCTGGCACGGTTTTTCATGGTTCAGGTAGGGCCCTTAGTTTCAGTGAAGAGAAATCTTAACACTACAGCATACAATGACATTCTAGATGATTCTGTGTGTCCAACTTTGAGGCAACAGTTTGAGGAAGGCCCTTTCCTGTTTCAGCATGATAATGGCCCCAGTGCACAAGGCGAAGTCCACACAGAAAGGGTTTGTCGAGATCGGCTTGGAAGAACATGACTTGCCTGCACAGAGCCCTGTCCTCAACCCCATTGAACATGTTTGGGATGAATTGGAATGCCGACCTTGAGCCAGGCCTAATCGCCCAACATCAGTGCCCAACCTCACTAATGCTCTTGTGGCTGAATGGAAGAAAGTCCCCGTAGCAATGCTCCAACATCTAGTGGATAGCCTTACCAGAAGCGTGAAGGCTGCTATAGCGGCAAAGAGTGTACCAACTCCATATTAATGCCCATGATTTGGAATGAGATGTTCGATGAGCACCATACTTTTGGTGATGTAGTGTATCGGCTTCATTCATTCATTCATTCATTCATTCATTCGCCAGGCAAAATATGTACACCCTTTTCTTGAAGCAATATTATCTTATCACCTATTGAAACCTTGGATTCCTACTTTAATAGTAACATTTTTAATCATTTTTAATCATCTTTAATTTTTTTTAAATCCTCAAACTTTGTCAGAATTTCTTTGACTCGCTGGTAGGGAAGAGTGGAGGAAATTGTTTGACATTTGCAATCTCACTATTAGTAAGGGTTGACAGAAGGTAATATTAACAGGCTTTATTTGATTCCCTATTATAGACATGTTTGCACAGTAGCAAACCTATAGGACATAGGCCTTCAGTGTCTGACAGGCTCTTGATGCTGAAAGGACAGCAACCGTAATACCAGCGCACTCATGTAGGAGAGGGCACTTTTTGTAAATCACAAAAGGCCAGTGGTGTAGTAGAGGCTATACGCAGGTATAAGCCGTATACCCACTTTGTTTTTCAGTGGGCACTGCCTATACTCACTTCTTAATCCCTTCTGTTACGTATATCAAAGTAGTTTAGTGGAGGTATACGACTTATTAATTATGTAGTACAATAGAGAAATCATGCACGAAGTAACCTACCCAATTGCAAAGCATGTGAAATATATTCACATCCGTGCAGCACATAGCCTAGTTTCAGCAGAATATAATCTGCAGGCAGCAAGAGCATGCAGCATTCAACTGGTTGTCACATGGAGCAGCTCACAGAATAATGACATCAGTAGCTGGTAGGTAGGAAAGAATTAAAGGGCAACTACACACTCCAAAAATATATTTTTCAATTTTTCCAAGACCTCAAAAATGGTCTCATGATGTGGTTTAAGCGTTGTTGTGGACTTAGAACATCACATTTCTGTCATTCTTTGTATTTTATTTTAAAAAGTGTGATTTCGACAGTGAAAATCTGAAAAATCTAGAGGAAAATCTAGGATTTTTCACACTCCAGGCACCACTACACTACTGCATAGGGCCAATGGAAAGACAGCAGTCATATCAGTCTGAGATAATAAGCCAGTAGGTCCCAATCATAAGAATACAAAAACACAACCATTTGGGAAATTCTTAGCCTATCTAAATTTACAACTATTACTTCCCATTGCAAAAAACATTTCACGTTTTGCACCAAAGGTGATGTAAAGTTTAAATGCAACAATGTTTCACACACAAGTTATTTTCAAAGCGATGGCTAACAACAGCATTGTTGCAATAATTAACACAGTTCCACTCACCACATGATGATAATTTGAAACTTCTTGTTGAAAGTTATTCTTGAAAAGGGAGAAGCTAACAAATTAGCAACAACGTCCTCTTCCATAACACCTGGTGCAGCTGCTGCAAACTAGCCTACAACAAAAGCTAGCTAGCTAGACCGTGGGAAAACTACTGCTAGCTATTGCACAGTGACCCGTTGGCCTTCGAAAAGGCAGAAGTTTCCATGTTTTCGTAAAAACGGTCTCACCCATTACAAGTCAATGTAATTGGTTGATTCCACTGTCACTCCAAAATGTGGGACTAATACAGTTGAATGGCAGATGCCTCCAATCAAGCTTCTGATGGCCTAGCCAATGACAGACTTAGCTAGCTGAGACCACCAAAGAAAAATCCTGATTGGATCTTTTTGCTAACCCTTTCCTTTCTAACAAAAACTGAAAAGATTGAATCAGAACATAATTGAAAATAATAATATAATTATTATTATTTGATAAATCCTTAGCCTTTCTCTGAAAGCATAGATGGCCCTCATTGTTCCCCACTGTCTTTGGGTTAGTACAAATGTGTAGAGTGGCTCTATTTGCACTCGGCATGCATTTTCTTCGCCATTTTGAATGTGTAAAGAATAAATGTCCATACAGTCTGTTCTTCTGAAATATGAACACAGAAATATTGGACATTTTGAACTTTTATTATGTTTGATGATTTGACAAAATTACAGTCATGGTCTTGCATTGGACTCACATTTTTCTGGTCTCTGTCTTGACTCTGTCTCGAACCTCTCGCCCCCCTCCCGGTATTGGTCTTGAGTCGGTCTCACCCCCCTCCGGTCTTGGTCTTGACTCGTACTCGATTCGCCCCGGTCTTGATCTTGAATCATTCTCACTTTAAGTGGTCTCGAACACAACACTGCTATCCTAATTGAAGTCAACTAACAGACAAATAATACTTCCACTGCTACTTACAGCTATTTCACTTCACATCTACTTGTAGTTAAATAATTATACATTTATTCCTAATTTCCTCTTTCCACAAGTGCTGGATTGTCACCCACAGTGGCCAATCCACCATTCATTCTGGGTTTGATACCATTCTGGTATGAACGCATGACTGTAAATTGCTTTGGAGAAAAGCATCTGCTGAATGGCTTATATTAATACATTAATAAGAACCTATGCATATCCCAATGTTGGGATAGTTACCACTCGGATACAGTACATAAATAACAATGTCAATAATTTTATAATAAAATATTAAAAAGTGCAAGCTTAACATTTGTGGTAGACAAACTTAACATGATGAACAGGAAGGACATTTTTAGACTGAAGGAACCATTTGTTAGAATGTAGGTTTACACCTACTACCTATATGGGTTGCTGTCTGGAATGAGGGGGGTTGTCACATATTAGCCATTTTCAGTTTGACAAAGTGATATGTTTTGGACCAAAGTTTCCAATATGAGACCAATTTGAGTGATAGTACCCCAACTGGTATGTACAGTATCTTTGTAAACCTTGTGTGTTGCATGCATACTTCAATGCCATACCTGACTTATACACCATTGACACTTGGGCTACCTCAGGGATACACCAAAAATGGTTGATAAGGAGAAACAACCTTGTTGTATCATCGTTAGGCCTAGGTCCAGATTTAGAAGTTTCTGGGAACTTAAATTTGCCTTTGGGTCATCGTCCTATCACAGATCCTTTGCTTAGAAATCCAAGAACTCGAGCACAATGCACAGATACTCATTGAGCAATAATGCTTGGTGCAGGTTCAGACATAGCTAACCATGTTTTATCCTGCAGTGGGAGGTCACATGACAGTGTTTTAAAATCACTTTGGCACATTTATCAGGTTCTGGATTTGCCGTTGGTAAAAACACAGAGATTTCTGCACATGCATGATTCACTAGCCTAATTCCAGTGTTGGGGATTGGGGAGTAGTGAACTACATGCAGTTCAACTAGTAATTTATATAACTTTTAATTTTGCAGTAGCTTGGTGGTAGTTCCAACTATAAACACTACTGTTTAAAAGTTTGGGGTCACTTAGAAATGTCCTTGTTTTTGAAAGACAAGCACATTTATTGTCCATTAAAATAACATCAAATTGATCAGAAATACAGTGTAGACATTGTTAATGTTGTAAATTACTATTGTAGCTGGAAACGGCAGATTTTTTATGGAACATCTGCATAGGCGTACAGAGGCCCATTATCAGCAACCATCACTCCAGTGTTCCAATTGCACTTTGAGTTAGCTAATCTTATTTTAAAAGGCTAATTGATCACAACTGAAAACTGTTGAGCTGATTAAAGAAGCAATAAAACTGTCCTTCTTTAGAATAGTTGAGTATCTGGAGCATCAGCATTTCTAGGTTCGATTACAGACTCAAAATGGCCAGAAACAAGTAATTTATTTTGAAACTCGTCAGTCTATTTTTGTTCTGAGAAATGCAGGCTATTCCATGTGAGAAATTGCCAAGAAACTGAAGATCTCGTACAACGCTGTGTACTACTCCCTTCACAGAACAGAGCAAACTGTCTCTAACCAGAATATAATGAGGATTGGGAGGCCCTGATGCACAACTGAGCAAGTGGACAAGTACATTAGAGTGACTAGTTTGAGAAACAGCAAGTCCTCAACTGGCAGCTTCATTAAATAGAACCCGCAAACACCAGTTTCAACGTCATCAGTGAAGAGGCGCCTCCAGGATGCTGGCCTTCTTTTGCCCATCTTAATCTTTTTATTGGCCAGTCTGAGATATGGCTTTTTCTTTGCAACTATGCGTAAGTGACCCTAAACTTTTGAACGGTAGTGTACATTCAAGTCTTGGTAGTGTTTTATGTAGTTAATTACTTTTTTTGCCATGTAGTGGTGTAGCTAACTAGTGGACTTACACACTACTTTTTTTCAAAAATAAAATGACATATGGGTAAAGTAGGCAAGAATGTCCTTCTTTTCTGGCATCAGACCTGCCTAATTCTGACAAGAAACACTTTTTGTGTGCCGAATCTCACTTTTTATTTCTTTAATAGGTTAAATCACACATTCTGTTACCATTTGACTACAGAGTGATCTGTTCTTGCAATTTGTAGCCTATGACATTTCAGATTTAGATATTATATTTTTTCACGAGGTTGTTTGGAAGTATCGAACTGTAACTTTAGTTAAGTAAACTATATTTTTCTTAAAGGTTGAAAAGTAATTTAATGTTATTTTTCTGGAGGGGAGCTCTTTAGGCAAGCTATATGTAGCCTACACAGCATATCAAACAAGCAAGACACAGACAGTCAGTCAATAGCGATTTACTGTTATTTTTTCATCATCATTGCGAACATTGGCTAAACAGGAGGCAGACTGCTGGCTACACAGTGCATTCAGAAAGCATTCAGACCCATTGACATTTACATAAGTATTCAGATTTAGGTATAGGTGACATGGGGGGTTGCCCAGGGAGCCATACAAGCTAGAACCGCCACTGATTACAGCCTTGAGTTTTTTGGGGGTATAACGCTTACAAGCTTAGCACTGCTGTATTTGGGGAGTCTCTCCCAGTCTTCGCTGCATATCCTCTAAAGCTCTGTCAGGTTGGATGGGGACCGTTGCTGCACAGGTCTCACCAGGGATGTTTGATCGAGTTCAAGTCCGAGCTCTGGCTGGGCCACTCAAGGACATTCAGAGACTTGTCCCGAAGCCACTCCTGTGTTGTGTGCTGTGTGCTTAAGATCAATGTCCTGTTGGAAGGTGAACCTTTGCCCCAGTCTAAAGTCCTGAGAGCTCTGTAGCAGGTTTTCATCAAGGATCTCTTTGTACTTTGCTCCGTTCGTCTTTCCCTCGATCTTGACTAGTCTCCCAGTCTCCCTGCCACTGAAAAACATCCCCACAGCATGATGCTGCCACCACCATGCTTCACCGTAGGGATGGTGCCAGGTTTCCGCCAGACATGACTGTCATGGTTCCACCTGTCACCAGTGGGCAGAGACCGTCCTAGAGACATTACACACTCAGGTGTGTCCAATTTACTCATTATGGTTTCTCTGTTAAAAGAGGTATGTTTTCTGTTGTCCTTTGCAGAAGCTTGAAATGTTTACCATGTGTGTTTGTTTCCTGAGTGAGGTTTTGAAGACTTAGTGGGATTTTTCTCAAGTGTACTGTGATCCTGTGGCTACTGTTTCTCAGTAAAGTAATATGTTTATCCTTAACCACTGATTCCTCGTCTGGTCTCTTCTCTGCACCTGGGTCCGACCTTACCACGTCACAGTGACGCTTGGCATTCAGGCCAAAGAGTTCAATCTTGGTTTCATCAGACCAGAGAAGCTTGAGTCCTGTAGGTGCCTTTTGGCAAACTCCAAGCGGGCTGTCATGCCTTTTATTGAGGAGTGGCTTCTGTCTGGCCACTCTACCATAAATGCCTGATTGCTCAGTTTGGCCGGGCGATTGCTCAGTTTAGCCGGGCGGCCAGCTCTAGGAAGAGTCTTGGTGGTTCCAAACTTCATCCATTTAAGAATGATGGAGGCTGCTGTGTTCTTGGGGACTTTCAATGCTGAAAAAATGCTTTGGTACACTTCCCCAGATCTGTTCCTCGACACAATCCTGTCTCGGAGCTCTACGGACAGTTCCTTTGACTTCATGGCTTGGTTTTTGCTCTGACCTGCACTGTCAACTGTGGGACCTTATATAGACAGGTGTGAGCCTTTCCAAATCATGTCCAATCAATTGAATTTATCACAGGTGTACTGCAATCAAGTTGTGAAACATCTCAAGGATGATCAATGGAAACAGGATGCACCTGAGTTCAATTTAGATTCTAATAGTAAAAGGTCTGAATACTTATGTAAATAGGGTATTTCTGTTTTAAATTTTTAATACATTTCTAAAAAACTGTTTTTGCTTTCTCATTATGGGGTATTGTGTGTAGATTGATAAAATAATTTAATCCGTTTCAGAACAAGGCTGTAATGTAAAAATGTTTTGAAAAAGTCAAGTGGGCTGAATACTTTACATTTGCACTTTTTGGAACCTTCGTTCAAATCGCAGCTGTTCTGAAATTTGAGGCAGAGAGATAGGCTACATCATCCTACCGACCAAATTGGTTGAGGGTTCAGAAGAGGGTGAGTAAAGAGAGAAACGTGAGAAACGTGTGTGTTTATAACACATGCACAGAATGTGATTTGGATCCTTTGATTTGAGAAAGACATTTCCAAAGGGGTGGGATAGGGGCCTGCATTTTAAATGGTGAAAACTCTAAACTGATAACACTTATGTACACTACAGTTCAAAAGTTTGGGGTCACTTAGAAATGTCCTTGTTTTTGAAAGAGAACATACATTTTTGGTCTGTTAAAATAACATCAAATTGATCAGAAATACAGTGTAGACATTGTTAATGTTGTAAATGACTATTGTAGCTGGAAACAGCAGTTTTTTTAATGGAATATCTACATAGGCTTACGGAGGCCCATTAACAGCAACCATCACTCCTGTGTTCCAATGGCATGTTGTGTTAGCTAATCCAAGTTTATCATTTTAAAAGGCTAATTGATAATTAGAAAGCACTTTTTTAATTATGATAGCACAGCTGAAAACTGTTGTGCTGATTAAAGGGCAATAAAACGGGCCTTATTTAGACCAGTTGAGTATCTGGAGCATCAGCATTTGTGTGTTCGATTTACAGGCTCAAAATGGCCAGAAACGAAGACCTTTCTTTTGAAACGCGTCCGTCTGTTCTCGTTCTGAGAAATGAAGGCTATTCCATGCAAGAGATTGCCAAGAAACTGAAGATCTCGCACAGCGCTGTGTACTACTCCCTTCACAGAACAGTGCAAACATTGCTCTAACCAGAATAGAAAGAGGATTGGGAGGCCCTGGTGCACAACTGAGCAAGAGGAGAGGTACATTAAGCGTGTCTAGTTTGAGAAACAGACGCTTCACAAGTCCTCAACTGGCAGCTTCATTAAATAGTACCCACAAAACACCAGTCTCAACATTAACAGTGAAGAGGCGACTCTGGGATGCTGGCCTTCTAGGCAGAGTTCCTCTGTTCGGTGTCTGTGTTATTTTGCCCATCTTAATCTTTTCTTTTTATTGGCCAGTCTGTGATATGGCTTTTTCTTTGCAACTCTGCATAGAAGGCCAGCATTCCAGAGTTTATGTTATTTTAATGGACAAAAAATGAGCTTTTCTTTCAAAAACAAGGACATTTCTAAGTGACCTCAAACTTTTAAATGGTAGTGTATATAGTTTGTATTTGTTTGTTGTCTTCAGTCAATTGCAAATGTGCTTAGTGTTTTGAAACATGAGCCATTTCGATGATTTGTTTAGATTTTTGTGCTTAGAGGTGTAGCACATACTTGTGAAAATGACACCAAAGTGATAAAGAAAACCTGTATTAAAGCTCTATCTCCCATCATAACACAACAGCAATCCAGCAGTGTATGTGTGTGTGTATGTGTGTGCGTGTGTATGTGCTCATGCATGCATTGTGTGTGTGTGCACTTGCTCACGTGCGCGGTGGCGTGTGTGTGTGTGTGTGTGTGTGTGTGTGTGTGTGTCTATTTAAACTGTTTGTGGTTTGAGAAGTTAATTAGGATATCTGAATAATTATGTAATCCCAGAAAGTTCTTGCTAAACTCAACATTTCCTCATCTCAATCCTTACATCAATTTCAACCTGTATCAAGTTCCGGTCAAATTGACATGAAATTATTTAATAGTTTGTAATTCACATATCTTATCAGGCTTTTATTGTTTGCCTGTTAACTGAGAAGTAACTGTTTATTCCATAGGATACCAATGGTGTATAGGTAATCTAATGTATGATAGGTGATACCAGTGACATGATGTACTATGATTGCATACTATGGTTGCCTTACAGTGTCCACAATGTGCTTTTTAAATCTGTATTGTGTACTGTAATATTTTGGAGTGACACCTACATAACATGTTCTAACTCTAGGAGTGAAGAGCAGGAGGTTCCCACTAACACTGGACAGGATGAGAGTGTCCTCATAGAGCTGCCTTTGTGCTGCTGCCTTTTCCTAAAGTCTTCAGAAGAGTCCTTGTCTTAACACTGGTCAGTGAGTCAGAAAGCGCAGTAAAAAGGTATGTTTGGATTAGTCTGATGTTTTTTAATCATTTATGTATGGTGATGACGTAGACAAATGTCCATCCTATTCTATTATATGGCCACGAAGAGATCTAGCTCTCTGTTTATCAGATCCACGTGCTCAAATGCTTTGAGTAGCATACGTTCTTATGCCAAATGTTTTGGTTAAGCTATACTAAACAAACCAGCATTCATCTAGTTACAGAGGCTGCTGCCTTAGAGGCCCAATATACAGTTGAAGTCGGAAGTTTACATAAACTTAGATTGGAATCATTAAAACTTGTTTTTCAACCACTCCACAAATTTCTTGTGAACAAACTATAGTTTTGGCAAGTCGGTTAGGACATCTACTTTGTGCATCACACAAGTAATTGTTACAATAATTGTTTACAGACAGATTATTTCACTTATTACACAGGATCACAATTCCACAGGGTCAGAAGTTTACATACACTAAGTTGACTGTGCTTTTACACAGCTTGGAAAATTCCAGAAAATGATGTAATGTCTTTAGCAGCTTCTGATAGGCTAATTGACATAATTTGAGTAAATTGGAGGTGTACCTGTGGGTGTATTTCAAGGCCTACCTTCAAACTCAGTGCCTCTTGCTTGACATCAGGGGAAAATCAAAAGAAATCAGCCAAGACCTCAGAAAAAATTGTAGACCTCCACAAGTCAGGTTCATCCTTGGGAACAATTTCCAAATGCCTGAAGGTACCACGTTCATCTGTACAAACAATAGTTTGCAAGTGTAAACACCATGGGACCACGCAGCCGTCATACTTCTCAGGAAGGATGAGGTCTCCTAGAGATGAACGTACTTTGGTGCAAATCAAAGTGCAAATCAATCCCAGAACAACAGCAAAGGACCTTGTGAAGATGCTGGAGGAAACAGGTACAAAGTATCTATATCCACAGTAAACGAGTCCTATATTGACATAACCTGAAAGGACGCTCAGCAAAGAAGAAGCCACTGCTCCAAAACCGCCATAAAAAAGCTAGACTATGGTTTGCAACTGCACAAAGATCGTACTTTTTGGAGAAATGTCCTCTGGTCTGATGAAACAAAAATAAAACTGTTTGGCCATAATGACCATTGTTATGTTTGGAGGAAAAAGGGGGAGGTTTGCAAGCCGAGGAACACCATCCCAACCGTGAAGCACGGGGGTGTCAGCATCATGTTGTGGGGGTGCTTTTCTGCAGGAGGGGCTGGTACACTTCACAAAATAGATGGCATCATGAGGAAATAAAATTATGTGGATCAGACCGGAAGTTAAGCTTGGTCGCAAATGGGTCTTCCAAATGGACAATGACCCCAAGCATACTTCCAAAGTTGTGGCAAAATGGCTTAAGAACAACAAAGTCAAGGTATTGGATTGGCCATCACAAAGCCCTGACCTCAATGCTATAGAAAATCTCTGGGCAGAACTGAAAAAGCGTGTGTGAGCAAGGAGGCCTTCAAACCTGACCCAGTTTCACCAGCTCTGTCAGGCGGAATGGGCCAAAATTCACCCAACTTATTGTGGGAAGCTTGTGGAAGGCTACCAGAAAAGTTTGTCCCAAGTTAAACAATTTAAAGGCAATGTTACCAAATACTAATTGAGTGTATGTAAACTTCTGACCCACTGGGAATGTGATGAAAGAAATAAAAGCTGAAATAAATCACTCTCTCTACTATTATTCTGACATTTCACATTCTTAAAATAAAGTGGTGATCCTAACTGACCTAAGACAGGAACTTTTTACTAGGATTAAATGTCAGGAATTGTGAAAACTGTAAATGTATTTGGCTAAGGTCTATGTAAACTTCCGACTTCAGCTGTACAACAAGGCAAAATTGGCTGAAAAGACGCCATTACAGCAGGTTTCTGTTTATAACAACACCCTGGATGGTTCCGACCTTGAATATGTGGACATCTATAAGTACCTAGGGGTCTGGCTAGACTAGGTGTCTGGCTAGACTTTACTAGACTGTAAACTCTCCTTCCAGACTCATATCAAACATCTCCAATCCAAAATCAAATCTGATAAAACTGACTATCCTACCAATCCTCGACTTCGGCGATGTCATCTACAAAATTGCTTCCAACACTCTACTCAGCAAACTGGATGCAGTTTATCACAGTGCCATCCGTTTTGTCACTAAAGCACCTTATACCACCCACCACTGCGACCTGTATGCTCTAGTCGGCTGGCCCTCGCTACATATTCGTCGCCAGACCCACTGGCTCCAGGTCATCTACAAGTCCATGCTAGGTAAAGCTCCGCCTTATCTCAGTTCACTGGTCACGATGGCAACACCCACCCGTAGCACGCGCTCCAGCAGGTGTATCTCACTGATCATCCCTAAAGCCAACACCTCATTTGGCCGCCTTTCGTTCCAGTTCTCTGTTGCCTGTGACTGGAACGAATTGCAAAAATCGCTGAAGTTGGAGACTTTTATCTCCCTCACCAACTTCAAACATCTGTTATCTGAGCAGCTAACCGATCGCTGCAGCTGTACATAGTCGGTAAATAGCCCACCCATTTTTACCTACCTCATCCCCATACTGTTTTTATTTATTTACTTTTCTGCTCTTTTGCACACCAATATCTCTACCTGTACATGACCATCTGATCATTTATCACTCCAGTGTTAATCTGCAAAATTGTAATTATTCGCCTACCTCCTCATGCCTTTTGCACACAATGTATATAGACTCTTTTTTTCCTACTGTGTTATTGACTTGTTAATTGTTTACTCCATGTGTAACTCTGTCTGTTCACACTGCTATGCTTTATCTTGGCCAGGTCGCAGTTGCAAATGAGAACTTGTTCTCAACTAGCCTACCTGGTTAAATAAAGGTGAAATAAAAAAATATAAATAAATAAATAAAAATAAATTTAAAACAGTTTTGCCCACTGGGTAGTTGGTACTAATCAATATCTCTCAAACCTTTGACCTCCTCTAGAGAAGGGATTGACAACTTTGATGGGGGTGGGGCCCACAAAAAAATCATAACTCTGCAGTGGCTCGTGGGTCTGAGAAGCCGTTTTAAAGTTAATTTCTTGCAATTCTGCACATTTTGCCATAGGATGGAGGCAAATGTTTGCAGTTTTTAATATGATAACTGATGATCAGTGGGCCCTGACCACCCTGGTCGGTAATTTGACCATGCTTACTTCAAGTTTAGATAGCTGGCCGCTAGACTAACTTGCCAATCTAAAAAGTGTTAGCTGACATGGGCTAATTGAATGACTGCTGATGCACAACCAGATTTTTAAATTGCACCTGGGATGTTCTATTATTCTAATTCTCAACAGCAAGTTGAGACACCGACTGAGTTTTCCAAACTTTCGACTGGTACAGTATATACAAAAGTATGTGGGGGGGGGCCAGCACCCTATTCAAATGACACCCTATTCCATATGGGCCCTGGTCAGAAGTTGTGCACTTTAAAGGTAATAGGGTGCCATTTGGGAGCCAGAAAATGTTTTCACTAAAGAAGAGCTCTTTGACTAGAATAGCAGGTGATTGATCATTGTCAAAGTGTGTGTTTAAGATTAACTACATTGCAGTCTGGGCTCGAATTCACAAAGAGTTTTAAAGTAAGAGGGCTGATATACGATCCTATTTCCCTTTTAGATCATAATGAATACAATTATATGAATACTCTGAGACTTTCTGTGAATACGGGTCCTGCACTCCAAATAACTACTAATCACAGTATGTGACCAAGATTAGGAATTCTGCACTTCAAACATGCCAACTGACAGTACAGTACAGTTAGAGAGAAACAGGAAACCATGGCGCTAGCCATAGGTTGCTTCCCAAATGGTGCAATAGGCTACGTACCAAATTGCACCCTATTCCCTACATTGTGCACTACTTTTGATGGGCTCTGGTCAAAAGTAGTGCATTATGTAGGGAATAGGGGTCCATTTTGGATGTAGGTCACACAGCCATATACTGTAGAGAAGAGGAAGAAGTGAAAGTGTTGTAGCGCCACTAAACTGGGTCCTAGTCATAGGGCTGGGCGCTATCGCCAAAAATCCATGATGCAATAACTTTCCTGAATTGATTAACGATAAAATAACGTAAATAATACGTTTATAACATTAATGTGCACCACAGTTTTTTATTTTATTATCTTTTAAACTACCACTACTAGTTTGATGGTTGTAGCCATCAATTGCCCCATTAACAATCACACATCAAATCAAATCAAAGTTTATTTGTCACGTGCGCCGAATACATCAGGTGTAGACCTTACAGTGAAATGCTTATTTACAGGCTCTAACCAATAGTGCAAAAAGGGTGTTAGGTGAACAATAGGTAAGTAAAGAAATAAAACAACAGTAAAAAGACAGGCTATATACAGTAGCGAGGCTATAAAAGTAGTGAGGCTACATACAGACACCAGTTAGTCAGGCTGATTGAGGTAGTATGTACATGTAGACATGGTTAAAGTGACATATGCATATATGATGAACAGAGAGCAGCAGTAGAGGGGTTGGCGGGTGGCGGGACACTATGCAGATAGACCAGTTAGCAATTTGATTACCTGTTCAGGAGTCTTATGGCTTGGGGGTAAAAACTGTTGAGGAGCCTTTTTGTCCTAAACTTGGCACTCCGGTACTGCTTGCCATGCGGTAGTAGAGAGAACAGTCTATGACTGGGGTGGCTGGAGTCTTTGACAATTTTTAGGGCCTTTCTCCTACACCGCCTGGTGTAGAGGTCCTGAATGGCAGGCAGCTTAGCCCCAGTGATGTACTGGGCCGTACGCACTACCCTCTGTAGTGCCTTGCGGTCAGAGGCCGAGCAATTGCTAAACCAGGCAGTAATGCAACCAGTCAGGATGCTCTCGATGTTGCAGCTGTAGAACCGTTTGAGAAATATATTTAATTTCAAACCTCACATTTCTCTAGTATAGGCTACTTATCGTAATGAACATTATCGTCAAAATGCTTGTGATAAGTGATCCGTATGGTCAGTGTTGATCATTTTCAGTTTATCGTCCCAGTTCTACAGTATCAGATACAGTATTGGTGCTTTTCACCCCATGTTACACAATAATACCACTCTTTACTTTTTCTCTTTACCTTTTGTTTTACAGGTGAAAATAGGCTGTAGGTGTATTAAGATGTGACAATATTCAGCTATGTGTAACAACACAAACACAATACCGTAATTTCTGTATTGTCATCTCTTGGCTCTAGTATAGCTACACCTGTGGGCCAAACAACACAGGAAGTGCTAGCCTCTCCTGTCCTCCCCAAAACAGATTTCAGAACACCCAGAACCAGATAGATTGGGGGGGTCGGGCATTATATTGTCTTGTTGGGGACTTGACCCTCTCTATATCCTCACTTTACTCACAGACTTTTACTGCCTTCATGTCTTGTGCTAGCCTCTCCTCCATGTGTTTCAGATTTAGAACACTCAGACCAAAATAGATTGGGGATCAGTCTCACGACTGTCCTGTCTTGTTCTGTACTGTTTATCCTACTGCCATGTATTGTCTGCTCGGCATGTCTTGCATTTGCACCGCATTTCTTCTGTTGTTCTCACAGCACTGTTTTTGTTGCTTTAATCTGTTGAGGGGTGATGGCATTGCGTTATTGTAAGGGTTTTCCTGTGGTGAAGGAGAAGCGGACCAAAATGCAGTGTGGTGGTTATTCATGTTCTTCAATTTATAAAGAAACTACACATGAGATAACTAACAAAAACAACAAACGTCAGAAAAATTGCAAACACAAAAAGTCCCATATGAGATAATCTGAAAACCTAAAACAGTGCAAACACAAAGACAGGAACAATCACCCACAAACACACAGTGAAACCAAGGCTACCTAAGTATGATTCTCAATCAGAGACAACTAATGACACCTGCCTCTGATTGAGAACCATACTAGGCCGAAACATAGAAATACCCCAAAACATAGAAAAACAAACATAGACTGCCCACCCAACTCACGCCCTGACCATACTAAAATAAATACAAAACAAAGGAAATAAAGGTCAGAACGTGACAGTTATTAACATAACACTAGATGGACAATGATGAAACATTTTACTTGTCTCAGTCCCTCCACTGTCCTGTTGGGGACTTACTGTATGTCATTTTATTACTGAGTTAGGATAATAATTGACATGTCTGGAAGTGACTGTAAAGACAGTGACTGTTCTGAGGGGTATACTACAAAGCAGAATCGAGGAGTTAGCCAGCTAACTTTGATAAGCAACAAGAAATAACTATAGCTAAACTTAGATATATATATATATATTTTTTTTGTTAAATCAATTAGACCATGCCCATTTCAAGCTTATCTTTCAAAAAAAAATGTAAAGACTACATCCGCGATTCTGATCCTGCTTTGTAGTGCACCCATCTGGTGTTTTGGTGTTTGTATTGATGCATTGACCCTACATTGACCTCGTGTCAATCTCTAAAAAAAAAAGACCTCTTTATGATGGATTTATATTCACAGATTTATCTCAAATATTCCCTATTCCCTTTGGTTTAAGATGGAATTCAATCAAAGCTTCATTAGCTGCCACATTAACTGTTAATAACACAGCAATGTGGCTTTGAATGAATTGAGCCAAAGGGTTTGGTAAAACATTGTGCGCTATATAGGGAATAGGGTGCTATTTGTGATGCAGCCTGTATGTTTATGGATATATTACATCATTCAATGGCCTTTATTCCTGTCTCTTCCAGCTCTGCTTCACCATGGCACAGTGGACGCAGATGAAACAGCTGATCCCCTATCTGGCCACACAGATCCTCAACGAGCTCTACTCCCCCTCCTTTCCCATGGACGTCAGGTGCTACCTGGCCAACTGGATCGAGGAGCAGAGATGGTATGACGCACACATAAAGCATACATACAGTCTGAATTTTGACAAATAAAAGTGGGAAAGTGGATACACAAACACACCCTAAACACACCTCCCTCTCGCTTTCTTTCTTCCCTCCCCAGGGAGGACTTTGAACCAGAGAAGGTAGACCAGGAGCCCCAGGCTCTGACCCTGCTCGATCAGATCATATCCTGCCTACAGAATCTAGCCGGGCAGAACCCCAATGTGGTGGAGAGGATGAGGCTGCAGCGTATCTCCAGGAACATGGTACAGTAGATACACACACACTTATCCTCTCCACCAAACACACACATACACACACACACACTTGTAAAAATGGATTCGCATTCAAAATCCTATTTTCCCTAACCCCAACATTTTTTACTGAGTGTTTTATTTTTATTGCCCAGGAAATTAAAATGAAGTTCTTTTTTTCTGTCCAACAATAAGAATCTCAGTCTTATCTTGATTTAGCTGGAGGAAATTGTGAGCCATCCAAATATTTACAGTCACTTTTAATGAAACTGGGTTCCACTTGATCTCCATCATAACATAATGAGCACAACAGTATTCTTTTTCGCAAAACTGTAAGTCATTTCTCATTGATTTCACACACAATGCAAATGCTAAGCACATTGTTGCTATACAGTAAACTCAACTCTACAAAAGACGCAAAACTCAGTTGTGCAAATCATTTAAAAAAACATTTGGTCACAGCTGATACAAATTACTCGAATGAATGGGAACCTCTTTTGCACTTGTGCAAAACTTCTTCGCACAATTGTTTGATCAACAATCAGTCCTTAATTCAGGCATAAAAGAGTTCACCTCTGAGTTGCTGTTTGCAAGAATGGGCCAAGTAAGAGGCCGAGGGCAAGGACAAAGGAGAGATAGAGGGGCCCTCATATGAAATGGAAAAAGGTGAAATGAAGCCTTTTGCTTACGGATGTTCATGCTCTTGAGTGACATTCTTTCTGCATTGCTCATCTTTGGTAAAAAAAAAAACATTTTTGGGAAACACTAATACAGACCATGATGTGATAATATGTTTACTTACCTTTTAAGGTCATACTATAATTATAGTACCAACAGATGGCACAGACATACTGTATAAAAGAAGGCTAACCATGTTAGGGTATATTGATAGTTGTAGTTAGTATTTATTGGGCCATTATGTAACGATTGATTGAAATGAGTTTTCTTTAGATAACAAGTTGTATGTTTTGATGGAGGTAATTGATTTGGTGTAAGTTTGTTAATTGTTTTGAACAAGTCCATTCTGTTTGGACAAAGAAAAAGAAAAACTGTAAATCAATACAGTCTTAAAATATATCCGTGGAGCTAAAATAAATGACACATAAATGTAAAGCGGAGTATTTTCTGTGTAGCAGTGAAAATCAATGCTGTGCTTTCTGGTAACGCTGCCAAGGTGTAACATTTATAAACTGAACAGTAACGGACCCAACATCGAACCTTGTGGAACGCCACGTGATATCTATTTTCTCTGAGTTATGTTCACCAAGGGTAACAAACTCTTGACCAGTTAAATACTTTAGGCCCTGAACAAAATTTAGAGCTGGATCGGAGAGACCAACCCACCTCTCCATTCAGTCCAGAAGGACATCATGGTCAACAGTGTCGAATGCAGCACTTAAATCCAAGAGTACAAGAGAGCTGTTTGGCATCTGTGTTGGCTCTAAGATAATTAACCACTAAGGCTGTCTGTGCTGTGGTGGGCACAAAAAACAGATAGGACTTTTTCAAAAAATACAGCTAGCGCTTAAAAAATCATTTAGCTGTTTAAAAATCTATTTCTCCAGAAATGTACTTAAGAATAGAAGGTTGGAGAGTGTCCGAAAATGTATAACAGCTGAAGAATCTAGATTACTTTTCTTCAGACACATAGTAGTTTTTACTGTAGTGGGGAAAGTGACTGTGAACAGGGAGTGATTAACAATAGCTTGCACTTCTTCAGATATTCAATTCTAAACAGTTTTGAAGAAGGTGGTGGGGATAAACCTAACCCTAACCTAGAGGGACCCCCCCTGAGGAAGTTGATGACACTATATCTAAGCAATTTCCTGTTCTAGAGAGGAAATGCATGTTTAGGTTACACCAGCGGATGAAGGCTATTTATACATATTCACAAATTTGTTTGGGAATCTCTACATGGAGCTAATAAACATCAACAAATAGGCCACTGACAGCTGTCAGTGTTGCTAGCTAGCATGCTAACCTTATGTAGCTCGCTAGCTAACTATCTTGCTAACCTAATCTACCTCATGGGTTTGTATAAAGTGGGCATTTCGGATTTGTCACTTCAAGCCCTAATACACTGAGTGTACAAAACATTAGGAACACCTTCCTAATATTTGCCCTCAGAACAGCCTCAATTCTTCAGAGCATGGACTCTGCAAGGTGTCGAAAGCGTTCCACGGGGATGCTGGCCCATGTTGACGCCTATGCGTCCCACAGTTGTGTCAAGTTATCTCGATGTCCTTTGGGTGGTGGTCCATTTTTGACCCGCATGGGAAACTCTGTGTCTCAAGGCTTAAAAATCATTCTTTAACCTGTCTTCTCCCCTTCATCTACATTTATTAAAGTGGATTTAACAAGTGACATCAATAAGGGATCATAGTTTTCGCCTGGATTCACCTGGTCAGTCTATGTCTGTGTCATGGAAAGAGCAGGTGTTCCTAATGTTTTGTACACAGTGTATATCACACTTGAACTAAAACGATACCTAGTTGACTTAAATTGTTGGCAACATCATGGGTAATCTTCGGCCATCGTCTTTCAGCTCTAAATAGTGGATTTCTACTGGTGTGGGCATTTGACCCTAAACCTTAAACCTAAAAGAGCATATTTACTCTTCAGTATTGTTCTTGTTTTCCTATTTTGTCAGGACATTCTGGTCAAGTCCACACACACACACACACACACATACACACACACACACACACACACACACACTGTGGTGTGTGTAGAGAGAGAAACTGTAGAAATAGAGAAACTGAAAATACAGGTTTGAAAACATACAGTTCAGTAGCCTAGGTGCCAGTCTGTTTCTACTCTCTAGCCAAGTCCTTATGAAATTGTCACACATGGAGTTAGCAAGATAGCGCAAACAGTTCTAGGACCAGTCTAACAGTTCTCAGTACTCAGAGGGAACATGTTGTCCTCAGTAATAATGTCATCTTATATTGAATCAACTGACCTGACTATGTGGATATGGTCTGGTGTTCTGTCTTCCAGAATATGTTCCGCTCCCAACCTTTCCAGCTGGTACTCACAGTCAGGGATGTCCTGAGGAAGGAGAGAGAGCTGCTCAGTCAGGCGGTAAGTGTAACAGAGCCTTTAGCTCAGCGTGCCAACACAGTCTTGTGGCACAAAGGATGGCCACAGAAACCACAAAAGTTCACTTCCAACACAAAATATGTTTTGGATTGTTAACATGATAAGAAAGCTGCATGTAAAAATGTTTCCTTTTTTACATTTGACTTTTAAAACATTTGAATGTTTAATATGTGGGCATAATAGGTAATACCAGTCCGCCCCCCTCCTCCATAGTTTACCCAAATCCCCTCACTCCACTTCCCCCTGGCCCCAACCCAGCCCAGGACCCCATGGGCCCTGCCCCCACCACCAGACACACCTCTAATACTTTGTCTCCCCCATCCACAGTCTACCCAGTTCCCGGCCCTAGCCCGCTTCTCTCAACCCCCAGCCCAGGATTCCATGGCTGCAGCGCCCCCTACCAGAGACGTGGACCTGCTTGTGCTCAAGGTGCTTGAGATCCAGGACTGCAGACAGCAGATCCACCAGCTGCAGGAGGAGCTCAACTGGGAGAGGCAGAACTATGAGTCCATGCAGGGTGAGAATTACCAAAGACACGTATTACTAAGACGGGGAACAGTTAGCATTTCCCCATAGCAAAACATGTCACACTTAGCCGCAATGCTAAATCGAGCTGAGCATTTGCACAGTAAATAGTTATGGGAGAAGCGGAACTATGAATCAATTCCGGGGCGTGAGATGGCTGGGGATAAAGAGATTCTCTGGTACTTTGTATACTTTTTAGCCAGTAGTTCTGAAAGTAGCGCTCACGAGCCAAAAGTGGCCCTATTTAGTAGACGTTTTTCATAAAGAATTGACTTACAGCGTGCATACATTATGTGCACCACGTCATTGTGCATCTTGCTACCTGTCACTTAAATGGCGAGGTTCTGAATCTCATTGGCTGGAACTCGCATTGCTAGTGGGCTGGTCCGTGTGGGAGGAAATGTAGGGAAAATGGTGCCGCACAGCTTCCAGTAAACAGTCGCTTTTAAACGGTAATTCTGCTCATAGATTATGCATGTATGAACTACACATTGACACATTCAGCTCAAGTAAAAAAAATAGTTGTCGCTAAATTTCCAGAGCATGTCTTTAAGTAATATTTCCCCCTTAGTCATGCATGGACTTTTATGGGATGTGACGTAAAATGAGACTTGGGACTTGGACTTGTCCCTTTATGGATTCGTCCCAAAATGCCACTCAGCAGACATTTTTATCCAAAAAGACTGTATATTGAGTCCATACATTTTTTGTCAACTTACCAGTTGAGCCAGTTGGAACCTATACAAATCTGGAAGGAAGCTACAGAATTTAACACAACATACTTCTTTGATCTGGGTTAAATGTTCTGACAAATTGGCCCCCATATGGCACCCTATTCCTTATATAATGCACTACTGTTGACCAGGGCCCATGGGCTCCGTTAAAAAGTTGTGCACTATGTATAGGGAATTTGTCAGTTGCCACTTGGGACACAACCTAAATATACTGTATGGATTATTACTCATGCTCAGACTACTTTGTCAGCTACAATACATGTACAGTGGGGCAAAAAAAGTATTTAGTCAGCCACCAATTGTGCAAGTTCTCCCACTTAAAAAGATAAGAGAGGCCTGTAATTTTCATCATAGGTACACTTAAACTATGACAGACAAAATAAGAGACATCCTCTTCTGCAAACCACTGGAAACCAGGACAACAGGAGAGGATATTTTTAAAGTACTGGACAGCTTTGTGACATCAAATGGACTTTGGTGGTCAAGATGTGTTGGTATCTGTGCTGATGGCGAAAAACCCATGACAGGGAGACAGCAGTTCCTCCTGACGCCACTTGGGTACACTGCAGCATCCACCGAGAGGCTCTTGCTGCCAAGGGAATGCCTGACAGCTTGAAAGACGTTTTGGACACTACAGTGTAAATGGTTAACTTAGTTAAAGCAAGGCCCCTGAACTCTCGTGTATTTTCTGCATTATCCAATGATATGGGCAGCAACCATGCAACGCTGTTAGAAAATACAGAAGTCCGCTGCTCATCAAGGGGGAAAGTATTGACACGTTTCTTTTTATTGGGAGATGAGCTTATAGTTTTCTTTACCGACCATAATTTTCACTTGTCTGACCGCTTGCATGATGATGAGTTTTTCACATGTCTGGCCTGTGATGTTTTTTCTCACCTGAATCTGAATCTAGGATTACAGGGACTCTCCATAATTATATTCAACTATATTCATCATGCTGTTAAGACACTGATGCCCTTTGCAACCACAGTGGATTCTCGGCCCTCACTAGCATGAAAACTAAATACAGGCACAGACTGTGTGTGGGAAATTATTTAAGAGTCTCTCCAATACAACCCAACATTGCAGAGTTATGTGCATCCTTTCAAGCACACCCTTCTCATTAACCTGTGGTGAGTTATTCACAATTTTTGATGAACAAATAAGGTTTTATATATAAGATGGCTAAATAAAGAGCAAAATGATTTATTATTATATTATTATTTGTGCCCTTGTCCTATAAGAGCTTTTTGTCACTTCCCACGAGCCGGGTTGTGGCAAAAACCTCACACTCATTCTTATGTTTAATAAATGTATTGTTTAGTGTGTGTGTGGCAGGCTTACAATGATGGCAAAAAATAACATTTGAGAGTGTGCTGACCCTGGTGCTAGAGGGGGTATGCAGCTGGAGGTTGAATGTTTGACTATAAAAAGTTTGGGAACCATTGCTCTAGAGCACATATGTCAGAGTCAAGGCCCGCGGGCCACATCCGGCCCGCAAGAAGGTTTTTTACGGCCCCTGGGATGATCTTGTTAGAACGGCCCGCAGCAAGCCGGCAGCCCGCAGATCTTTTACACGCACCAATACTACATTTCCCACAATGCAAGGTGACTTGTCTGACCGAGCAGTAGGCTGCTTCATTTCAATATTTATTGGCACAGCAGTCGTCAGCATCACAGTAAAATTAACTTTCAGATACCCATCAAAAATGGGCGGAAGGTGGATACTGAGAACCGGGGTTTCAAACAAGGTGGGAGTCGGAGTATATGTTCACGAAGGTAGCTGGAAAACCTGTGTGTCTTCTGTGTGGAGAAAGTGTGGCGGTACTGAAAGAGTATAATCTGAGACGACATTATGAAACGAAACACGCGGACAAAAACAAGAATATGGACATGGAACAAAGGCTACAAAAGGCAGAGGAATTAAAACGAGGCCTCAAATCTCGACAGGCTCTGTTCAAAGCCAAATCACAAGGCCAGGCTGCTGTCAAGGCCAGTTTTATTTTTCTAAATCAGCCCGGCCATTTACGGAGGGGGATTTCATCAAAAACTGCATGATTAAAGTTTGTGACGAAGTTTGCCCAGAAAAAAGGCAACTCTTTTTA
The DNA here is from genome assembly GCF_034236695.1 of Oncorhynchus nerka. Taxonomy (NCBI): domain Eukaryota; kingdom Metazoa; phylum Chordata; class Actinopteri; order Salmoniformes; family Salmonidae; genus Oncorhynchus; species Oncorhynchus nerka. Next base: position 43,468,958 of record NC_088415.1, on the reverse strand, counting down.
AATGTGAGTCTGAGCAGAAACACCATTAAGTAGACCAGTTGTCCATCAATCTAAAAGAGCAGCTTGTGAAAAGGGAAAAGATTTTATTGCATATTCCTTGGCTGTGGATGAGAGCACCGACATTTCTGACATTGCCCAGGTCAATTTTCATCCGCGGAGTGGACTCCAACCTAAGCGTGACACGTCCTATGCATGGCAAACTACGGGGCATGATTTGTATGAAGAGGTGTCAAGATGTGTAAATGAGATGGAGCTGCCTTGGGAAAAACTTGTGGGTTTGACAACCGACGGAGCACCTGCGATGTGTGGACACAGGAGCGGACTGGTGGCGAAGATACGGGAAAAGATGCAAGAGGAAAACGCGACAGGTGAGCTGACAGCTTATCATTGTATCATACACCAGGAACAACGGTAAAGCCTTGAAAATGGAGCATGTAATGAGCATCATTGCAGAGTTAACTTTATCAGAGCCAAAGGTTTGAATCACCGCCAGTTCAAGGCATTTCTGACGGAGTTAGAAACGGAGCATGGTGATTTGCCTTATCACACAGAGGTGCGATGGCTAAGCCAGGGAAAGGTGCTTCAAAGATGTTTCGAGCTTCGTGAGGAGATTTGTCTGTTCTTGGACAGCAAAGGGAAAGACACAACACAACTCGAAATGTTTCTGTGTGAAATGGCTTTTCTGTGTGACATTACGAGTCATCTGAATGCAATAAACTTGCAGCTGCAGGGTCGGGATCGTGTCATCTCTGATATGTACAGTACAGTGAAGGCATTTAAAACCAAACTGACTCTGTGGGAGACGAGATGCGGAAAGAAAATTTGAGCCACTTTCCCAGCTGCCAGACCATGAAAGAGAAGCTCTCTACCAGTGCGTTCCGAGCACACAGTTGGCTGATAAAATAGGTATGCTTGCCGCTGACTTTCGACGCCGATTTGCTGACTTTGAAGCACAAAAAAGCAGGTTGGAACTGCTCGGTAACCCATTTGCTGTTGACGTGGAAAGCTCACCACCAAACCTCCAAATGGAGTTGATTGACCTCCAATGCAATGATGCACTGAGGGCAAAATATGCGGCAGTGGGTGCTGCGGAGTTATTTTCCTCCCCGGCACAATGCCCCAGCTGCGCATCCAGGCTGCTCAAACGTTGTCTATGTTTGGCAGCACATACCTGTGTGAACAACTGTTTTCTTTGATGAACCTGAACAAACATCACACAGAAGTCGACTTACTGCTGAACACCTCCACTCAATTCTGAGGATTTCTTCAGCTCAGAGCCTTACCCCGAACATTGATGAACTTGTGGAAAAGATGGGACACCACCAAGTATCACCCTCAACCTCAAACAAGTGAACATTACTGTGCAATCACATATTTAGAGTTTTTACTCAGTTCAAGTTTAAAAGTTAAAATTTAATATTTGTTTTCACTGCATGTTACTTCTCCTTAAACAAAGTGTTGTTTTTGATTAATAGATTTTTGCACTTTATTTTTTGTATTTCAATCCAATTATATTTTAAAAATATTTCAGTTGAGTGGATGATAGAAAATTGCTATTATTGTTTTTTCTTTGAAGTAAATTTAGCCCACTTTTGCTAAAATAGAAAATATAGTCTACTGATGGTGCCTTGAATACCGGTTTCTTTCATTTAATGTTCATGTTATGGGGATATTTATATAAAGGAAATTTGTCTTTTGTGTCTGTTGAAAATTAAAGATTACTGACAGAGCCATAAGAAAATATTGCTTTATTTATCTGATCATATTGTAATATATTTGTTAGGTTTTCAGTAGGTTCAATTAGGTTCACTAGACTATATGCGTCATTTAAAAAAATTTCAATGAACATTCGAACAGTCCGGCCCTCGTCTTGTAGCTGATTTTTTTATTTGGCCCTCCGTCCATTTGACTTTGACACCCCTGCTCTAGAGGAACCAGGCTCTGAGGGGTGGCCAGTCAGTCCCCTTCTGGCTGTGCCAGTGGAAATTATAAGAGTACATGGCCATTAAGGCCAGATCATTCTTCAAGATGTTCAAACATTCATAGATGACCAGCAGGGTCAAATAATAATCACAGTGGTTATAGTGGGTGCAACAGGTCAGCACCTCAGGAGTAAATGTCAGTTGGCTTTTCATAGCCGAGCATTAAAAGGTCAAGACATCAGGTGCTGTAGAGAGAGGGAAAGACAGAGCTTTTGAATATCTCCCAGGATACATAGAGTTCATTGTTGCCTGCTGACTTTAGCAGACATAAAACATAGGAAGAAACTCCCTGTTGCTGAGAGACTGGGAACAGAGAGCTGGGCCAGTATTCATTAAGTGTCTCAGATTAGGGGTGTTGATCTTGGATCAGGTCCCTCACTGTCCATGGGATCTTATTCTACAAAGCACTCCTGTTCTGAAACACTTTGTGAATACGGGCCAATGACAATATATGATTGGACAAAGCCATTGATCAAGTGACACCATTAATTCCACAATAGTGCATTTAAGCCAAATGAAGTCAGTTTAAGATGGCGTCTCAATGAGACATAACATGAACAGTTGAGCTTCTCCAGGAAGTGAAGTTGCAGGCTAGCTCAGTGCTTCTCCCTCTCATTGAGTAACTCAATTTGAAGAACGACCGGGTTACTGCAGGCTGCCATAAGCAACTCAAATTATCCTTATAACTTCTTCTGTGCACAATTTTAAAATAATCCGTTCAAGGACATACATCTGGTGTGTTAGAAGCAATTATTGGTACCATGATTGTCTTAAATTTGTATTTATTTTTTACACTAAGATTAACCACGAAGATAGTAATTTTTCCATTCGCTATAATGGGGGATCCTGTTTTCTGCTAACAATGCCTGCAGTACCGCGGTCGTCCTTGAACTTCCTTGGCTTCAGTGAGAGGGGGGCAGTCATTCTCCCCTGACTTGTACAGCTGCCTCACGCTATAGAAACAGGAGATAGGCTCCTGGCTTATGGGCCATTCTGGCTCGGACAGGGCTACTTTGACTGCGTTTACACAGCATGGCAAATTCTGATATATTTTTTCACTATTTGGTCTATTGACCAATCAGATCAGCTCTGGAAAATAAATGTTCAATTTAATTGGGTGACAGGCACTCTCCAGCAGACCCAGACCAATGGGATGGACCCAGGCATGTCAGAAGTCACCAAACTCCAGACTAACATCAAACAGCATGAGTACAATGGCCAAGTCATAGCCAAGGTAAGCTATTACGTAACACGCACACATACAATTGTTGTTCTCACGTGTGAGCCTGCTATTGTTATGTCTGTCATGAGAGACTATACCTGAATTTGTCTAAAACATTTTGCGATGGTGTGCCCTTCTGAACATGACCCTGCTACACCTATACTCTAAGTGGATCTCTATGGCCGGAGGGCCGTCTCAACTGGTTTTGTTTGTCTCTCCCTGTATGAACTGTTTGTCTCCCTGAGGTCGGAGTTTCCCAGTACTGTAAACTGTGTTTGCCTTTCTCTGCATAACTCTCTCTCTCTCTGTAAGCTAAACTGTGTGCGTACGTGTGTTCGTGTGTGTGCCTGTTTGCAGAAGCGTGTCCAGCTGCTCCAGGAAGCAGTGTCTAGTCTGGAGAAGTGTCAGTCTCGTCTGATCAACAGGATCAAAGCCTGGAGGTGGGAACAGCATCAAGCTACTATTGGACACCCCTTCGATGACAACCTCAGCCCTCTGCAGACGTGGTGAGGCCTGCGCGCGCGCGCGCGCGCGTGTGTGTGTGTGTGTGTGTGCAGTGGTGGAAAACATATGAATTTGTCATACTTGAGTAAAAGCAAATGCTATACATAAAGTTCCTTATATTAAGCAAACCTGACGACACTTTTCTTTTTTATTTACACACAGACAGACTCGAACACTCAGACATCATTTTTAAAAATGTAACTAGGCAAGTCAGTTAAGAACATTCTTATTTACAATGACGGCCTACCAGAAGGCAAAAAGCCTCCTACAGGGATGGAGGCTGGGATTAAAAATTTAAAATATAGGACAAAACACACCAAACGACCAGAGATACAACACTACATAAAGAGAGACCTAAGACGACAACATAGCATGGCAGCAACACATGAAAACACAGCATGGTATCAACACAAAATGACAACAACATGGTAGCAACACAACATGGTAGCAGCACAAAACATGGTACAGACATTATTGGGCACAGACAACAGCACAGGGCAAGAGGGTAGAGACAACAATACATCCTGCAAAGCAGCCACAATTGTCATTAAGAGTGTCCATCATTGAGTCTTTGAATGAAGAGATGGAGATAAAACTGTCCAGTTTGAGTGTTTTTTGCAGCTCGTTCCAGTCGCTAGCTGCAGCAAACTGAAAAGAGGAGCGACTCAGGGATGTGTGTGCTTTTAGGACCTTTAACAGAATGTGACTGGCAGAATGGGTGTTGTATGTGGAGGATGAGGGCTGCAGTAGGTATCTCAGATAGGTGAGGCCTAAGAGGGTTTTATAAATAAGCATCAACCAGTGGGTCTTGCAACGGGTATACAGAGATGACCAGTTTACAGAGGAGTATAGAGTGCAGTGATGTGTCCTATTAGGAGCATTGGTGGCAAATCTGATGGCCGAATGGTAAAGAACATCTAGCTGCTTAAGAGAACCCTTACCTGCCAATCTATAAATTAAGTCTCCGTAATGTAGCATGGTAGGATGGTCAGTTTGGCAGCTGTGATGAAAGAGGAGCAATTACGATAGAGGAAACCAAGTCTAGATTTAACCTTAGCCTGCAGCTTTGATATGTGCTGAGAGAAGGACAGTGTACCATCTAGCCATACTCCCAAGTACTTGTAAGAGGTGACTACCTCAAGCCCTAAACTCTCAGAGGTAGTAATCACACTGGTGGGGAAAGGAACATTCTTCTTACCAAACCGCATCACCTTTGTTCTGGAGGATAAGACAAGGTTAAGGTCAGAGCTTGTTGGACACTAAGAACACTTTGTTGTAGAGTGTTTAACACAAAATCCGGAGAGGGGCCAGCTGAGTATAAGACTGTATCTTCTGCATATAAATGGATTAGAGAGCTTCCTACTGCTTGAGCTATGTTGTTGATGTAAATTGAGAAGAGCGTGGGGCCTACGATTGAGCCTTGGGGTACTCCCTTGGTGAGAGGCAGTGGCTGAGACAGCAGATTGTCTGACTTTATACACTGCACTCTTTGAGGTAGTTTGCAAACCAGGACAAAGACCCGTCAGAGACACCAATACTCCTTAGCCGGCCCACACAAATGAAATGGTCTACTGTATCAAAAGCTTTGGCCAAGTCAATAAAAATAGCAGCACAACATTGCTTAGAATCAAGGACATCATTTAGGACCTTTAAGGTTGCAGAGACACATACATAACCTGAGCGGAAACCAGATTGCATACCCGAGAGAATACTATAGACATCAAGAAAGCCAGTTAACTTGTCAATAATGAACTTTTCCAACACTTTTGATAAACAGGGCAAAATAGAAGTTGGCCTAAAACAGTTAGGATCAGCTTGAGTTCCCCCTTTAAATAAAGGATCCACTGTGGCTACCTTCCAAGCAATGGGAACCTCCCCAGAGAGGAGAGACAGGTTAAAGAGGTCAAAGATAGGCGTGGCGATGATAGGGGTAGCAACCTTAAAGAACAAAGGGTCTAAACCATCTGAACCAAATGTTTTTTGGGGTGAAGTTTAAGGAGCTCCTTTAGCACCTCGGACTCAGTGATCGCCTGCAGGGAGAAACTTTGTAGCGGGGCAGGGTAAAAAAGAGGGAGGAGCATCAGGGATAGTCACATTAGAAGGGGTGGGAGATGAGGAAATGTTGGACGGGCAAGGAGGCATGGCAGAGTCAAATAGGAATCCTGACTTAATGAACTGGTGATTAGAGCTCAGCCATGTGCTCCTTGTCAGTGACAACCATATCATCAACATTACGGGACATGGGAAGCTGTGATGAGGAGGGTTGGGTATATTCTCCAGGTCTTTAACCATTTTCCAGAACTTCTTGGGTTACACCCACAGAGAGAACTGCTCCTTAACTTCTTATGGTATAGGGAACGGTTGCGTCCCACTTGGGCAAAAGCCAGGGAAAATACAGCGCAGCAAATAAAATAAAAATGATATAAAAATCAAACTTTCATTAAATCACACATGTAAGATACTCATTTAAAGCTACACTCGTTGTGAATCCAGCCAACATGTCAGATTTTTTAAAGTATTTTCGGAAAGCATAAAAAGCTATTATCTGATGATAGCACAACAGTAAACATAGAGGGTAGCATATTTCAACCCTGCAGGCGCTACACAACTAAAAATAAAATATAAAACATGCCTTACCTCTGACAAGCTTCTTTTGTTGGCACTCCAATATGTCCCATAAACATCTCAATTGGCCCTTTTGTTCGATTAATTCTGTCCATATATATCCAAAATGTCAATTTATTTGGCCTGTTTGATCCAGAAAAAAACAGCTTCCAAAATGCGCAACGTCACTACAAAATATTTCAAAAGTTGCCTATAAACTTTGCAAAAATATTTCAAACTACTTTTGTAATACAACTTTTGGTATTTTTAAACGTTAATAATCGATCAAATTGAAGACGTGTCTATCTGTTTTCAATAGAGGACGAGAGGAAACTAACGCTACATTTCAAGTCTAACGCAACTCTCAACAGTGTTGCTCATTTCCTAGATGGCCGGACTTCTTCATTGCACAAAGGAATAACCTCAACCAAATTCCAAAAACTGGTGACATCCAATGAAAGCGGTAGGAACTGAAAACATGTTCCTAATAAATATTGTTTGCCAATGAGAAGTCAATGAACAGACAGAGACCTAAAAAAAAAAAAATCTGAACGGTTAGTCCTCAGGGCTTTGCCTGCTACATATGTTCTGTTATACTCACAGACATGATTCAAACAGTTTTAGAAATTTCAGAGTGTTTTCTATCCAAATCTACTAATAATATGCATATCTTATATTCTTGGCATGAGTAGCAGGAAGTTGAAATTGGGCACGCTATTTATCCAAAAGTGAAAATAACTTAACTTAAGAATAACTATAACTTAAGAAGTTAAAGTAACTAACTTTGCATTGGCTTCTTCTGTGGTGTCCTCCCATGAACACCATTCTTGTTTAGGGTTTTATGTATCGCAGACTCGTCAACAGAGATGTTAGCATGTTCCAAAGATTTCTGTAAGTCTTTAGCTGACACTCCAGAATCCTTCTTAACCTCATTCACATACTTCACATACTTTTTCCAACCTACACTGTGAATGTTTAAATTATGTATTCAATATAGACAAGAAAAATACAATAATTTGTGTGTTATTAGTTTAAGCACGCTGTGTTTGCCTATTGTTAGATGAAGATCAGATCACATTTTATGACCAATTTATGCAGAAATCCAGGTAATTCCAAAGGGTCCACATACTTGTTCTTGCCACTGTATGCATAACAACAGCATTCCTTCATATACATAGAACTCGACTCACATAGGCTACCTGTAAACAGTCAACCATACCACAAAGATGTTCAGATACCCGAGGAGCCATGTTACTCTGTCCATACGCACGGACAAGCAGACACATGCCCAGCCGCCGAGACACATGTCCCTGCCCCCCCACCTCCATGCGCACGCGTACCCGACTGCATTCATCCATATAAAACAACTTCTCTAGGCAAATGACAAATTAAACAGCTAAAGCCTATGGGGAAACACATATACAAATGAAGACGCTCAAGTTTCAGATTGTGGTGTTTGAATATTAGAGCCTTTTTATGCAAACTGTTTGCAAAGGTTAATCCTCTGTGAATGATTGGTTTGTCTAATCAGTTAGGACACACATTAACATGTGTATATGTTTGCAGATGCACGATTCGAAGTGTAACATTGCTTTGTGACCAACTGCCATATCCCCCTCCCCTCTCTCCCACCTCCATTCCCCCCCTCTCTCGTTCTCCCCCCTCTCAGTTCAATTCAAAGGCTTTAATGGCATGGGAAACATATGTTAACATTGTCAAAGCAAAGTAGATAATGAATAGAAGTGAATTTAACAATAAAAATGACGAGTAAACATTACACTCACAGAAGTTCCATAAGAATAGAGACATTTCAAATGTCATATTATGTCTATATCCAGTGTTGTAACGATGTGCAAATAATTAAAGTACAAACGGGAAAATGAATAAACATAAATATGGGTTGTATTTACAATGGTGTTTGTTCTTCACTTTTTTCCCTTTTCTTGTGGCAACAGGTCACAAATATTGCTGCTGTTATGGCACACTGTGGAATTTCACCCAGTAGATATGAGAGTTTATCAAAATTGGGTTTGTTTTTGAATTCTTTGAGAATCTGTGTAATCTGAGGGATATATGTGTCTCTAATATGGTCATACATTTGGCAGGAGGTTAGGAAGTGCAGCTCAGTTTTCACCTCATTTTGTTGGTCTTCTCTTGAGAGCCAGGTCTGCCTACGGCGGCCTTTCTCAATAGCAATGCTCACTGAGTCTGTACATAGTCAAAGCTCTACTTATGTTTGGGTCAGTTACAGTGGTCAAATATTCTGCCACTGTGTACTCTCTGTTTAGGGCCAAATAGCATTCTAGTTTGCTCAATGTTTTGTTAATTCTTTCCAATGTGTCAAGTAATTATCTTTTTGTTTTCTCATGATTTGGTTGGGTCTAATTGTGTTGCTGTCCGGGGCTCTGTGGGGTCTGTTTGTGTTTGTGAACAGAGCCCCAGGACCAGCTTGCTTAGGGGACTCTTCTCCAGGTTCATCTCTCTGGCTCTTTGATGGCTTTGTTATGGAATATTTGTGAATTGCTTCCTTTTAGGTGGTTATAGAATTTAACAGCTCTTCTGGATTTGGATAATTAGTGGGTATCGGCCTAATTCTGCTCTGCATGCATTATTTGGTGTCTCTCTCTTTCTCTCTCCCCCTTCTCTCTGATGAATTTAACACTCTATCTCTTCCTCTTCGAGGTGTGAACAACTCCTGGGGGTGAACGGGAAGTTGAGACAGGAAGTGATGCTGGCCGGGGAGCCAATCCCAGAGCTGCAAGAGAGACTGGGACGTTTGCTGCAAACTCTAATCCAGAGGTTGGTTGTGTTACCTATAATAGTGCGCTACTTATGACCAGGGCCAATAAGACTGGTTTAAATACTAGTGCACTCTATAGAGAATGCTGTTAGTTCTATGTTCACTTGCATAGTCCCCAAGTAAATCCCCTGTCCTCTATGCTTTGTATGTTGTATTGTCCTGTAATGTTTGTTAACCCAGAACTAAAATTGTGTACTATTTGGTACCATTTATGTTTACGTGGGCTGTCCATGAGAACGTATATGTCCTGTATGGAGTTTTAAAGACCCAAATCACATTTCTGTGGAAACAGACAGTAAAAGCTTATCTTAGTCCCTCATCCCTCATTGACTGTGCTTTCAACCCACACTGTAGGCTTATTAAAACACAGTTTTGTGTTTTCTTGATATGTTTGATTAGTTATCTAGTTCGTTAATGTCGTGGTATTATGTATTAGAAAACGAATTTGCCTTCACTGAAATGTCTTCAGTTTGAAAACCAAACAAAACGTTTTTTTTGTGGGCCCTTCTGGAACCCACTTGATTTAACGTTGTCCTCCCTTTATGACCTGTCAGCCAGCCAGCCCACTGGACACAGATGTCAGTTCAACATCTAGTTTTGATTTACATTTGATTGAGTTGTCAACTAACGTGAATTCTACGTGCATCTAATCAACAAGTATATAAAAGTTGGATAAAAAAAAATGTAAAACACTAAATTCCTTTACATTGATGACTTTTTGTAAATTCACTTAGTTTTTCCATGTTTATTCAATGTCGTCACATTGATTTGTTTATTGTTGAAATGACATGAAAACAACGTTGATTCAACCAGTTTGGGCAGTTTGGGAGGGCCTTTCTAACACCTAGTGTTATGCCTGAGTCATATCGTTGTTGCGTGTCATATCATTTTTGGGTGTTATTTTCCCTTTTTCATGAAATGCTCAGAATCGACAATGTTTCCCCAGACAAGTACCCCTGTTGCAGCTCTCTGGTGGGGGGACATTATGGCTACCAGTCCACATATCACAGACCCATTGATCATTCTACTAACTCTATTTCTATGGTTGCAGCTCGCTGATGGTGGACAAGCAGCCTCCCCAGGTGATTAAGACCCAGTCTAAGTTCTCCACCACGGTGCGCTACCTGCTGGGGGAGAAGGTAGCACCCGGGAAACCAGTCCTCTTCAAGGCCCAGATCATCACTGAGGCCCAGGCTAGGAACCTCGGACAGCTGGGCAGCTTACCCAGGTCAGTGATGTAGTGGAGTACTTCTCAACATTTTTTGTACCGGAGACAGGCAAGCTACAGTCTTTTTTGTGTTGGGACCAGTATGTTATGGTCCTTCTTCCTGTGACTGCTTCCATCAGCGAACCGGATGTTGAAAAACACTGTGGTGGATGGTTAAGTTTGCATCACTACTGTCTTGCTGAACTACAGTGGGTATCATATATATTCACCACGTGGATTTCTTCACATTTTATTTTGTTACAAAGTGGGATTAAAATGGATTTAATTGTCTTTTTTTTTTTTTTTTTTTAATTTTAGTAATTTAGCAGACACTTATCCAAAGCAATTTACAGGAGCAATTAGGGTTGAGTGCTTTGCTCAATGGCACATTTTCACCTAGTCAGCTCGGGGATTCGAACCAACAAACCCCCGGTTACTGGCCCAAAGCTTTTAACCGCTAGGCTACCTTTTTTGTCCATGATTTACAGAACATAATCAAAGTGGAGGAAAAATAAAACACTTATTTACCTTGATTAAATAAGTATTCACCCCCTAAGTCAATACAGGTTAGAAACACCTTTGGCAGTAATTAGAGCTGGGACACTTCTTGGGTACGTCTCTAAGAGCTTTACACACTTGGATTGTGCAATATTTGCTTATCAATCTTTTCAACATTTTTCAAGCTCTGTCAAGGTGTTGGGGTCTTGCCATACATTTTCAAGCAGATTTTAAATCATAACTGTTGACCACTCAGGAACATTCAATGTCTTCTTGGTAAGCAAGTCCAATGTAGATTTGGCCTTGTGTTGTAGGTTATTGTCCTGCTGAAAGGTGAATTCCTCTCCCAGTGTCTGGCTTAAAGCAGATTGAAGCAGGTTTTCCTCTATTATTGTGCCTGTGCTTAGCTCCATCCCATTTGTTTTTATCCTGAAAAACTCCCCAGTCTTTGCCGATGTCAAGCATACCCATACCATGATGCAGCCATCACTCTGCTTGAAAATAAGGAGGTAGTTACTCAGTGATGTGTTATTTTGGATTTGCCCCAAACTTAAGGTTTTACATTTAGGCCAAAAAGTGTATTCCTCTGGGGTTTTTTTTTTTTTTTTGCACAGATGTATTTACTCACTTGCCAAAGTATTTTTTATTTAAATGGAAAATATGGCATTGTTTCTCTTTGTTTATGTGAAGTGATAGGAGGAATGTTGTGAAGACGTCTTGTTTGTTTGTCATCTGCTTTTGCATTGTGTTGACATGCATGGATTGATATTTTACAAATTAATTTGATATCATTTATTATTAATATTACTTTAGTGCCTTGTTGCAAACAGTATGCATGTTTCGGGAATATTTGTATTCTGTATATTTGTATTCTTCTTTTCTGACGGACCTTATGTATGTTGTATGTATGGGGACAGTGAAAGAGTTAGTCATTCAAAATTCATGTCAACACCTATTATTTCACACAGAGTGAGTCTATGCAACTTCTGTGATTTGTTAAGCCACATTTGACTCCTGTGTGCAATATAGGCTTGCCTAAAGAAAGGGGGTGAATACTTACGCAACGACTATATATTTGTTTAATTTAATTTGTAAGAAAAAAAATTGAATGAACTTTTTACTTTGACATTATGGAGTATTTAGTGTAGATCAATGACAAAAATAAACCAAATTAATATATTTCCATCCACTTTGTAACACAACAAAATGTGAAAAAAAATCCAAGGGGGATGAATACTTATAATACCCACTGTATGAGACATGAAGCATTGTTGTCCTGGACCTAGTAATGCCATGACCTGGTTTGTGATCAGAAGGTAGAGAAAAGCTATAGAGTTGAATTGGTCTGTTAAAGCTCCTGCCAATGTTGTTTTGTAGTACACATCATTTTTCACCAGTGGGAGATTTTGGATTGAGGAAGTTAAATTAACTTCCTGAAACTAATTTAATATTGGCTATTTCTTTGTTTACATATTTGTCTGCTAGCATTTGGCTTCCTCTATTACTTGTTTACACTTAGCCCACTCAGTCAATTAGACAGAATGCATACAAACTCAAATAGATTGTAAACCCATGACAAGATAGCCAAAAAGAGTCTAATCTCTATCTGATTAGAGAGTTAACGTTACTTATAATAAGGGTTACGTGGAGAAAATCTGACACCTCTGGATTGAAAATGGATGGCCCTCCCTTCAGCAAAATATATATTTTACTTAAACCCCCCCGGAACGCTTAAAAGAAAACAAGTGACCGTCCCCTATACCCAAAATAATAATTAAAACAAAGTGGATAGCAGAGAACATGTTTACCATTTACTCTCACTTCTTGGACAGACCAGAGTCTTAGATATGTCGTTTTAGAAACTGTTCTAAATAGCTTAATCAATTGATAGTGACAGAATTTACTTCCCAAGCAAAGTCAATTTCTTGTCTCCTCAGCTATAAAAGGTTGTAGATCAGCTTCTGAATGTCAAAGAAACTAAACAATGACATCCCCATATACATTGGAGTCACATCTTTCCTTGGTTCTAGCATAAAGCAAGATTCTCTGGTTTGATGAAACCAAGATTGAACTATTTGGCCTGAATGCCAAGCATCAAGTCTGCATGAAACCTGGCACAATCCCTACGGTGAAGCATGGCGGTGGCAGCATCATGCTGCGGGGATGTGTTCCAGCGGCAGGGACTGGGAGACTAGTCAGGGTCGAGGGAAAAGTGAACAGGGCAAAGTATTGAGAGATCCTTAATGAAAACATTGCTCCAGAGCGCTCAGGGTCTCAGACTGGGGCGAAAGTTCACCTTCCAACAGGACAATGACACTAAGCACAAAGCCAAGACAACACAGGAGTGGCCTGGGACAAATCTCTGAATGTCCTTGAGTGGCCCAGACAGAGCCTGGACTTGAACATCTCTGGAGAGACCTGGAAATGGCTATACAGCGATGCTCCCCATCCAACCTGACAGAACTTGAGAGCATCTACAGAGAATAATTGGATAAACTCTCCAAATACAGGTGTGCCAAGCTTGAATCGTCATACCCAAGAAGTCTTGAGGCTGAGTTTGCCAAGCACATTTTTTGTCCATTAAAATAACATAAAATTGATCAGAAATACAGTGTAGACATTGTTAATGTTGTAAATGACTATTGTAGGTGGAAACGGATTATTCTTTTATGGATTGTCTACATAGGCGTACAGAGGCCCATTATCAGCAACCATCAGCCCTGTGTTCCAATGGCACGTTGTGTTAGCTAATCCAAGTTTATCATTTTAAAAGGCTAATTGATCATTAAAAAAACCTTTTGCTTCTTTACTCAGGACAACAGTTTTCAGCTTTGCTCTCTGTATAGCTATTTCCAGGTCTCTCCAGAGATGTTCATGTCTGGGCCACTCAAGGACATTCAGAGATTTGTCCCGGAGCACAGCTGAAAACTGTTGTCCTGATTAAAGAAGCAATAAAACTGGCCTTGTTTAGACTATTTGAATATCTGGAGCATCAGCATTTGTGGGTTCGATTACAGGCTCAAAATGGCCAGAAACAAAGAACTTTCTTCTGAAACTCGTCAGTCTATTCTTGTTCTGAGAAATTAGGCTATTCCATGCGAGAAAGTGCCAAGAAACTGAAGATCTCATACAATGCTGTGTTTTACTGAGGTCAGGGCTTTGTGGTGGCCACTCCAATACCTTGACTTTGTTGTCCTTAAGCCATTTTGCCACAGCTTTGGAAGTATGCTTGGGGTCATTGTCCATTTGGAAGACCCATTTGCGACCAAGCTTTAACTTTCTGACTGATGTCTTGAGATGTTGCTTTAATATATTCACATATTTTTACCTCCTCATGATGCCATCTATTTTGTGAAGTGCACCAGTCCCTCCTGCAGCAAGTCACCTCCACAACATGATGCTCCCACCCCTCTGCTTCACGGTTGGGATGGTGTTCTTCGGCTTGCAAGCCTCCCCCTTTTTCCTCCAAACAAAACAATGGTTATTTATGGCAAAACAGTTCTATTTTTGTTTCAGTAGACCAGAGGACATTTCTTCAAAAAGTACGATCTTTGTCCCCATGTGCAGTTGCAAACCATAGTCTAGCTTTTTTATGGCGGTTTTGGAGCAGTGGCTTCTTCCATGCTGAGCGGTATTTCAGGTTATGTCGATATAGGACTCGTTTTACTATGGATATAGATACTTTTTAACCTGTTTCCTCCAGCATCTTCACAAGGTCCTTTGCCGTTGTTCTGGAATTGATTTGCACTTTTCGCACCAAAGTACGTTCATCTCTAGGAGACAGAACGTGTCTCCTTCCTCAGTGGTTTATACTTGCATGCTATTGTTTGTACAGATGAACGTGGTACCTTCAGGCATTTGGAAATTGCTCCGAAGGATGAACCAGACTTGTGGAGGTCTACAATTATTTTCTGAGATCTTGGCTGATTTCTTTAGATTTTCCCATGATGTCAGGCAAAGAGGCACTGAGTTTGAAGGTAGACCTTGAAATACATCCACAGGTACACCTCCAATTGACTCAAATTATGTCAATTAGCCTATCAGAAGCTTCTAAAGCCATGACATAATTTTCTGGAATTTTCCAAGCAGTTTAAAGGCACAGTCTACTTAGTGTATGTAAACTTCCGACCCACTGGAATTGTGATACAGCAAACTATAAGTGAAATAATCTGTATGTGAACAATTGCTGGGAAAATGACTAGTGTCATGCACAAATTAGATGTCCTAACCGACTAACCGCCGTAACTATGGTTTGTTAACAGGAAATGTGTGGAGTGGTTGAAAAACAAGTTTTAATGACTCTAACCTAAGTGTATGTAAGCTTTCGACTTCAACTGTATATACATATCTTTTTAGAATATATTTGCCTTTATTATTCCCCACAAACCTTACCACCCCTCCCCCAATTGGAGTAAACTAATGAACAATAACACTTAGGCTTCTACTTCCAGTTAATACGTACTATATACATTTTACAGACACAATCAATTTTACAATAGATATGTTTTGTTTGTTTTTAGTCCAGGCCTTCCTCTATTTCTGATGTCCATCCAGTTTGATTTCTATTTGCCATATATTTGTAACTGTGCTATTTCACAAAAGTTCTGAACCTATATACATTTTACAGTCCCTGTATGTTTTACATTTGTTATCTTGTTTTTATTAGTCCCACCCTTCAGCTCAATTCAACCCCTCCCATCTATCACTTAACAGTATCCATATTGGATTTCTATTTGACATATATTTTTCAACTGTGCTGTGCTGTTTCACAAAAGTACTGAACCTTTCTATTCTCGTAGTTTCTACAGATTGTAAATTAAAGAAAAATGTTTGCTAAAAGAACTATTATATTATTGATCGATTGGCTATGATTTATCAAATCACCCACTATTGCTATCTGCAGCGTTAGCTCTGGGTAAATGTTGCAATTCTTCAGCCATTCTTGGAGCCGTGACCAAAAACGAGCTACATATGGACAGTACCAAAATAAATGATTTAATGACTCTGCCTCCTCGCAGCAAAATCTACAGAGCTGGGAATATTGTATCCACCAAATATATAACATTCTATTGGTTGCAAGAATTTTGTATAGTAATTTAAGTTTAAGTTTTGAATCCGGCGTCGTTTTGCGTGTCAATTCATACACCATGTGCCATGGAATTGGTACATCGAAAATCTCTTCCCAATGGGTTCTGAATACTTATGTAAATGTGATATCTGTTTTTTATATATATATATGTGTATATGTGTGAAAAGATTCCAAATCTTTTTTTTTAGCTTTGTCATTATGGGGTATTGTGTGTAGATTGATGGGGGGGGGGTGTAACAGTTGAATCCATTTTAGGCTGTAACGTAACGAAATGTGGAAAAAGTAAAGGGGTCTGAATACTTTCCGAATGCACTGTATAGCATAATAAGCCACTAATTCCAAAACACTGAAAAATATTGAACTTTCAGCAATTACAAATGTACATGTCCCTCCCCTGAACTAATTCAAATATATATATATATGTATACTAAACCCTTCCCTTGACTGAAATGTAAAAAGCATGACCCTTCCCCATTTTTCTCCAGGTACCATTCTGTACATTTCAATCCATCTACATTTCTGTGAGCAACTTCCTTGGTGGCTGTCAATAGTTGTGACGAGCGCATAGTAGGCCAATTAGTCATAATTTACAATAGACACTGATATCACCTCACTATATTTCTGTAGGCCTTTAAGAAGTTATATTCGAGTCTAAATAAGTGTTTTTGCTCTGTTTATTCCAGTGAGAATGTTGGAGAGTTGATCAATAACACAGCCATTTTGGAACACAACACTTCCGGCAAGAGTACATGTGCCACCTTCAGGAATATGGTATGTACTGCAGCCTTGCTTTTACCATGCAACTTCAAACTTCTTGTGTAGCTTCCTGTAATGTCATATTTGCTTGATTTTTTAATCAACCAGATTCGAAGCTTTTTTACATTTTTATTCTATATGTCTTAAGGATATGTAAGAGAAAGTGAAATTCTTATAATTATGTCAAAATGAAAAATTAGTTAGTCTTCATCAAGTGATATCTTATTCTGTCATTTCCTCCAGTCTATAAAGAAGATCAAGCGAGCAGACAGAAAGGGGTCAGAGTCTGTTACAGAGGAGAAGTTTGCTCTCTTCTTCACCACAGAGATCAGCATCACTGGCTGTGACATTCCCTACAGAATACAGGTCAGGTGTCCTTCTCCCCTCCTTTTCTGCTCTAAACCATTTCTCCCTTTGACCTCTGTAATGTTGATATTCTATTCAATTCAAGATTCAATAACACTTGTACAGCCAGATCAAACATAGAGGTGTCAAAGCTCGAATGACACCAATGTGTGGTATGGCAGCAAAGTACTGGTCTCTTTCTACACTCTTTTTCTGGTCTCGCCCTTTGGCCTGTGTAATGTCAATTGAGGTTTGACATGTACGATTAGACATCACTTTTGGGTGACTTGGCAATACATCTTTTATCTCTTAACGTCTTGGTAATAGCAGTATTATAGCACAGCAGGCCTAAGACATGCAGACAGATTGTGCCACATCTCTAAATTCTCTTAGGGTGACTTGTGTTATTAACCTGGTCCCAGATCAGTTTATGCTCATGCCAACTCCATTGCTGTCATTGGCATGACAATTCCATAAGCAGTTGACAAGAGAGCAGAAATAGACTGGCACCCAGGCTGAAGTGTTATTAATTTGAACTGCCAAATATACAGTACACACTGTACAAGCATAGTTTAGATCCTCAATGGAAAGGATTTGTCTTGATGATCAGTTATTAGTATGGCTGTACTGACATGGTGTTGCTCTCCTGTGTGCTTGTAGGTGATCTCTGTGCCGGTGGTGGTGATCGTTCACGGTAGTCAGGATAACAATGCCCTAGCAACCATCATCTGGGACTGTGCCTTTTCTGAACCAGTGAGTGCCTGCTGCCTTTGGCCATCTCTCGCTCTCGTTCTCTTGCTCTCTCACTCTCGCTCTCTCAACTCTCTTCCCTCTCATATCACACCCACTATCAACAAAGACTAAACAGTATGTCTGCTCACTTCACTCACAACATCAACCTTTGACCTCTAATCTTATGACGTCATCAGGAAAGGATTCCGTTTTTGGTTCCGGAACGCGTTCCCTGGAAGCAGATGTGCAGGACCCTGAACAGTAAGTTCATGTCAGAGGTCGGAACGCAGCGTTGCCTAGACAACTACAACCAACACTTCCTGGCCCAAAAGATCTTCGACAAGCCAGACATCGCTGGAGACTACAGCAACATGCTAGTATCCTGGGCACAGTTCAACAAGGTACACACACGAAACACACACACACACACACACACACACACACACACACACACATGAACACACACATGAACACACACCAGTCTTTACCCACTGGGTACAAACTGGTTGAATCAATGTTGTTTCAATGTATTTTGTCAGCGTATTGTGACGTGGAATCTACATGGACAAAACATTGGATTTAAATACATATATATTATACATATATGGTGAAATTTCAACCACATTTTATGTCATCATGGTAACCAATTTTCAACATATTTTATACAAAGTTTGTCTATGTTGAATTTGTAACTTTGAAACAACGTCAGATATTCAATCTTATATCCACTATCAGAAATAAAAACAATAGACTGGGCGGCACCTCCTACTGGAGAGTTGGATCTATCTACAGCGATCCATTTGGTCTCTCATCCCGTGTTTTAACCAAGCCCAGCTTTGATTTTTGTCACTAACTATTAGCAACGTGCTTTAGTGAGAATGACTCATGAGAGATCTCTTAATAACTAAATAGATTCACTGTTGCTATTGAAGTCATTCCAAAGGGTAGATTTAACAGAGCAAATGAAATGTAACCATACTTTATGAGTCATATATCAGGCCTTTATGAGGCCTTTATGAGGCCTATATAGCGTTTGAAACAGCTAGTGTTTCAATTCAACCCAGGGTTCAACTAAAAATAGACAATATATATAGTTAATAATTAATATGTTGGATTCACATCTCAACCAAACATCTAACTAAGTCAAACTTTATTTAAAAGTGTATTTAAAGTTTGATTTGATTTAGTCCTATTTAACTTTGATTTTTGGTTAGGATGGAGACCTGATTCCAACATATAAATTACTAATTTGTAGACAAACTGGATCTTGAATTGTGTTTTGGTTGTCAATGCAACCAAATATCAACATTTGAATGAGATGTATCTTCTGCTAGGCTAGTTCTATCTGGGCCACTGACTTGGTTTTGGCCCACTGACTCTGGTTTTAATTCCAGTTTGTCTACAAATTAATAATTAATATGTTGGATTCATGACCAAAAACCAAAGGGAAAGAATATGATTAAGCCAGTGGTTCAGATGAAACTATCCAAGCCTTAGATACAGTACATATCCTTTAAATGTTGATATTTGGTTGCATTGTCAACCAAACACAATTCAATATGACTTTCCTAAGACAGTAAATAGCCTAACGTTAAGGCTGTCTTACAAACGAATGTAACAGTATTTATTCAATCAACCTTAAAATGAGTAACACATCTATGGCCACATTTTGAGGTTTCTGTTAATAAATGTCTTCTTATGTAATCATAGCAAGCGTGCATGTTCAAGATAGCACGCAAAGGTTGCAGGTCTATAGAGATCTTCACAATTGCTATTATAATCTGTACAGAATCTTGAACAACATTGATCATGTACTTTTAATGTAATCTCAACTACAATCCAGGGCCCGGTTTCCCGATAGCAATGGAATTTAGGGTCATGAGTATTTTAAGGATGCCTCTTCCCTGCAACGGCCGAAGATGTACCATGCGTTTCCTAAAACACCACGCAGAGAAAACTCTCGCTAAATGCGTCGTTGAGGCATGTTTCGATACTGATCGGATCAAAAGAAAGGCAGTGCTGCCCTTCGATCGGTTTTCTCCATTCAAATCTTACCTTAACATTAGAGTTATTCCACAATACTGACGACAGATCAGGTCCTAGAGAGATATTATCACCTATGGCGTCTTATTCTAATGCTTACCCTATAATAATGCACTCAATCAAGATTTGGCACATCATCGAGCACGTTAGGCTACACATCATGAAATATATTGAGGCAAAAATTACAGACTACCCAAATAGCTAAATAAAATTCAATAAATAAATAAAATTCAATAAAATTCAATTGAATGAACATGAAATTGATTGTAATATCTTTGAAACGTAAACACCTATCTGGCCTATAGGCCTACTGTACACTGAGTGTACAAATTATTAAGTACACCTGCTCTTTCCATGACAGGTGGAAGCTATGATCCCTTATTGATGTCACTTGTTAAATCCCCTTTAATCAGTGTAGATGAAGGGGAGGAGACAGGTTAAAGAAGGGTTTTTTAAGCCTTGAGACAATTGAGACATGGATTGTGTATGAGTACCATTCAGAGGGTGAATGGGCAAGACAACATATTTAAGTGCCTTTGAACGGGGTATGGTAGTAGGTGCCAGGCGCAACAGTTTCCCGTGTATATCAAGAATGGTCCACCACCCAAAGGATATCCAGCCAACTTGACACAACTGTAGGAAGCACTGGAGTCAGTTATCTGTTAATGGAATCATCTCAGTTTTCATTTGAATCCTTTGCTTGTTTGTAACAATTGCACAGACATTGGCAACTTTGTATTTGTAGTCAACTTTGTGGTGAAGTTATCAGCGGTCACAGAGAGACAGATAAACATATTGAATGTATGTTTAGAAGCGATCTTCTATGAGTAAAATGATGCATCTGCCGACGGACTTAGTTGTTCTATGTGGTCTGAGACCGTCGCCAAAGTGCATTTTCAAGTGCAACTTTAGTAACGATGGTTTTTGGAAACAGCTCAGAGATTTAACAATGCTCCTACGAAGGTTCTAACGGTGAACTTAGCCTTAAGATGCTTTTGGGAAACCAGGCCCTGGTCATTTGGTTGTGCTATTAGATGAAGCACAGTGATAAGACATTAAGTTGTATAAATACAAAATATCTATAGTATCCCCATTTGAACTTTGTTCTGCTTTTAAATGGTTGAAAGTGCAGTAATAACACATTTAGATGTGAAGTTTAAACCAAAAGTCACACATAGTTTTTCCATTGGAACATTGTTGTCACGTGGGCTCCCTCTCCGGCCTCGAGGTCACCAGGCAGCTTGTTATGGCGCGCACCTGCGTGTCATCAGACTCACCTGGACTCCATCACTCCATCACTTATATGTCACTCCCTTTGGTTCCTTCCCCAGGCATCATTGTTTCTGTTCCTGTGTCAGTTCTGTGCGTTGTTCGTGTTTCTTATTTTTGTATTATGTTGTGTTTATTTATTAAAACACTCACTCTCTGAACTTGCTTCCCGACTCTCAGCGCACATCGTTACAATTGTGCTTTTAGATGGGTTGAAGCATAGGGATAACACATTGGGAATTCAACAAACTTCTGGCTGAGTGGGTGAATAAAGGTTGAAATCTCATTGATCAACGTCTCAACCAAATATTACCCGCATTTCTACGCTGAAATTACATGGTGTGCCCAGTGGGTCCACCTCTAGGGTAACTCCATGTGCCACATGATTGCTAGTAATATTGTGGACAGAACAGAGTGAAATGTAACCAGCAGAGGGATTAAACAGTGTAATTTCGTTGGTCAGGAGGTGCTCCCTGGACGACCTTTCACCTTCTGGCAGTGGTTTGATGGTGTGATAGAGCTTACCAAGAAGCACCTGAAGAGCTACTGGAGTGACGGGTGAGTCATGTCTGCCAGTCAGAGACAGAGATAGGCTTGTTCATTAAGCACCAAACGGAAGAAAACAGACTGAAACAGGAAAGGACTACCTGAACTTATCCAATAAGAAACGCTTGTTTTAATTTGTCTTTGAAAATGTTTTTGCTACAGTGTGTCCTAATAAATAAGACTGTCTACCAGTGAGAGACACAGAGAAGACCTGGTTTCAAATAGTGTTTTGAGTGTCAGATGGACAGGGTTTTCATCTTTGGGACTATTCCATTGGTTCAATCGAGCACAGTTAAAGTATTTGAAAGAAAATGAATATGACTCACACACACATAGATAACTGTGTGTCCTGGTGTTTTCCTTCCTCTAGGTTGATATTTGGTTTCATCGGTAAGCAGCACCTCCACCTGATTCTGAAGGACCGGCCCAACGGGACCTTCTTACTGCGCTTCAGCGACTCTGAGATAGGAGGCATCACCATTGCATACGTGGCTCCATCAGAGAGTAAGGGTTTAGTCTTGTCCGTCTGTCTGTCCACTGTACGACTTGGTTTACAGTCTCTACTGGAGTTTCTCATGCTCTGTTTTTCCATTCTGTTCTGACTGCTTACCTCTGGAATAGAACACTGGAATCCAGAAATTCTGAGATACATTCCTATTAAACTGGCCTTTCTTTCTCTCTCCTTTCCAACCTCCATCCCTCTTTCCAGACGGGGGCCAGAAGATCCAGAATATTCAACCGTCCACCAAGAGAGACTTGGAGATCCGTTCCCTTGGTGACCGTATTCAAGACATCGACTTCATCACACACGTTTATCCAGATCTGCCGAAGAATGACGTGTTCAGAAAATACTACACAGGCAAGTCCTATTTATGACCAACCAGAAAGTGTGTGTGGGGGGGGGGGGGGGGGTGCGACAGCGAGCGAGAGGCAGATAGACAGACAGCGAGAACGAGAGAGACAGAGACACACAGAGAGCAATAGAATGTTATTTGTGAGAAGAAGCTTTGAATTAGATTAATATTATGACAATAATATTGTTTATATCAGTTTTAATGGGAATTCCAATCTTCTTCCCTGCCTCATTTGACCAGATAACCCGTTACCTCGGGATACCACCTCGGGATACCTCGTAGTCTCCATCCAGACCAAAGTAGGAGTGTAAGTTACACAGAAGCTATGTAACTAACCAAGGTTCTGTCCCAAATGGAACCCTATCCCCTATATAGTGCATTATTTTGACCAGGGAATATGGTGGCATTTGGGACACAACCTTGTTACCTAACAACCTTGTTAGCTAACATGATGTTGTTGAACGCAAACTATGTGTTGTGACTTATTGGTGTGTGTGTGTGTGTATGTGTTTGCAGGGAAGCCCACTGTGACTCTCCTCAGCGCAGTGAGACCCCACAGGACAACAATTCCTCTTTCTATTCCATGTGAGTCTGAATCACTCACTCACATGTGCGTGTGCACACACACACACACACAAACAGACTTCACAAGGTCTTCATCATTCTCTCTTAGGGACCAGGGGAATGGAGCCTGTGCATCACCATTCTACTCTCTCTCTCCGTAAGTACCTTGTTAGTCAATGTGAGAAACTCTACCGTGCCGGGAAGACACATTTACTAGACACTCTTGCCCAGAGCGACTTACAGTTAGTGCATTCATATTACGGTAGCTACAGTGCCGTGAAAAACTATTTGCACCCTTTCTGATTTTCTCTATTGTTGCATATTTTTGATACTGAATGTTATCGGATCTTCAATCAAAACCTAATATTAGATAAAGGGAATCTGAGTTTACAAATAGCAAAAAAAGTCTACTTGTTTTATTTATTTATTTAACAAAGTTATGAAACACACAATTCCCCTGTGTAAAAAAGTAATTGCCCCTTTACACTCAATAACTGATTGTGCCACCTTCAGCTGCAATGACTGCAACCAAATACTTCCTGTAGTTGTTGATCAGTCGCTGTGGAGGAATTGTGACCCACTCTTGCATGCAGAACTGCTTTAACTCAGTGACATTTGTGGGTTTTCAAGCGAGAACTGCTCATTTCATGTTCTGACAGAACATTTCAATTGGGATTAGGTTTGGACTTTGAGTAGGCCATTCCAAAACTTCAAATGTGCTGCTTTTTAGTCATTTTCATGTAGACTTGATTATGTGTTTTGGATCATTGTCTTGCTGCATGACCCAGCTGCGCTTCAGCTCACAGATGGGTGACATTCTCCTGTAGAATTCTTTAAAAAAGAGCAGAATTCATGGTTCCTTCTATTAAGGCAAGTCGTCCAGGTCCTGAGGCAGCAAAGCATCACCATCACCATTGTACTACCACCACCATGCTTGACTGTTGGTTAAATGTTCTTACTGTGGAATGCAGTGTTTGGTTTTCGGCAGACATAATGGGACCCATGTCGTCCAAAAAGTTGACCGAAGTTTGCCAAATATCACCTGAAAGCACCTGGATGATCATCAAGACTCTTGGAAGAATGTTCTATGGGACAGAGGATTCAAAAGTTTTGACGACATGGGTCCCATTATGCCTGGCAAAAACCAAACACTGCATTCCACAGTAAGAACCTCATACCATGTTTTGTGGATGCTTTGCTGCCTCAGGACCTGGACAACTTGCCTAGTCAAAGTCCAGACCTAATCCCAAATTAGATGTTGTGGCAGGATTTGAAACGAGCAGTTCATGCTTGAAAACTCACAAATGTTGCTTAGTCACAGCAGTTCTCCATTTCCTCTACAGCAACATGAGAGTCTGATCAAGAACTACAGGAAGTGTTTGGATGGCACAACCAGCTACTGAGGGGCAATTACTTTTTCACACATGGGCATTGGGTGTTCCATACGTTTGTTCATGCGATAAATGAAATAATTATGTAATTGTTGTGTTATTTGTTCACACAGGTTCCCTTTATCTAATATTAGGTTTTGATTGAAGATCTGATAACATTCAGTAACAAATTAAAAAGGGGGCAAATACTTTTTCACGACACTGTAGGTAAGACAACCACATGTCATAGTAAACATTTTCCTCAACAAAGCAGCTATCAGCAAAGTCAGTGCTAGTAAGAAAAGAGAAGTATAGGTGTTCCTGCAAGACAGGCAAGTACAACAGTAGGGTGTAGGGTATTTGGTTGTCACACTTTTTAATCTGATGCGTATTTCTCAGCACCAGTATATATTAAGACTCATTTCACCGTTAACGTCTCTTATTCCAACATGGAGTCGTTAGTCAGAAAACACACGCGGTTCAATTGTGACAAACAGCCCCATCACGGGGTTGGATGTCACACAGTATGGGGTTGGTTGTCACAATAATAAATGATAGTAGCTTATTCCTTTTGTAACAAGAAATGAAGCAATGTAGCCCACAGAGTCTTAGAACTAGCCTTTCTTTGATCAAACAATATTCCAAACAAAAATCTGTTTTTTTTATGCCTTGAGAACAACAGGATATTCTGAGTAAATTTGTGTGTTTATGCATGCGTTTGCAATATTTTTATGACTGGTATACACCCACACCATTCCAATACAGAAAAGTTGCTTTTTTACATACTTAATTTAAAACATTTGTAAGGAAAACGATTCCCCTCATATAATTAATTCATAGGAATCTGGAAACACTGGACAGTTGCTTTAAATCCCAGACAGACTCCATCAGTTTCATGTCTCATGCAATTGTGAGCTACTGTGTATTGACCAGTGACAGGACTCTAGCCTGAGTGCCAGTCTGTTTGCTGCTATCATGCCAACTCGTTGTCACTGGAGTTGGCAAGATCAAAAACAGGCTAACTTGACTCATCTGGTTAAATAACAGTTACATAATTGAATATAGCTACAAATAAAAATCGAAGTCTTTTGTATGTTCTCATCAGGAACAACCAGTTCCAAACCCCCTTCCAGCTGGCCCCAGTACCCCTACAGGGGGGGATGTATCCTGACCCCCTCTCCATTCCCAATGGACTCTTTCCTGGCCCGGACATGTGAGTGACACCACACTCGAAGAGGGGCTATAGAGTGCTTTCAAAAACTATTCACACCCGTTGACATTGTCCACATTCTGTTGTGTTACATCCTGAATTTACAATGGATTAAATTGAGATGTGTCACTGATCTACTACACACAATATCCCATAATGTCAAAGTGGAATTATGTTTTTAGAAATTAATAAAAAATGAAAAGCTGTCTTGAGTCAATAAGTATTCAACACTTTTGTTTTGGCAAGTCTAAATAGGTTCAGGAGTAAAATGTGCTTAACAAGTCACATAATAACTTGCATGGACTCACTCTGTATGCAATAATAGTGTTGAACATGATTTTTAAATGACTACCCCATCTCTGTACCCCACACATACAATTATCTGTAAGGTCACTCAGTCGAGCAGTGAATTTCAAGCACAGATTCAACCACAAGGACTAGGGAGGTTTTTCAATGGTTTGCAAAAGAAGGGCTCCTATTTGTAGATGGGGGGAAACAGACATTGAATATCCCTTTGAGGATGATGCAGTTATTAATTACACTTTAGATGGTGTATCAATACACCCAGTTACTACAAAGATATAGGCGCCCTTCCTAACTCAGTTGCCGGAGAGGAAGGAAACCGCTCAGGCATTTCACCATGAGGACAATGGTGATTTTCAAACAGTTAGAGTTTAATGGCTGTGATAGGAGATAACTGAGGATGGATCAACAACATTGTATTTACTCCAGAATACTAGCATAAATGACAGAGTGAAAAGAAGGAAGCCTGGACAGAATAAAAAAATATAGCAAAGCAATTCATTTCTTTTTTTTAATACAAAGTGTTATATTTGGGGCAAATCCAACAAAACACATCACTGAGTACCACTTCATATTTTCAAGTATGGTGGTGGCTACATCATGGTATGGGTATGCTTGTCATCGGCAAGGACTAGGGAGTTTTTCAGGATATAAAGAAATGGAATAGGCTAAATCCTAGAGGAAAACCTGTCTCAGTCTGCTTTCCAACAGACACTGGGAGACAGCAGGACAATAACATTTCAGCAGGAAAATAACATAAAACAGAAGGCCAAATATACACTGGAGTTGCTTACCAAGATGATATTGAATGTTCATGAGTGGCCTAGTTGCAGTTTTGACTTAAATTGACTTGAAAATCTATGGTAAGACTTGTGTAGCAGTGATCAATAACCAACTTGACAGAGCTTGAATAATTTTTAAAATGTGCAAAAATTGTACAATCCAGGTATGCAAAGCTCTTAACGAATTATCCAGAAAGACTGGCAGCTGTAATCGCTGCCAAAGGTGATTCTAACATGTATTGACTCAGGGGTGTGAATACTTATCTAAATGAGATATTTCTATATTTAATTTACAATAAAATTGCAAACATTTCAATTTTTTATTTTATTTTTTAAATCACTTTGTCATTAAGGGGTATATATTGTGTGTAGATGGGTGAAAAAAGGAATTTAATGGATTTTGAATTCTAGCTGTAACAACAAGTTGTATAATAAATTAAGGGGTATGTATTTGAGGGGTATGTTAATGCACTGTATTTGACCCCTCACTGGGACAGCACTTCAGACCCCTCCATATACTGTGTGTTTGTGTTTTCAGGTCCCAGGGCCCGACTTCTGAGATGGAGCTAGACGAGATTCTGAACACTCTCTCGGAGTAGGAAGAAGTGGAGGAAGAGGACGAGGGGGGAATGTAAGAGGAGGAGGAGCCCAGTGGAGACAGTTTCTCATCACTCTGATCTAACAAGTGGATATTCGTCAAATCAGTCTTGATTTATGTATTGTAACAGGCCCATAATGTGCTTACTTAAGTCCGTTTTGGATGTATTTGGCTGTTCTCTTACAAAAAAGATTGCAGTTTTGAAACTGCAGTAAAAGTGCATGAACTGCAGTCGACTGTGGTATTTTAGAAGCATAATTGTAGAATAACTGCAATTATACTGCACTCTAACTGCAATTACACTGCAAAATTACAGCAGTAAAAAAAACGGTGTTTTTTGCATACTGCAGTTATACTGCACTCTGACAGCAAGGATTTTCGCTGCATAGCATGTAGAAGTTGTCCCTTTTCAGGTTTAGAATTGACTGCTAAATGCTAACTCTCGTTTGTATAAGATGGTTAGCATAGCTAGCATACAGAAATCGGTGGTAGTAATTTTTTAACTGTAATTCAGTTGATTGGTAATGATGACATGAACATGTGATGCAGTTGACATCTACACAAGCATTATACTCCGATTTTTACCTCAACATAGTGTGAAATACGCTTATAAACATTAGCCTAAATGTAAGCTAATTTTGCTGGGGGGCAATGAGGAGAATCGGGATCTTCCCCCCCAAGTGTTTTCATAGCAATTCCATTGTTTTAGTTGAGTTTGATTGACCTATTTACTTCATCTATACTCCCAGTCGGTATTAGAACATTGTGGCCCCCTGCCCGCCTGTGGGGAAAATGACCTGGAGTTACCTAGGTTACCCCATTGGTTCACAGCAACACCTCAACCTTTTTCAAAAACAATTTTCTTGTTGTCTGCTTGTTTTAGTCAATTACAAAACAACATTTAAGACAAGTAAAACATGTTTAAAGATTACTTTTCAACATTGACTGCTCCCGAGCGTGCTCAATACTTAGAAAAACATAATATTGTAGAGCTTCTCTCATGCCCCTTTTCATGACGGTGCTGGCAGCCACATGAGGGAGTGAGTGATAGCTAGCTACCGACTGGAACATTAAGCTTCAAGTAGTGTGTAGAGTTACAAACAGATTATACTAAATAAGTTCAATGTCTTACCTGTGATGTAATGTTTTCCATACACATAGCTATGTGTAGCCTACATGGACACCGGGTGCCCACATTTCCCACTCTCACACGCCAAAAATCCTGATGCCACAGGGCTCTTCTCGCAGGCTCTTATTTCCCTACGTGGGAGCATTGCAAACCATAGGTTGGGATGTTTTTTTTACCTGGTTACATGTACATTGAACAACACAGCAGCTTTTCGGCATGTTTTGTTATTTATGTATAACAAAATATTTACAACGAAGTTAGGTTGCTATTATGTTAGTATATTGACCCCCATTTATAATGAAGGGGAATGGGAAACAATGTTTGTATTCTATTCTTCTTATGACGTGAATATCGACTCAAGAGTGTTGAGAGAGATGAGATGTTCTGAAAGACATAGACATTCTACCTATCACTCCTTTCTCCTAGTTCAGTGGTTCCCATTCTCAACTTCTTCCTTTGCTGAGGACCACCAGATCTGGGAACGACTGCCCTAGTTTCTGATATAGAAGTGTGTTAAAAGCCATTGGATCATCTATTTAGTAAAAATCTTGCAAAGGCTGTGGCCTGGCATTTTGGCACCCAGAACCAGATCTCGCATGTGCATCGGTCTGTTTCGTCTGTCACGATTCTGTCTACTTTGGGATAAAGGATATGAGACTGATGGAACTACACTAAGGGAAGATTACCACATTATGCAGACAACATAAATACTATAGTATAACCAAGACAACGACCAAATGAGTGAGCAATATACCAGCACAAACATATATGGAACCAGGCTACTTACAGTATGAGACTGAGAACAAACTTCTAGGCTTTCTAACACAATGGAATAAACCAGATCACAGCCATATTAAGTACATGTTGGGTGTTCATACAGTACTTATACACATCATTTCTATACAGTAAATGTAGTTTCCATTTAAAGGACTATTTCAGAAACACACCATTTGCACATATGTAGACACTTATGGGGCTGGATATAATGAATATGAGGTTAGAAATAGGTGAAGTGTTTCTTTAATACACCGGGCATCATCATTAGCTGATGATGATAGTTAGTTACTATGATAGTATGATGATAGTTCACTATGTAGTAGTTTGATGATTTATCATTGTTTGCTTGTATGTACAAATTATACATTCCTCATATCCTAGTAGATTACAAGGGGACTTCCACACTTTCAGACCCCCCCCCCCCCCCAAAAAAAAAAAAGAATTGTCATTCTGTTTGGATCTCTAATGCTTAAAATGAAAATATCTTTCCATTTTTAAGTTTCCTTTTCATTGTAAATAACTTTGTTTTACCTAGTTTTAATGTCTGTAACACAGAGAGATGGTTGATTTTACATGGCATCTTATACAGTATTCCATGACATAACCTACATAGTCACATAGTAGAGTGATATTAAATCATTGATTGTTGGGTGATGAGATTAAATATAGTTGTTTCAGATGAGCAGACACAAATATAGGTTGCTATATTATGATAGTATATGTATTATACAAAACAACATCTTTCTATTCAATTCTTTGTTATTTCTCTGTCATTTTTACTACGTTACCTTTAAATGACCAGTAGCGCTTTTGTTATCTCTAAGGGAATGCCATACTCCATTATATATTCTGTCTTATTCTCAACTATGAAAAGGTATCTTGATATTTTGCTCAAACACGTATTCGGAAGCATTCTCTCTTCTTTTTTAAATTTGTTGTGAGCAAATGAAGCGGGTGTGCACTATAATCAGAATGCTTCACAAGTTATAATTATTCATAGTTCCACAATAAATGTATTTCCTGTAAATCCCATGGCTATATAAACCAACCCACCTTCACTCAGATTTATTTTCCTTTGAACTATTAAAAGAGTTGTCATAAACTGTCACAACTGTTTACGACATCTGTCATGTCATGGCTATGACAGTCTTATTTAGTCCTTATGTACAGCTGTAGGATCTTAATTTGAGCCAGTTTGTTACAGCAGGATAATAATCCTAAAGCAACAGGAATTGTGAATTATTATGTGCATTATAAATAATGGACATTTTTTTGTAGGGGTTGATACATTTTTTCATATTTTAAAGTGGAAATTACTAACTTTAGAAGCCTTTTTAAACCTTGAATACACTACAAGTTTGCATTTCCTGCTATGCAGGAAAATTCTCAGCAACAAAAGAGTGACTAAATTAAGATCCTACATCTGTAAGTAGGGTTCAAGTACAATGTAACAGAGTCTGAAGCTAAACTAAAACATAACTGCAGGCTCTTCTCAACAGCAGCTTTTATCAACTCTGTCAACCTCTGAACTCATCCGATGGAAGAAAGGATGTGAGGAATCAAGGAAATGCATTTGAGGTTTTCTCAAGAACTACTCAGCTATCCTTAATATTTTCCATTGAATTGAGTGAGACATTTGTTAATAGTTGGTTTTGTGTATCATCATCATAGATGCCCTTATTGCCTAGCTGATTCAATTTAACTACCCCTGCCTCAATGACTTCATCATGATCATCAAATATAGGCAACAATCCTGTTGCATGTAACAGTATTTGTATGTCTTCTAAACAATATAATCGTTCGACTCTTTCTCGAATTTTGGATTGATTTCCTTTTTTTAGACAAAGAAACACACAAAACAGATATAAAATCAACACCAAGAGGATTAAGACAGGGATTAAAACAACTCTACAACTTGACCAACTGCCATCTGGAGTTTCCACAGTTCAATGATAAGCATACTTCTATTCACCTCCCTCCCAGCAAAGGCACTTGGGCCCATATTCAAAAAAACATACCAGGGTAGGACTGCTGATCTAGAATTAGTTTTGCCTGTTATCATAATGAATAACAGATACTAGATCAGCACTCCCACCAAAGTCACACTGCCTCTTGAAGGAGAAGATTGTTGTTCACAGGCAGATTAACATCTTGCTCTAAAGTGCACTAGACAAGTGGTCCTCTGTAGCTCAGTTGGTAGAGCATGGTGCTTGCAACGCCAGGATAGTGGTTTCAATTCCTGGGTCCACATGTATGTAAAATATATGCACGCATGACTGTAAGTCACTTTGGCATATACACTGAGTATACCAAACACTAGGAACACCCTCCTAATATTGAGTTGCACCCCCCCCTGCTTTTTCCCTGAGAACAGCCTCAATTCGTCAGGGCATGGACTCCACAATGTGTTGAAATGTTTTTATTTAAGGAGTGGATCAGCTTAATATTGTGGAAAGATTGTTGCTTCCATCAATGTAATTGTCTGCTTCATTTCCAATCCCCCATGTCTTTTTGGGGGTAAATATATATATACATACACATACCTACAGTTGATGTCAGAAGTTTACATACACTTATGTTGGAGTCATTAAAACTAGTTTTTCAACCACTCCACAAATTTCTTGTTAACAAACTATAGTTTAGGACATCTAACTTAATTTTTCCAACAATTGTTTACAGACAGATTATTTCACTTATAATTCACTGAATCACAATTCCAGTGGGCCAGAAGTTTACATACACTAAGTTGACTGTGCCTTCAAACAGCATGGAAAATTCCAGAAAATTATGTCATGCTTTAGAAGGTTCTGATAGGCTAATTGACATCATTTGAGTCAATTGGAGGTGTACCTGTGGATGTATTTCAAGGCCTACCTTCAAGCTCAATCCCAGAACAACAGCAAAGGACCTTGTGAAGATGCTGGAGGGAACAGGTACAAAAGTATCTATATCCACAGTAAAACGAGTCCTATATCGACATAACCTGAAAGGCCGCTCAGCATGGAAGAAGCTACTGCTCCAAAACCGCCATAAAAAAGCCAGACTACGGTTTGCAACTGCACATGGGGACAAAGATCGTACCTTTTGGAGAAATGTCCTCTGGTCTGATGAAACAAAAATAGAACTGTTTGGCCATAATGACCATCGTTATGTTTGGAGGAAAAATGGGGATGCTTGCAAGCTGAAGAACACCATCCCAACCGTGAAGCAGAGGGGTGGGAGCATCATGTTGTGGAGGTGACTTGCTGCAGGAGGGACTGGTGCACTTCACAAAATAGATGGCATCATGAGGAAGTAAAAATATGTGGATATATTGAAGCAACATCTCAAGAAATCAGTCAGGAAGTTAAAGTTTGGTCGCAAATGGGTCTTCCAAATGGACAGTGACCCCAAGCATACTTCCAAAGTTGTGGCAAATGGCTTAAGGACAAGAAAGTTTAGGTATTGGAGTGGCCATCACAAAGCCCGGACCTCAATCCCATAGAAAATTTGTGGATAGAACTGAAAAAGCGTGTGTGAGCTAGGAGGCCTATAAACCTGACTCAGTTGCACCAGCTCTGTCAGGAGGAATGGTACAACATTCACCCAACTTATTGTGGGAAGCTTGTTGAAGGCTACCTGAAATGTTTGACCCAAGTTAAACAATTTAAATGCAATTCTACCAAATACTAATTGAGTGTATGTAAATTTCTGATCCACTGGGAATGTGATGAAAGAAATAAAAGCTGATATAAATAATTATCTCTAGTATTATTCTGACATTTCACATTCTTGTGGTGATCCTAACTGACCTAAGACAGGGAATTTCTACTAGAATTACATGTCAGGAATTGTCCAAAACTGAGTTTAAATGTATTTGGCTAAGGTGTATGTAAACTTCCGACTTCAACTGTATATAGATATACATACTTTTTTTTTTAATATACCTTTATATTCCCCGCAAACCCTACCACCCTTCTCCTAATTGGAGTAAACTAATAAACAATAACACTTAGGCTTCTCAGTTGTATACACATTTTACAGACACAATCTATTTTACAATAGATATTTTGTTTGTTTTTAGTCCTTCCTCTATTTCTATTTGTAACTGCTATTTCACCAAATTTCTGAACCTATATACATTTTAAAGACCCCGTATGTTTTACATTGGTTAGTCCCACCCTTCAGCTCCATTCAACCCCTCCCATCTTTAACCTGGTCAGTCTATGTCACGGAAAGAGCAGGTGTCCTTAGTGTTTTGTACACAGTGCATTATATTCTTATATTACTAGTCTACGGCCATGTATGTTCTACTCAGTTCTCCAGGTGTCTGTCTGTGCTGTAGTGAGAGTTGTAATAAGTATTTCTACCACAATGTAGTGCCTGTGAGGCAGCCCAGGACTGGTATTGGGGAGAGTAGGAGATTGTCCTGGCTTCTGTGTGCTGTAGCGTGCGTTTCTACCACATAGTGTTGGAGCTGATGTTGGAGAGTAAGAGATAGATGGTAGCGAGCTATGGGTTGGATGGTAGAGAGAGGGGCTGTGGATTGGTTAGTTGTGTTGGTGTCAGCAGTCTGAAGCAGAGAGGTGATAGAAGATAAATTCCCCACTCTTGCAGGTTTTAACCCCGTCCTCTGTAAAAACAGGCTTACACCCACAATAGAATGCTTACCAATGCAGAACTGGCCGGGAGGGAGGCAGAATGCATAGACCACAAAAGAGATACAGCAACCCACCACCCAACAAGTTCATTCTGAGCCTGGTTTGTCTTTGCCTTACCAATATCTACAGGCCAGGCAGAAAACAGCTTTTAATATTGAGGATAGATTGTAATCAATGTAATTATCTGCATCATTTCCAATCCCCCATATATTTTTGGCTAAATATATATATTAGATTTTAAATCATTTTTCTTTTCATTTCCCCTAACCCTACCACCCCTCCCCTAATTGGAGTAAACGAATGGACAACAACACTTATGCACATTATACGGGCACAATGTATTTTTACAATAGTTAACTTTTGTTTGTTTTCAATCCCATCCTTCAGCTCCCCTCAACCCCTCCCATCTATCTTCTATTTGACATATATTTTTAACTGTGCTGTTTCAATAAAGTTCTGAACCTAAATACATTTTCCGGACACAGTATATTTTACATGAGTTAACTTGTTGTTTTTAGTCCCACCCTTCAGCTCCACTCAGCTCCTCCCATCTATCTCTGAACACCGTCCAGTTTTGATTTCTATTTGCCAGATATTTTTCAACTGTGCTGTGATGTTTCACTAAGGTTTTGAACCTTTCTGTTCTCATTGTTTCTACAGATTATAAACTAAAGATGAACATTTTAGCTAAACGTATTACTATATTATTGATTTGACTATGACTTTTCAAACCACCCAGCAGTGCTATCTGCAGAGTTATCTCCAGGTAAATGTTGCAATTCTTCAGCCATTCCTGCCACCAAAAACAAGCCACATATGGACAGTACCAAAACAAATGATCTAATGACTCTCTCTGCTTGGTTTTAACAAATGTGACCGTCTCAGACTTGGAGATAATACAGAATTGAGTGTTCTTCGTTTACTTCAGTTGTTTGCCAACTCACGAAAATATTGTGATAGCATCCAACGTGCTCAACTGAATTTCCTCAATTTCTCCAGAGGTGACATGGAAATGACATTTAAGTGTGCAGCTGACTGGCATGAGAGAATAGCTTAGAGTTACACTGATCTTACCATAAAAATAAAAAACATCCCTTTCCCTTTGAATACACATGGTCATTTATATCATACATGGCTCACCCCAAAATCAATGTATTCTTAGTTCCATGGGGCTGTACTATAAGCACTCCTGTAAGGGGTAGGCTACATAGTGCATATAGGGATGGGATGGAAAGAGTAGGCTAAATGACCAGCTATTGCTCCACCATGGTTAAGGGAAGCTCTTATACATTTGACAGCAGGCGCAGCAAGACAAAAACAGATCGTGGAAAGCGACAGAATCTGTTACTGCCAGCGTTTTGTTTCTCCAGCGTATGAAAGGACGGGAGGGGAAAAGCCCCTGACCACAGCACTATGCTTTCACGGCTCATTTCCATCCGCCCTCTCTGGCGGCCTAGCCTGGTCAGCGTGATGCTGGATGCTCCAGTGCAGAAGCTCAATGCCAAACCTTCTGCTGCCCCCCCCCCTCCAAACACGGGTTTATCTGCAGCTTTATCTGTCCTGAGCCCGAGCATCTCCTCTCAGTCACCATATACAATGTAAAAGTCTGCCTAATCAATTCTGGGGCTGCGTAGAACCAACTTGCATTGCACTGCACACATCCTGAATACTATGGAGAGCACTACATATGGAGAATAAAGTAATGCATGTATTGCAATGAATGTAATGATCATTCACTAGGAGTTTTAATTGAAGCGTTTAATAGAGTGGATGTGTGAGAATGAGAATAGTTGAGTATGTGGGACAAAAGGACACAATCAAAAGAGTATTGAGAAAGGCCGATTGATAGTGAGGGATTCCTCTGGGTGCAGTGTGCTACTCGGCAGGCTGCCAATTGAGGGGGTTAAACAGAACATGACACATGATTACAGGTTGAAGTCCTGTCACTAGATCAAGCCAGTGTTAGAGATCTACTTTGGAAAAGGCTGACAGTTGAGAACAACATTGTAGAGGCAAATCTGTTTTTTTAATATGAGTATAGTTTATATCACTGATTTGCATTGACGTAAAGCAACACATTATAAATCCTCAGTAATCAAAGAATATTGTCAGAGTTACATTGATATTGTCATAACAGACAGTAACTCGGCCCATCTTTCACGTCATAATGAGATAAGAGTACTGCTCCTCTCTGTGTCCATAGGGGTTGCATGCATAACAACACATGATTTCAGTATTTCTATTGGCAGCAGTAGTGAGTTCAGGCTGGTTTCCGTTATGGGGCCTCACTTGCTCTATGGTGTTATGAATACTGGGATTGTTCTCTGGCATCTGTCAGCACTTGAAGAATGTTGAGAAAGGAAGACCAGACCTTTTTTTTTTACCCCACTGGAGAGATGAGATGGGCCAAATGGGCCTCTGGAAAGGCTAACCAGACCCATATGTTTAGCCCAGGTCTTATATTTGTCTGAAGCAATCCACTACTGGTTGTAGCAGAAGGTCAATAAACCATTTATCTGGCCTTCCTGTCCTCAACCAACATCTAACATTAACAACATCATCAGTTATGAATCCCACTGAAAATAATGATTCCTGTTCAATATGAATTTCCTGAGTTGACACATGATCAAAAGTAATATGTCTATAAAAACCTAATGTATTTGAATGTATCTTTTCTAAAAATATCCCCCTTAAACCTTTCAGCTGTGTCCTTCTCTACATGGCCCCTGGGCAATATGAAGCTTATAGTTAGGGTTAAGGGTTAGGATGATGAACCCTGGCATGGGCACTGGGCAGAGAGAGGTCAGGGTGTTAGAAGGGTTAAGTATTTTTGTTTTGATTTGTTATATTGTGTGGTGGCCCCTCCCAGCCCCCTCCCCTGGGGTCCGTGGCCCTGGGGCCGTTATAAATAGTCCCGTGGGCTCCCCCTGCTCTGACAGTGAGGCTAAATGTCTGCAGGACATGCTCAACCTTTGTCTATCAATGTTCCTCTACTAACCACCAGCAGTGTTGGCATATAGAGACCAACGCTCCGCTCCACACAGACAGGACACAGGTCTCTATGACTAGACTAGACAGAAAGCGACGTTGTAGGTCATTGGAAGTCAGTAAAGTTAGTGACTCCTAGAGAGTTGCATGTGGAACTGTTGTTTAAGTGCGGAAGCATCTTTAGGTTTAGAGAGGCACTTTATGCTTTTAAGTTTGCTGTCTTGTTTTTTGTTTATACTACCTTGAAGGCATCACTGAGATAGTCATTATTGATACGGTAAACAGAGCTTGGTGACTCAAAAGGAGAATACACATTTTCTCCTGTTTTCGCTCCTCTTTTCATCCCTCCATTGCTTTGGGGTAGCCTCTTGACTTTTTGGCCACAATGTGGGAATTCCGGTCCATGTCGTTCTGGCGGGCAGTGTTTGCCGAGTTCTATGGCACCATGTTCTTTGTGTTCTTTGGTCTGGGGGCGGCTTTGCGCTGGACCACCGGGCCCCACAACGTTCTCCATGTGGCCTTTTGCTTCGGCCTGGCCGCTGCCACCCTCATCCAGTCCATCGGTCACATCAGCGGGGGACACATCAACCCGGCCGTCACCTTCGCCTACCTGATTGGCTCCCAGATGTCCCTGTTCCGCGCCTTTTTCTACATTGTGGCCCAGTGTCTGGGGGCGCTGGCCGGGGCCGCCGTGCTCTATGGGGTCACCCCCAACAACATGAGGGGAAACCTGGCACTCAACACGGTAAGACTACCTGACCAATGACAGGTGATGCAGGAATGAACCAGGGTTGGGGTCAATTCCATTTCAATTCAGTCAATTCAGCTGAATTTAAATGGAATTGATCACAACCCTGATAGGAAAGTCTGTGGAGACAATCACACATTTCAGAGTTGCATTGTCATCTGCCATGAATAAATGAAATTAACTTGACAGGTGATAAAGAACATCTGTGTGTGTAACCACGACTTCTTTATTTTTACTCTTTTCTACATTGTAGAATAATAGTGAAGACATCAAAACTATGAAATAACAGATATGGAATCATGTAGTAACCAAAATAGTGTTAAACGAATCCAAATATGTTTTATATTTGAGATTCTTCTAAGTAGCCTTGATGACAGCTTTGCACACTCTTGACATTCTCTCATGGGGAATGCTTTTCCAACAGTCTTGAAGGAGTTCCCACATATGCTGAGCACTTGTCATCAAGGCAAATGATGGTTACTACATGATTCCATATGTGTTACTTCATAGTTTTGATGTCTTCACTATTATTCTACAATGTAGAAAATAGTAAAAAATAAAGAAAAACCCTGGATAGAGTAGGTGAGTCCAAACTTTTGACTGGTACCGTAAATATATATATTTGAACAACGTTAGATGTTATGAATAGTTAATAGTCATAAAATATCTGTAATTAAATGTGTACAAAAACACCACTCCACTTTAGAATGCATGCGCAATGTAAGATTTGCCAATTATACTTTTTTAGTGAGCTATTTTTATGCCTTCAAGATTTAACCTATTGATTGATTGACTGACTGTTAGAGTTTTTCATACCGGCCAATGGAGTAGAAATAACTTCAAAAAGTGAACAGTAATCATTCATTCAACTGTCTGTTCTATCTCGCCCCCCTTCTCCAGCTGCAGCCAGGTATCAGCCTGGGCATGGCCACCACCATGGAGGTGTTCCTCACTCTGCAGCTCGTTGTCTGCATCTTCGCTGTGACAGATGAGAGGCGTAATGGACGCCTGGGCTCTGCCGCCCTAGCCATCGGCTTCTCTGTCCTCATAGGACACCTGCTGGGGGTAAGACATAAAAT
This sequence comes from Oncorhynchus nerka, assembly GCF_034236695.1. Lineage (NCBI taxonomy): Eukaryota > Metazoa > Chordata > Actinopteri > Salmoniformes > Salmonidae > Oncorhynchus > Oncorhynchus nerka. The sequence continues at coordinate 43,430,319 of NC_088415.1, read as the reverse complement.
ATATGTTTATAGACCATAGAATACAGGGAATTGTATTGGGTGAAAATGGGCTTAGACACAGGGTTGGGTTGGTTGAAGCTTCGAGATTTTTAGCACTTTAAAAATATTGTATTTACTTAACTTTTTTGACAACTGTTTTTTAACTTGTAATAATGCTGAAAGAGCAATAAACTAAACTAAGAGACATAGGCTTGGAGTGGGGTGGTAAGAGACCATTATGACTCATTATGATATGATCGGGGCTAGGTTTCCCAAATGCGGTGTAGCACTAAGATCATCTTAATTCCATTGAAATTGAGTGGACGAAACATGATTTTAGTGCTACAATACGATGCTTTTGGGAAACCTGGCCCTGAACAACATAGAACATCAGTCAAAGTGGGATATTTAGGGATAGGTCAATTCCAATAATGTATATGAGTAGATGATGTCAGAAGCAGGAATGCCTGATTAAACATGGGAATCCCCATCTCTGTGACTACAAAAGAGAAGGGGTGTGTAATCCATTGTTTTGATGGGGTTGGTCAGGACTCTAGATAGACCAATATGAGGGCATTAAAAAGTACTATTGTATGATGTAGGTAGGTTTTTCACCACTGCACTCTACATACTGTTACCAAAATATAACCCCGGTCTATTCTCTTTGACATAGATGTACTACACTGGTACTGGAATGAACCCTGCCAGGTCCTTCGCCCCCGCTGTCCTGGTCAGAAACTTTGTCAACCACTGGGTAAGACACTTTGTTCACACCTTACAAAGCCACAACGTACAACAATTTAAAGATTTTACAACAGTTTATAGCAATTTACAACAACATACAATATGTTGTTTGGAGTTTAGAACTGTGAAATAGCTAGATGAACTCACCAACACATTCCCCTTTCTATCTCTCTCTTTGTGTCTCTGTCTCCCTCTCCGGTCTGGTCTGGTCCTGTGCCAGGTGTACTGGGTGGGTCCGATGATTGGTGGTGCTATGGGAGCTATTATCTATGATTTCATGCTGTTTCCCCGCATGCGCGGTCTCTCTGAGAGGATGGCCATACTGAAGGGCACCAGGCCCCCAGAGGCTGAGAGCCAGCAGGACACCCGAGGAGAGGCCATCGAGCTCAAGACTCAGGCCCTATAAGCCTGGTGGAAGAAGGTTGGCTTTTTGAACCCCCTATCCCTCTATTCTGTACCCAAACCCCCTCCGAACCCTCAACCCCACCCAACACACATGCACACACATACCTCTTCCCCCCCTTCCCACCCTTCCCATTTAACTCACCCACACACATAGTACATATGGACCATAGACACAAACCCTCCTCACCCTCACAACAATTCCACCTTCCTCACCATCCTCATTCTCACTCTGCTGATCCAGAAACAGCCCTAACCACCCTCCAACACTCCACCACTGACCCTCACCCATACCTCCCCCTTGGACTGCAGGATAAAGACGTAGGGTAAGAAGAGGACTTAGTTGCCACTGAAGAAAGCACCCTGCGGTGGCCTGTGGTGTAGGGAATGGGTCACTCCTGGCTGACCAGGTGGCTATAACTGCTCAGGACAGGGGCATCTCTCTCTCTCTCTCGCTCGTTTGTAGTCTGCTAGGAGTGAAGCTACAGTAGAGCAGTGGACTTCTGCATGCTTTTTCAATTTTTTCATCCAGTTTGAATCTCTCCCTTGTGTTTTTTTTGTTTTTGTTTCATGAAACTTCGGGAACCTGACATGTATGTTATATTATACCTTTAAAGAATTTATGAGGATTTTATTTGACTCAAATTCCATTTTCAAGTCTTGCGTGTGTTGTGTGTGCGTGTTGTGTGCCTGTTTTAGCAAACCATTTTTATTCTGGCCTTTTTTCATTACCACAATTCCTTTGTTCGTTATCATGCTTTGTTGTCTTTATTCATCATGCTGTAGCCTATTCTAAGGGAAAGAAGCATCCTTTGCCCCCCTCCTCCTTCATTGATTTTGCTACAGTAAAGTTCTGATTCACTAGTAGTTTTACAGACATGTTTAGAGTGCTCCCCTTTTATCGCAAAGCCCTTCAATTTTTGCGTTGAAGTTAAATTGTTCTGAGTCTGTGTCTCTTCAAGGGGAGCACAAACACAGTCAGATTTATATCAGAATAAACACACAACACACAAAATTTAACAGGTCTTTTGTTAACTCAATCTCCATCTCTATTTAAACACATCTTGAAAATGAAAGGGGGATACCTAGTCAGTTGTACAACTGAATGCATTCAACTGAAATGTGTCTTCCGCATTTAACCCAACCCCTTTGAGTCAGAGAGGTGCGGGGGGTTGCCTTAATTGTCATCGGCGCCCGGGGAACAGTGGATTAACTGCCTTGCTCAAGGGCAGAACGACAGATTTTTACCTTGTCAGCTCAAGGATTCGATCCAGAAACCTTTCGGTTACTGGCGCAAGTCTCCTACTGCAAAGCTACCAAATTGTACATTATTATACATTTTTTTTACTACAAAATTCCACTTCTTTGACCTGTTGGCTCTCCTTGACTTCGATACAGCCATGTTAAGTGCCTAACAAGATAAAAGGGTTTTTACTGTATGCAGTTCAGTACCAGTATTGTCTGTACCAGACTGTTACGTTTTACTCCGTTTCTGGAATGCCTTTTTTTTCCATTAAAGCTTGTGCCCTTAGAGCGGATTTATGTACAGACGTGTGACAGCTGGATTGGCTTTCATTTCGTGTCATTTTATGTAATAACAACAACAACAAAAAACCTGACTGGCTTTGTTATGTGGATCAAGCTCGTTTTCTTAGTTGATTGTAGTTCTTTCTTATACATAACCTTTTAAAGAAAAAAAATCACCCAAATGTGGCTGAAAACCAAAATGAGTGCATGATGATGCAGTGGCTTCTTGCTGGTGTTAAGCAGACACCTGGTGCGTTTTCTCTTCTCTCTACGGGGAGAGGTTCTCTTTTCTCTCTAGGGGAAGCGGGATCGATTTAAGATCAGGGAGTTATTTTCAGTGTACTTGTAAGTCCATCCACCTCTCTGATATCTAGTCTGTTTTGCCCTCCAAACTCAGGGTCTTATAACCTGGTCCTAGTTCTGTTTGTGCTATGTTGCCACCAAGTTAGCAAGACAGCACAAACAGATCTGAAACCAGGCTATGGTTCTTAAACCTGGGGGGTAAAAACAGAGAAGAATCGAGAAGATAATCACCTAAACTGAGGTGATTTAATTCTTTAGCTTTGTGTTACTAGGTGTAGACGTGAGGTAAACTAAATGTGCACCTGTATGATCTCTTCATAACATCTGCATCAGAGGGACATTAAACTTGGAGGTCAAACCCCCCTTTTTTGACTCCTAAGTCCTACTCTTCCCTCCATTCCTCCTTCCTGCTTTCACACCCTACCTCCTCCCGCTGTTTACAAGGCGGACATTTTGTGTTCCGATCTAAAGGTGATGCTGCAGGGACTCTTGTGATGCGATGGAGGGGTACTGCAGTGTTGAACCAGCTCATAGTGTTATTACAAACCACTTCCATTTTCACTACTTGATAGAGCAGTAAACTGAACAAGACATGAAGCCAATTCTCCTTTTACATTCACTTTCATTTCGCTTGATTCCTCCAGCGGTAGATAGAATAGATTTCCTTCCTTATTTTAGTTTATGACTTATGTTGAACATTTTGAAATTAAAATAATTATGTTTGTATTCCATTGAAAAGCTTTGTGATGTACAGTGTAAAATGTTATTTTTTAATTGACCATGATTGTTGAAACTGGATGGATAGACAATATAATTTCACATCTATACAATGTCTCCTCTTTGGCCATTTGGTTATGAAAGGTATGGGAAAAGACGTGATACAGTATAACAATATGCTTGGATCCTATCAAGAACATATTATAAACATACTTTCATAATCAGAGAAGCCTGGATTTATTATTTTATATGTAAAAAAAAAAAACTTCCTAAAATTCAGATTCTTCTGTCGGTCTGTTTTTTTCTAGATTGAACTGTAGGAAAAAACAGTTTTGATGTTCATTATTACCAGGGAGATGACAGGTGTTTTATATCTTTATTTTCACAAAACTCTCAATTTTACACATATCTTTTGGTAAATGATGGGCACTGTCTCTACTGGTCTCAATGACATACAATATTACAGAGCGTTCATTTAGGGTACTAAATTCAATAATATAAACTCAATTGGCTCCAATCCCCTTGAACCGAATATACATTATTTCTAACCAAATTGTAAAATCTAACCGCAATATAAATTTGATATTTATTAACTCGAACAGGGATTGAATTTATGTAAGTAAAAATGGACCTGGAATTAATGGTTTGTGCATACATCTTCGATAAGGAAAATATTACCAACATTAAGACCTCAATTAGTGTGTGTTAGTGTTTACTAAAGTCTCATATTATTCTCTCTGAACGGCACAGTTGTGACATTTAGCATGCTCCTATACTGACCCAACAGCAAATCATTTTATTGAGGAAAATGAAAACTTCAAGTGGGACTGTCCAAAAGGTAAGGTATCCTAGACTGGCAGCACATATTAATATGATGGTTCCTAATCTGAATAGATTCTCTCAATAGCCTATATCTGGGTTTGTAGCCATCAGCACTACCTGGTGGCCAGAGGATGTATAAGCATGTAAGTGACAATGCTGAAATAACAAATTATCTTTGTTCATACCCTCTATTGGAGACATGTTATTCTCACTTTAAGTAGCAAGAGACACTGTATTAAACCGGACAACCTCCAAACATCAACTTAGTTTATTAGAAATACGGAAACAAAAATTCCCACTGCATTTAACAAACTGAAATTTATTTAACCTGATCTGCAAAAAAAAAAGAAAAGTTGCCGAAACATAGTAGTGCATTTGCTTTAACACTTGCAAATTAAATTAGGTAATTTATTGACAAGTTATGTTTTTGTTATGTTTCTGCACCCTTTTGAAAATAGAATAAATAATATTTTTGACATCTGCTCCAACGCTTTTGTTTGATACAAAATGTCCAAAACGTAGAAATAAACTACCGGTATATCCTTTGAAAATGTTCGCTATTTACATTGATATATACTAAAGAAAAAACATCCTCGCAAAATGCGATTGCACGGAAAGGTTGTATCATTATAACGTACAACTTAAGTTATACTGTAAAATAAGGTTAACATGCATATTCATTTAAATACCTCAATATTTAAAATCAATGAATGAACTATTACCTGTAATATTTGCACATTAATGTACACTGAGATAATATTTGCTTGGAGTTAAAACTATAGATACATAACAAAAATTAAAACTGAAACAAAATTAACAGTATGAACAGTAAAATGGGACATTTTTAATTTAAAAAAGAAACTACTTTATTGAAAATAGACGGTTGTTTTGAAACCTATTTTTTCCCCCTAATTTACAATTCACAAATATGTCTAAATGTAATACGTAACCTCACAGACATTATTAAATAAAAAAGGGAGAGGTGGGGTGTAACTAAGATATTATCCCATCAGAGCAGGGCCACATTCAGCAGGCAAACATTGTCAAACGTTGCAGATAGAAATAGCATGAATAGAACCGACATGATTCCATAACTCTACATGTCAGAGGCGTGTGTGATCTACATTACGTATTTCAATCTGAATGTTCCACAACGTGGCCCCTGGTTAAGTTAAAGGATGATAGAACTAAACCCCACAACAACACATCATGGAAACAACTGAATTTTCCATGCAGAATTAGAACAGCACCACACTAGGACAGTGGCTAAAGAATGCTCTGGTGTTATGTTACGACAGACAGTCTTTCGTCAGCGAGTTTCCTGTGATGTGTTTGGAAAACTGGTGACGTTTCCTCCTTTCAAATACGGCTACCAATAACTCATCTCTAATTTTTCTCTTCAACCGACCTTTGGAGGCTTTACTTCCTTGTTTTCATCGGTTACAAAACATCCTTTAATGCTCCCATTACTCCAAGTCTGGCATCTCTGAAAAGTTAGAAGACTTCAGGTAAAAAGTCAATCTACCAATTCTACAACATCACTCATGTGTGGATGGTATGAGGATTTTCAAGAAACTTAAAATTAAATGTACTGTGAAAATGCTCAAGAATGTCTGCTTGCTACATTCTTTGGTCGTGTGCTAAAATGTTATCAAAACTTACTTTCATCATCACTGTCGTGCTGTAAATAAAAGAAATGGACGATTAGTGTCAAATTTACTCGAAACTGCAAAACATAAAAGCAAGTAGATATCCTTTTCCTTACATCATCATATACAGTAACGTTACATGTTTGCAATTCCTTTGATATTTGCTGTAAAGTTAATTTGGAGATAACAAAAAAGAGAAACACAAACCTCTTTTAGACCTTCTATACCACCCATGCCCAGATCTGGCATACCGTCTTCTCCTCCCATCGTGTTCATCATCTGAAAATAAGAGACAACAATCACTGTTTGGACATAAACAATTAAAAATACAATAATTGAACACATTTATAAACATTACACACTTTGTGTAACATGACATGCTTGCTTTTGCTTGCCTCTGAGAATTTGTCGAAACTGGACAGATCCTCATCAGAATCATCTTCCCAGTCTTTCCAGTTGTTGAAGTCGACACCCAGCCATTGAAACTGTGGAAAACAAAACAGACGTCCCAAATCAACATTTTAACCAACATGTAAGACAAAATATCCCTCTTATGTGATCTTAGTCTCAGAGTAGGAGTGCTGATCAGTTTGACCATTTTGATGAATAAGATACATGAACATGAGGGATGTAATGCTAGATCAGCACTCTTACTCCGAGACACTTTCTGAAGAGCCCAGAAATACAAAACAGAAGAAGGAATGTAGAATATTGTACCAAAACATTTCTGACCTTTGCCTTGTCCTTCGTTAACCGTGGCCATGCAATACCCGCCTTTGCTTTCTTTAGACAACACAACACAGACCTGTCTGTACGTTTGTGCTTGGACTCCTACAAGGAGAAGAAGAGAGATGCTCATAATATATTACAAGTCATTTTATATGAGGGATCATCTTTTCATCCTATTTAACATCCAGGTCATTGCAGTTGGTGATTCAGCAGCTAAATGGAAAAAATATATATACTTACATTGGGGTCAATTGAATCGAAAAGGTCCAATTCATTTTGGTGTTTGAGGTTTTCAATCCCGCCAACACAACTGAAAAGACAGAACAGAGTAAAATACAGTGACTTCAGAAAGTATTCATACCCCTTGACTTACTTCACATTTTGTTGTGTTACAGTCTGAATTAAAAATGGATTAAATATATCTTTTTTATTTTTTCATCCATCTACACACAATACCCCATAATGACAAAGTGAAAACAAATGTATTGATAATTAAATACAGAAATCTCATTTACAGAAGTATTCACACCCCTGAGTCAATACTTTGTAGAAGTAGCTTTGGTAGCGATTACAGCCATGTCTTTCTAGGTAAATATCTAAGAGCTTTCCACACCTGGATTGTGAAACATTTTCCCATTATTCTTTAAAAAAATAAGTTCTGTGAAATTGGTTGTTGATCATTGCTAGACAACCATTTTCAGGTCTTGCCAGATTTTCAAGTAGATTTAAGTCAAAACTAACTCAGTCAGGAACATTTACTGCCTTCTTGGTAAGCAACTCCAGTGTATATTTAGCCTTGTGATTTAGGTTATTGTCCAGTCTCTGGTAGAAAGCAGACTGAACCAGGTTTTCACTAGGATTTTGCTTGTGTTTAGCTTCATTCAGTTTCATTTATATCCTGAACAACTCCCAAATCCTTAACGATTACAAGCATACCCATAACATGCTGCAGCCACCACTATGATTGAAAATATGGAGTGTGGTACTCAGTAATGTGTTGTATTTACGCCAAACATAACACTTTGTATTCAGGTCAAAAGGTGATTTGATTTGCCACATTTTTGCAGTATTACTTTTGGTGCCTTGTTGCAAACAATGTATGTTTTGGAAAATGTGTATTCTGCACAGGCTTCCTTCTTTGCCCTCAGTCAATTAGGTTAGTATTGTGGAGTAACTACAATGTTGTTGATCCTTCCTCAGTTCTCTCTTATCACAGCCATTAAAGTCTGACTGTTTTAAAGTCACCATTGGCTTCATGGGTTAGGGCAGTTTCCTTCCTCTCCAGCAACTGAGATAGGCAGGACGCCTGTATCTTTGTAGTGACTGGGTGTATTGATACACCATCAAAGTGTAATTAATAACTTCACCATGATCAAAGGGATAGTCAATGTCAAGGTGTGTGAATCCTTTCTGAAGGCACTGTAGATGAACGGTTTGCTCCTTCAGACAGTAAGGGCCGATAAATGTCATCTTATTCCTGGACTAAAAGGAAAATAAATATGTGTCCGGGAAACTGCTTCTGCAAGTGCAATAGGCGTAATTTATGGACAGCTCACAATTGATCCTAACATCAGTGTCAATTAAACTGCAGTGTGTCCAGGGTAATGGTGAAGCAGCTTACCAAAAATCAAGTTTTGATTTTTCAAACTTTACTTTAAGATCTTTGCTGTCTTCTACCAGGAACTCAATGAACACTGAGTCCCTTCTGTCAAACCACTTTGCTGTTGCTGGCTGCCTATTGGACAATAGAGGAGAGAGAAGACTTATTAGTCCAATACAAAGCAACAGCCAATGTCTTCTAGGTTCTGTTCATAAAATCCAAACATAAAGATTTGGGAAATTGCAAACACATCATTAGGAAATTCGGATGGAAAACAATGAAGGGATAAAATACTTTCATTTTGGATGCAAAACTGAATAATTTGCTGTTTAGAAAGCAGTCTCTCCGGGTCTGTTGCATCAGGAGAAACAGAAAAAGCATGCACGTTTAATTTAAGCATTGACTAGCTAACGAAGATAGATCATATTGTTTGGTTACATTCAATACAATATATCGAGTACATTCATCATCAGGTGGCCAAGCTAGTCTAGCTCCTCCACCCATTCAACCTGATCCAAGGTTATACTTGATCAGGTGGCTCATTGTCACTGGTCTCTGCCCTTATTTCAGTGGTTTTGCTAGCAATTCCTAATTGTTATTCTTGGCTAACCAGATCCAACACCCTTCCATATATTAATTAATGAGCTAGCTAGACAGGTCACATGGAATGTCACTCCAACTTGCAAGCCAGTAACGTTTGCTAGGCTAGTCTATTTGCAAGGAAATAGCTAGCCCACGTGAATAAAGGACTATCTACTCATGTAACCGTTGTGGAGAACTAAAGCCCAGCCTTGTATTACTGATAATATCTCATTACGGCTCAAATGAGACATTTCCTGGCGTGTAAAGCTGACAATTCGACTAGAGTGAACTGACAAGCGCTCCATTCATCCCCACTAATCGCAACCCCATGTGCATGTAGGCCTAACGTTAGCTAGCTACGGTTAGCTAAAGCTATAGCGTTGCCGTTTATGTCCCGTGGACAAAATGTACTTTTATTGCAGAGTTGCTATACATACATGTCGGAGCATTCCAGACAAGTAACGTTGGCTAGCTAACATAGCTAAGCTCTGAGTAACAAAACTTGAAGCTAGCTATGGCTAAATTGTTAGCACGCTACCCTGCATTCGCAAGGGTGGCCATTGCTTTGGACGCTAGCTCTCTCATCCTACCCTCCATCCCACACTTACATATCTTGCTATCTAGTTCTTTCCGCTCCAAAAAGGCAGTATTCGTCACAATGTGCTGTTGGATAATCGAGTTCAATCCGTAGCTAAATATGACAGGGCAAAATGTTTCCTCGTTCTCCTGCGCAATGACGTATCTCTCCAAATCGCTGGTTTCACTATCACCGTCTGGAGACCTTTCTGGATCATTCTCTCGTGCCGGGGGAAGTTTCTTGCGTGCGCTTTACCTGAAGCCTAGGTTGAACGCCGTTACCGTGGCAACACGCACACACACACACACACACACACACACACACACAATCTGTAACATTTCAACGATTTCACCTGTACAACGCAGGTGTGTACGAACAGGTGTTACGTGTGTAAACATTTATATATATATATATATATACACATGTGATTTTTGTATTTAATTACCAATAAATGGGAAACAGAAATACACTAAACAGAAACAACATCTTCCATCTCCTTTATTTTACCAGGTAAATTGACTGAGAACACGTTCCCATTTGCAGCAACGACCTGGGGAATAGTTACAGGGGAGAGGAATGAGCCAGTTGTAAACTGGGGATTATTAGGTGACCGTGATGGTATGAGGGCCAGATTGGGAATTTAGCCAGGACACCGGGGTTAACACCCCTACTCTTAATATAAGTGCCATGGGATCTTTAATGACCTCAGAGAGTCAGGACACTCGTTTAACGTCCCATCCAAAAGACAGCACCCTACACAGGGCAGTGTCCCCAATCACTGCCCTGGGGCATTGGGATATGTTTTTAGACCAGAGGAAAGAGTGCCTCCTACTGGCCCTCCAACACCACTTCCAGCAGCATCTGTTCTCCCATCCAGGAACTGACCAGGACCAACCCTGTTTAGCTTCAGAAGCAAGCCAACAGTGGTATGCAGGGTGGTATGCTGCTGGCTCCTTATTCAACAACTTTATTTCTAGCCTTGAAATAAATTCAGACAACGTCTATTAAAAGGTTGGACTGGACCTGGTCCTCGTGGTTGTTAGGTGTTTACATGGTCAGCTCCTGCAAAGAAGAATTCAAAAGGTTTTTGCATTTTAGGAGATTCCAACATTGAATAGAACAGAATATCATCTGGAACTGTAATGTCCAGATGTGCCTGTAATCACCTTACAACATAGAAATCAAATAAAAACTTAAATTACACATGATATTACATTTACAACAGATTGACAACCAATTAAATATTCTTACCATGATGGCATTGACGATGTCATTGTTGCTTTTGAGCGCTCATATAGCCTTCAGTCGAGACACATTGGCTTGTGACATCACCAGTTCAATGTCCTTCACGGCTGTCTCATCAACCTGCAAAGCATGATGGAACACATTGGTAGTGCATAAGGAACTGCTTATACTGTTAGAGCATAATGAGGAAGTAAAAACTGCTGACGTCATAAACAATGTTTTATGATAGTTAAGTAAACGCCAGAGGATGGCGGTTGGAACAAGCCTGGTTCAAGATCTGACAGAACAGCACAAACAGATATGGGGCCACGCTAACTTCGACCCTTCACCTCTTCCTCTCTGCTCTCCTCTTGTATACTGTGGGCTTCTGTGTGTTCTCCTGGATGCTGGACGTTCTGTCTTCTCCCTGGACCTTGAACTTCTCTGCAGCTGCCAGCTGAGCTTGTTGGGACAACTCCTCAATCTGGAAGAAAAGGAAATCCACTCTCAGAAAACAGAATTGCAAGAATATCTCTAATTCATAAAGAACTTAACATAAATACTTTAATAAATAAATTGCTTATGGCATTTATATCTATTTTTTAAGGTATTTGTAAACTATTTGAAAGTAATCACGTCCGATCTGAAATGAGAAGACACACTTTTTGAGATCCAACCCAGATGCAATGGATAAATGATTATCCTCACATTTCTGATTACTACTTAACCCTTGTGTGGTTACATTTTCAATGTTTACTAAAATATTTATTATACAATATTTTTTTTTTTTTTTACCTGAGACTCATTGGCCTTGGCTCATTTTCTGTGCCGAACATGTAAAAGATTACATATTCATTGAGTGCACACCCCCCTACACATTTATATTACATATGTGGTTATCCAAGTGTAATAAAAGTGTGGAAAGGTGGGTGTGTAGGTACAAACACATCACAATTAAACAAAAAGGTTTGCTGTGGGACTTCACTCTTGTCTTCCTCCTCCCTGGGCCTGCTGTTTCAACATAGTACCAAGAACCTGTCTGTCTGTCTCCCTGCCCGTCTGCCTGTCTCCAACTTTTCTCACACTCTTTACCCTTTGTAGTGCGTGAAACTACACAAATTAAATCAAATTTATTTATAAAGCCCTTCTTACATCAGCTGATATCTCAAAGTGCTGTACAGAAACCCAGCCTAAAACCCAAAACAGCAAACAATGCAGGTGTAGAAGCACAATGTCTTTACAATACATTATTTCGATACATTGTGAAAAATTCTGTATTTTCCCACACTCTACCCCAGCCGGTACAAATTGGGACACAACAAATAAATAGCTTTGCATGTGTGGCTCCATACCACAATCAATCAGTATAGCAAAAATAATCTCTTAGAAATCATTTTTGCAGAGAGAGAAGCTAGTGTTTTCCAAATATGAGGATCATGTCTCTGTCAATTCGGAGTCTGACAGTGAGTTGGAAGAAGAGGAGAAGATTGACCCTCAGCCAGCCCCAGGACCAGCCCATCAGCAGACAGCCCCAGGACCAGCCCTTCAACAACCAGTTCATCAGCAGCCTGCAGGAGGAGAAATAAGCATGTAAAAAAATGGTGCAATTGAATGGTCTTCTTGCCCAAGGAATGAGCCACCCCGCATGGCTGTAAATTTGATAGGGATAAAACTAGGGCCGACGCAGATGGTGGTTACTCATGTGCAGGACATAAAGTCTTCTTTTGAACTGTTCATCCCAGACGCCATCCAGAAAATCATTCTGGACCGCACAAATTCGGAGTGAAGGCACATTTTTGTAGAGAGATGGAAGGACATTGACCAAACTCATTTACGTGGATACTTTGGGGTTCTTATCCTTGCTGGTGTTTTCAGATCCCATGTGGAATCCACAGAATCCCTGTGGGATGCAGAAACTGGCAGAGAACTTTTCCATGTTACAATGTCTCTGGAAAACTTCCACATTATTTTCAGGATTATCCGCTTTGATAACTGAGACACCAGACCATCTCGGCGGTAGAGAGACAAGCTAGCTGCAATCAGGTCAGTGTGGGACAAGTGGGTGGACAGCCTTCCCCTGTTTTACAACCCAGGGCCCAACATTGATGAGCAGCTTATGCCATTTAGGGGCCACTGCCTCTTCAGGCAGTACATACTGTCTAAACCCTCAAAATATGAAATCAAGATCTGGGCTGCCTGTGATGCTGCTTCATCATATGTGTGGAACTTGCAAGTGTATACGGGGGAAGCCAGATGGAGGAGCCCCTGAGAATAATCAAGGGATGCAGGTTGTCCTGGACGTGACACAGGGACTCCGTGGCCACAACATCACATGGAATAAAAAATGTACTTCGCACAAGCTGGGACAGGAGCTCCTCAAGAGGAAGTTGACTTGTGATATTCTTCAAATCTTGGACATCATCTGAATGGCATTGAACCAAGATTGGAACAGAAGAAATCTCCAGAGGAGACGGCTCTTTCTTGAGGAGCTGGGAAAGGCATTGGTAAGACCTCAAATCCAGAGTAGGCAACATATCCCAAGGACCCCAGCTTCTGCAGCCATCGTGAGGAGGATTCAGGAGGAGGATGCTGGTGCCCCATCCACCCAACTCACAGAACCAACATCTCCAATACCGGAAGTAAGTGTGAGTGATGTTGTTGCATGTGTGTGTGTCTGACTCTCCTGCCTTGGCCTGCTGTAACTATATATGTGAGTGAGTGAGATGTTAGTACAATTCCTGAACTAAGTGTTTTCATCATTCTAGATTGTAGCCGGTAGCATCAAGAAGGACAGTAAGACACAGATTAAGTTCAAAAAATACATTTGTAACACACAGTAAAACTGTGTGTGTAGTCCATGTAGCACATTTATGTAGCACATTTATAATTTCCATAAAATACTGTATGTAAAATGTTTCCTTCCAATTTGTTTAGTTCAAAGCAATAAACATCAATAGTGATGAAAACCGATTTGTTTACAAAAATCACATTTTATCAACAACAAAAAACGAATTGTGCTTTTATTTATAAATGTGATCTAGCAGAGAAAACATCTAAGTATTAAGTATTTTTACGTAAATTGTTATGGCTGTTTTGTTTTAAAAACCCAATAACATTGAGTGAACATTGGGTGAATAACAGAAACATAAACACCACACAATGGTTCAAATAGTGTCACTTGCCTTAGCTTCCCCGAAAGAAAATGTATGCGTCGGAGGCGGAGCTGTTGTAGACGTCTGGCTTGGGGATGACAAACAGGATGTTCAAATCAAATCAAATCAAATTTTATTTGTCACATACACATGGTTAGCAGATGTTAATGCGAGTGTAGCGAAATGCTTGTGCTTCTAGTTCCGACAATGCAGTGATAACCAACAAGTAATCTAACTAACAATTCCAAAACTACTGTCTTATACACAGTGTAAGGGGATAAGGAATATGTACATAAGGATATATGAATGAGTGATGGTACAGAGCAGCATACAGTAGATGGTATCGAGTACAGTATATACATATGAGATGAGTATGTAGACAAAGTAAACAAAGTGGCATAGTTAAAGTGGCTAGTGACATAAGAATGCAGTCGATGATCTAGAGTACAGTATATACATATGCATATGAGATGAATAATGTAGGGTAAGTAACATTATATAAGGTAGCATTGTTTAAAGTGGCTAGTGATATATTTACATCATTTCCCATCAATTCCCATTATTAAAGTGGCTGGAGTTGGGTCAGTGTCAATGACAGTGTGTTGGCAGCAGCCACTCAATGTTAGTGGTGGCTGTTTAACAGTCTGATGGCCTTGAGATAGAAGCTGTTTTTCAGTCTCTCGGTCCCAGCTTTGATGCACCTGTACTGACCTCGCCTTCTGGATGATAGCGGGGTGAACAGGCAGTGGTTCGGGTGGTTGATGTCCTTGATGATCTTTATGGCCTTCCTGTAACATCGGGTGGTGTAGGTGTCCTGGAGGGCAGGTAGTTTGCCCCGGTGATGCGTTGTGCAGACCTCACTACCCTCTGGAGAGCCTTACGGTTGAGGGCGGAGCAGTTGCCGTACCAGGCGGTGATACAGCCCGCCAGGATGCTCTCGATTGTGCATCTGTAGAAGTTTGTGAGTGCTTTTGGTGACAAGCCGAATTTCTTCAGCCTCCTGAGGTTGAAGAGGCGCTGCTGCGCCTTCTTCACGATGCTGTCTGTGTGAGTGGACCAATTCAGTTTGTCTGTGATGTGTATGCCGAGGAACTTAAAACTTGCTACCCTCTCCACTACTGATCCATCGATGTGGATAGGGGGGTGTTCCCTCTGCTGTTTCCTGAAGTCCACAATCATCTCCTTAGTTTTGTTGACGTTGAGTGTGAGGTTATTTTCCTGACACCACACTCCGAGGGCCCTCACCTCCTCCCTGTAGGCCGTCTCGTCGTTGTTGGTAATCAAGCCTACCACTGTTGTGTCGTCCGCAAACTTGATGATTGAGTTGATGGCGTGCGTGGCCACGCAGTCGTGGGTGAACAGGGAGTACAGGAGAGGGCTCAGAACGCACCCTTGTGGGGCCCCCGTGTTGAGGATCAGCGGGGAGGAGATGTTGTTGCCTACCCTCACCACCTGGGGGCGGCCCGTCAGGAAGTCCAGTACCCAGTTGCACAGGGCGGGGTCGAGACCCAGGGTCTCGAGCTTGATGACGAGCTTGGAGGGTACTATGGTGTTGAATGCCGAGCTGTAGTCGATGAACAGCATTCTCACATAGGTATTCCTCTTGTCCAGGTGGGTTAGGGCAGTGTGCAGTGTGGTTGAGATTGCATCGTCTGTGGACCTATTTGGGCGGTAAGCAAATTGGAGTGGGTCTAGGGTGTCAGGTAGGGTGGAGGTGATATGGTCCTTGACTAGTCTCTCAAAGCACTTCATGATGACGGAAGTGAGTGCTACGGGGCGGTAGTCGTTTAGCTCAGTTACCTTAGCTTTCTTGGGAACAGGAACAATGGTGGCCCTCTTGAAGCATGTGGGAACAGCAGACTGGTATAGGGATTGATTGAATATGTCCGTAAACATATGTCCGTGTTCTTGGACTTCCTGATGTTAACCCTGGTTATGCCCATCACCTGGCCTGGTGTTGATAGAGAAGATCATTGCTTTATTCTCCATAGAAAACTTGTTGTCCATAGGAAACGTATTGTCTATAGTGTGCAAGAAACATATTGTCCGTAGAAAACTGATCTGAAAGTCATTACAACCATTAAAAAGGGCCCCACCACAGGGCAAGGCCGACCCCTATTTCAACATCATTCCTGTCCTAGAGTGGAAATGCTTGTTTTGGTTCCACCTCTGAAGAATTACATAGCAGTGATTGCCAGGTTGAGTGGAGAAACAACAAAAAGGGGCATTGACAGCAGTAGGTGTAGCTAGCTAGCATGCTAACCTTATCTTGCTATTTAATACTATCTGTTGTTGCTGTTTTTTATTTTTTACTACACCATATACAAAATATTTGCCAGCTGTCTAGGCTATGGCTGGTTCTGGAGCAGGATTTGTCATAAGCATTAAGGGGAAAACTTAGCCATAGTTGGATAGCGGAAACCAGTATATTTGACTTCCCCATTGATTGTTATCTCCAATGTTTTGGCATTTTCCATAAATTGCAGACTCAAATCCGCCATAGAAATAGAAAGAATAAGATGAAGCTCTGATAATATGGGTAAATATTGAACGGTTTGGGCTAGAGACTAGTTCTTCTACACTGTAATGGACACTGTGCAAGCTTTGGTAGGCTGGCAGGCTATTCGGCTGCGGTACAATAAAGCCAAGTCCTGTGCTCATAGTTCTCACAGGGGAAGTGAAATTATAGGTTACATCGACTTTGCTCATGATGCATGCCGCAAATGACATGTAACAACAGCACAATAAATGTTACTTGAATTTTATTTTCACGGTGTGCTATTTCATTAAAGGATACACACTTGTGGTTTCTAGCTGCACCAATAAAAGCAGTGGAGCGTGTAGTGAAGCAAAACTTTAGAGGTCAAAACCATTCACCATTCATATATATATATATAAAATATATGTTTTACGTGCTCCTAACCAACTGTGCTATTTTGTTAGTTTTTTTGTTTTGCGTTGTTTGTAACTTTTTAAAAAACGTATTTTGTACATAATGTTGCTGCTACCGTTTCTTATGACCGAGAAGAACTTCTGGATTACTGACCTCGAACAGGAAGACGATTTTTCCTTTAACGGGTCCGACGAGTCGTCCCAAAGAATATATTGCTTTTTCGGGAACAGGCCCAAATCTCTGTCATTTACGTGAAGAAAAGACGGAGAAAAAGGGGGCAGAGGTCGGGCTCCTTCTAAAAATGTGTAGGCGAGCGAGTAAACTCCTACTGCCAGCCATTTTATTGGCCAACGTCCAATCATTGGAAAATAAATCGATGGCCTACGATCAAGATTATCCTACCAACAGGACATTAAAAATGGTAATATCTTATGTTTCACTGAGTCGTGGCTGAACAACGAATATAGAGCTGGCGGGATTTTCCATGCACCAGCAGGACAGAGAAGTTACGTCTGGTAAGATGAGGGGTGGGGGTGTGTCTATTTGTCAATAACAGCTGGTGCACGATTTCTAATAATATAATATTATCTAATATATGTCTCAAGGTATTGCTCGCCTGAAGTAGAGTACCTTATGATAAGCTGTAGACCACACTGACCACACTATCTACCAAGAGAGTTCTCTACCAAGAGAGTCTCATCTATATTATTCATAGCCATCTATTTACCACCACAATCCAATGCTGGCATGAAGACCGGACTCAACCAGCTGTATAAGGCCAGGCATAAGCAAACAAGAAAATGCTCATCCAGAAGAGGCGCTCCTAGTGGCCCTGGGACTTTAATGCAGGCAAACATCAAATTCCTTTTACATAATTTCTACCAGCATGTCACATGTCCAACCAGAGGAGAAAAAACTTACTCCACTCACAGAGATGCATACAAAGCACTCCCCCGCCCTCCATTTGACCAAATCTGATCATAATTCTATCCTCCTGATTTCTGCTTACAAGTAAAAACTAAAGCAGGAAGTATAAACCAATGGGGCTGGGGCACATGTGTTATTATACCACTGTACTCAGGAATTATCTATGAAATTATGAGTGTATACATGTCAGAGATCACAGGACTAATATATGCAAATAACAGCGTTGGGGTGTCTAGTGAATAGCTGGATATAGGTTACTGTTGGTGATTTGGGGAATGCAGGCCTAAGGAAAGTGGGTAACAGGGCTGGGATAGGCAAGTTACAGATATGAGATGTATTGGTGAAGGAACTGGGTCTATGAGTAACAAATAGGGCATTTAGGGCTAAGACATGGGTGTATTGGTACTTGATTGTATCAATATTAGGCTATTGGCATATGGGTGTTAGGGTTAGGACATGGGGGTTTGAGTAATGGATTTGAGGTGTGTGGGTAATGGGGTTTAGGTGTGTGGGTATGTGGGTATGTGGGCTGAGGTATATAGATATTGTGGCTGAGGAATAGAGGTAAATGTCTGTTAATTTTATTATAGATATAAGCCATATGGATTACATGTTAGGGTTCCTAATGGCATTACATTTGCATAGTGGCATGTTAGGGAAAATGTTGGGAACAAGGTTAAATAGGTCGTTTCACTAAGGTAATGCATGCGCTGTACATATTTGTTTTTAGAGTTCTGTCTGTAGATTGCCATGGATTGCTAATGAAGATGCTTGAGTCTCCCCAATTCCTTGCCGACAATTTTTAACCAATCACGGAGTGTTCTATGACGAACTTCCTGCTTTCAGTTGTCTCTCGTCATTAAACTGTTGGACATGGCTTGAAAGTACAAACAATTTCCATACGTATATTCTTGAGTACGCGGTTGTCATAATAATGAAACAGCTAACGTGGTTATGTGGAAGTTCAGAATGTGTCTGATGTAAGTAGGGGTTGATTTTGTATTAGGCTGTGTCTCAAGGACGTGGAAAGAGGAAGACAACCTCGAGGATGGAGAAGGGGGCTCGATTAATTGTTAGTTTACGTTACGGATAAATTCAAATGGATACTAAGTATATATTGACTACAAAATACGTGTTATCAACATATCCACTGTAGCACACGATTTTCAGGCCATGTCCATATATGTTTTAGCTAGTTCCGTAATCTAAACCCCATCCGACAGCTACCGCAAAAGGTGAGACGGTTCACCCCACACCGCATTCTAATTTAGTAAATTGATTATGGACGTTCCACTTTGGAATTTGAACAGATTCATCGGGTTCCTAGTTGCGCAACTCGAATGTCAGTGAATATTTGTCTAGTAATCTGACGTGTCACGTTTTGTACTACTTCAGTTTTTCTCTTCATGTTCAACAGGGGGATATTTTCTCGATTGAAGGGAATATATGGGATCACAAGGTAACTGTCTAATAAATATTTATAATTGTTTCATATGACTGTCAGAGGTCAAATGTTGCACACAACCAAACATGTTGATAGAAGATCGGGTTGAGCTAGCCTCAGTTTCCTTTGTTTACTCAGTCTGCATTTCAGAACAGCTGATACGTCCATTTCAGCACTGCCGCGATACTGCCAGCCAGCGTGTTGTAGCTTTGACTTGTCCTGCGACCACTGACACCAAACATACAACCTCAAGCGGAATGGTAGCACTCGAAAAAACAGACATGTTTCACAGTTGTTATTTGTAGTGGTTTAAGACTAGCGATATTCGAACGTTCTGTCTGTATTGCGTCGCCGTGCATACACCTTGCTTTCATTGCCTCACGCAACATACCGGTAGGCCGAGTAGCAACGATGTACCAGCAGAAATAAGTGATTTAATCGGTTTTTGGTTCAAAGAACATCCACAAGTCAACATTTTAACCTGGCTGCATGCTTTTTGTTATTGTTGTAACAGTCCATTCGAGCACCGAATGGAAACTGTGTATATGTAGTCTAGTCGTGGTGTTCTCATCTCATTAATTTGTCATTATTGTCATGGTAGGCTAGTAAACAGTGCATTGTTACACTGTTATGGTTGAGATTAAGGAAGGAGTCAATTACATTGTGTTCATTTAAAGTTTTATGAACTGAAATGAGTCATTTCAGAATATGGGATTAGCCAAACTCCCTAATTATGTTCATTTAAATCTGACGTTGCCTATTAAGATGCTGCCTGATGTTGCCTATTTCACGTGACATGTTTTTGTTTCACAAGTGGCTTGCCTTAAACACAAGACACTATTGATTATGAGGTGGCTGCATGCCCCTCCCCCCCCTTGGTGTTTCATGTGCAGTTTAATTTTAGCTCAGCTTTTCAAAAATGTATACAGATCAGAGTATATTGGGATTGCCTGAAATAAGAGAATGACATATATTAGAAACGTTGTTGGTCCTGTATGACTCAGTTAGTAGAGCATGGCACTTGCAACGGATTACGGGTTCAATTCCCTGTTTACAGTACAGTCTCATCCCGGTGTAATAAGTTTAACATTACACATTTTCCTTTAATGGCTTGAATATGTGTCTAACAGCCACTTCATGGCTTTTTTGAAATAGTGAAACATTAGTTATACTTTTTATATAAAACTACTAAATATATTCACCAAATAATGTATTAAAACACACTGTTTTGCAAAGGTCTACAGTAGCTTAAACAGCACTCTGTGGGTCAGCACCATGGTGTAGCCTGAGGACAGTTCGTTTAAGTCCTCCTCTGGGTACATTGACTTCAATACAAAATCTAGGAAGCTCATGGTTCTCACCCCCTTCCATAGACTTGGACAGCAATAATGAAAACTCAGGTTGGAGGACGTCCTCCAACCTATCAGAGCACTTACAGCATTAATATATGTTGTCTACTCAGTCAAAGGA
The DNA here is from genome assembly GCF_034236695.1 of Oncorhynchus nerka. Lineage (NCBI taxonomy): Eukaryota > Metazoa > Chordata > Actinopteri > Salmoniformes > Salmonidae > Oncorhynchus > Oncorhynchus nerka. Next base: position 43,409,578 of record NC_088415.1, on the reverse strand, counting down.
TCAGAGTTTAAATGTAGTTCTAAAAGCATAAGCTACAGCTAGCTAGCATTGCAGTGCATAAAATGTGACTCAAAGAGAGTGAAAGACAATAGTTTTACAGTTTTGAACAAATTAATTTCTTTATAAATGAACGACAGGGAGAGAGCTATATTTTGTTGTATTTATTTTTCACTTTCTCTTAGCTAGCGAATGCAGCTAGATAGCATCCCTCTCTGTTTGAGTAGGCTAAACTATGTTAGCTAGCTGGGTATGGCTATACAACATTGGAACTCTTCCAAGTCAAGGTAAGCTTTTGGTTTTATTAATTTATTGCCACCGGGGCCTGCCTGTCAGTGTAACTGCTAAACTGCTTGCTGACTGTACTCTACTGCATGATTGTAGCAGGTTTACTAACATGTTAGTTCTAGTAGCTATGTTGATTATGATATTAGCTAATATGTTGACAACTATGTAGGCTGTGTGTAGCGGTTATGTTATGAAGGTTTGGCTTGGAAAGTTTTTTTTGCCTGGACACAGGCAGTTAATGTGTTGTGCTATGAAGTCCACAAGCGAAGGAAAAAGGTGAGAGGAGGAGAGAGCTTTGATGCTAGAGAGAATTATATGAGCAAAATTATCATGTTTGTATGTGGATGCTATGAAAGTGAACTGTTTTCATGATCAGGGGTGTGATCATTCTGCCAATTCTGTTGAAATCCGTTTCTTAAACGGAAGCAAATGAAACTTGGATAAACATACCTGAATTTGTCCAATAGAAACTCTCGTTTGCAACTGTTGGACTAATGATTACGGCCTAGATCAGCTAGATGCAGGCAAGAGTCTGCAAGGCGGTATTGAATGTGTCGGTCTGTTACCTTGATTACTCATAATGTTCTCTCAACCTGTGCACCTACGTTGTAAATGTTTATTCATAGGCTAGGTTGTAGCAGCCTCATGATGGGCATAGGGAAAATTTGAGTATCATGTAGTAGCTTAAACCTATCAATGTTTTATTGAGCAGGATGAATGGAATATGAATAACAGTCATCCAATATGCTATAATAGCAATAAGGCCATGCTCATAATAAAAAAAAAAATCTTCCTCCCTCATCTTAAACGTCACCGACCACTACTGGTGTCTAATGGTTTCTCTCTTGTGTTTCCCTATGCAGTTTCATCTGTTGAAATGAGTGTGCGTGCGGGGCAGGGTAGCGACGAGGTTCTGGTGTCCCAAGCAGTGTGGGACTACTTGGCCGCCGCCGGCCGGCCCTGGCTCATAGACTTCCAGGACAAGCAGGGCCTCAGCGCAGGCATTATCCGCAGAGGGGAGCGGGGAGGCTGCTGCGCAGTGCGGCTACGCCCCGTAGAGGGCTCCCGTTCTGGGGGAGGACCAGGGATGATGGAGGGGGGACCCATCTCCAATGAGACGCGCAAGTCCTTCATAGACTTATGCCGCTGTGCCCGGAAAGAGATGAGCAAACAGGAGGGGGGTCCTAAGTGGAAGAGGTCCGTGCTGCCCTGTGTTGGGGTGAGGGTCCTGGAGGGGGATGGAGAGGGGAGCCTGCTAACACCTCAGCCTCCCCAGCCCAGACGCTCTCAGAGGCAGCAACAGAGGTGTAGAAAGCCTGCGGAGGAAGAGGCCTGTGTGATCCTCTCCAACTCCATGAACTGCATGTCCCACGATGCATCAGGACAGAGGAAGCAGGACAACATGGAAGTCAACTGCAGTATGATGGCATCTTCTCATAGCCACTCCCAGAGTGAAGCGGACGACCACACCTCATGTTCCATCTGCATGGGAGACATGGTGGAGAGGACCACGCTGGAGAGGTATAGCTACATATTTAAAATTTTAATGTCATGTGCACAGGTACAGTGAAATGCCTTTCTTGCAAGCTCTAACCACAATGCAGTAATCAATAACAATGTAATTCTAAAAATAACAAGGTAGGGCCCCCGAGTGGCACAGTGGTCTAAGACACTGCATCGCAGTGCAGGCACTGCAGTACCTGGTTTGAATCCAGGCTGCATCACATCCGGCCGTGATTGGGAGTCCCATAGGGTGGCCCACAATTGGCCCAGCGTCGTCCGGGTTTGGCCGGGGTAGGCCGTCATTGTAAATAAGAATTTGTTCATACTTCTTAGGGATATCCCCCTTTTTTTTTTCTTTTTTTTTTCACCTAAAATTACATGCCCAAATCTAACTGCCTGTAGCTCAGGCCCTGAAGCAAGGATATGCATATTCTTGGTACAATTTGAAAGGAAACACTTTGAAGTTTGTGGAAATGTGAATTGAATGTAGGAGAATATAACACAATATATCTGGTTGAAGAAAATACAAAGAAAAAAACAACCGTTTTTTCTTCTTCTACCACCATCTTTGAAATGCAACAGAAAGGTTCCAAATCTAGCCATCACTCTGGTTGTAATTCCGATGGTGTCCACAAGATGGCAACAGTGTATGTGCATAGTTTCAGACGGATAACTTGTAGTATGAGAACTACATGACATTTAGTGTGAAGTCACCCAGGTGCATTTGGGCAAATCGTGAAGGAGACATTTACATTACATTTTTCTGCAAGAATATCGTAAAATGTTTATACTTGGACTTTGATTTAGTTTTTCTAGTATTAGTAGCCATATTATAAGTTCAACATTTGTAAAACACCTAGTTTACATAACTCTCCATGTTCTTATAATTTCTGTCCAAGTTATCTAACAAGACAACACTTTATGTTCTCTCTGGGACCCTTTTAGATGATAAATCAGAGCAAGTATTTACACGTTTCACCTTCAGAGGTGAATTTATCAAACCGATCGTGAAAAAAGTGTTTTATTGTTAGGAGCTCTCAAACAATAGCATGGCTTTTTTTTGCAGTAATAGCTACTGTAAATTGGGCAGTGCAGTTATATTAACAAGAATTTAAGCTCTCAGCCGATGTTAGACACTTCTATGTGCCGACATTTGTTGTTTCTCTCAAATCTGCGATTGTGAGACACGGCGCTGCATGATTTACAACTGTCCCGTTGACGGGACTCCTATCCCTAAGACTGACTTGTCTAGTTAAATAAAGGTAAAAAAACAAAAATAATAATAATTTTGAAATGTATAAAATAACTAAGCATCGGAGAATATAGGGTCAGTTCCAGTACCATATTTACAATGTGCAGGCATACTGCATCGATAGAGATAGATATGTATAGGGGTAAGGTAACTAGGCATCAGGATATATGATAAACAGAGAAGCTGCAGCACATATGACTGTGTGTGTAGAGTTAGTATACATGTATGTGCATATTATGTGTGTAAGCAAATGGATTGTTTGTATGTGGTTTGGAGTATCAGTGTGCCTTGTGTGTCGGGCCCTGTGAGTGTACATGAGACCGTGCAGCGGAAACGTGCTCTCTGGCGTGATGAATCATGCTTCACTTCTGGCAGTCCGACGTACGAATCTGGGTTTGGCGGATGCCAGGAAAACGCTACCTGCCCAAATGCATAGTGCCAACAGTAATGTTTGGCATAGGAGGAATAATGGTCTGAAGCTGTTTTTCATGGTTCGGGCTAGGTCCCTTAGTTCCAGTGAAGGGAAATCTTAACGCTACAGCATACCATGACATTCTAGACATTTCTATGCTTCCAACTTTGTGGGGAAGGCCCTTTTCAGTTTCAGTGTGACGATGCCCCCGTGCACAAAGCAAGGTCCATACAGAAATGGTTTGTGGATCAGTGTGGAAGAACTTGACTGGCCTGCACAGAGCCCTGACCTCAACCCCATCAAACACCTTTGGGATTAATTGGAACGCCGACTGCGAGTCAGGCCTAATCACCCGATCTCACTAATGCTCTTGTGGCTGAATGGAAGCGAGTCCATGTAGCAATGTTTGAACATGTAGTGAAAATCCTTCCCAGAAGAGTGGAGGCTGTTAGCAGCAAAGTGGGGACCAACATAATATTAATGCCCATGTTTGACGAGCAGGTATCCACATACTCTAGGCCATGCAGTGTATGTAATGTTTTCAAATTGAAAGTAAAACCATTCTCTCTCACTTCCTCCCAAGGTGTGGCCACACATTCTGCCGGTCATGTCTGGACCAGGCCTTCAAGGTGAAGAGAGCATGTCCGGTGTGTCGTCTGGTGTACGGCCAGCTCATAGGGAATCAGCCGGCTTCCGGGACTATGATGGTGGAGAGGGACCCAGATCTGGAGTTGTCGGGACATGAGGGCTACGGGTGTATCTGCATCATCTATAGCTTCACACCTGGTCTACAGGCGGTGAGTATATATGACAAAAGAAACACATTCATGAGAAAAACCACAAGGAGGAACAGTTGAAGTCGGAAGTTTACATACACTTAGGTTGGAGTCATTAAAACTTGTTTTTCTACCACGCCACAAATTTCTAGTTAACAAATTATAGTTTTGGGAAGTCGGTTAGGACATCTACTTTGTGCATGACACAAGTAATTTTTCCAAAAATTGTTTATAGACAGATTATTTCACTTATAATTCACTGTATCACAATTCCAGTGGGTCAGAAGTTTTACATACACTTTGTACATACAAGTTGACCGTGCCTTTAAACAACTTGGAATATTCCAGAAAATGATGTCATAGCTTTAGAAGCTTTTGATAGGCTAATTGACATAATTTGAGTCAATTGTTCGTGAGGAGTGTCCAGAATATTTTGGTTTCTCATTCATTACGCAGGTTAAGACCATTGTGCCTGAATCCACATTGGATATATCCTTAGAGAATTGATGTTGATTATCTGTTGTCTGATTGACTTACAGCAGGGTCTCGTTAGATTTAACAGAAAAGGTAATGAGTTAATTTTTTCCCACTTGTTTTTGTGCCTAGGATTGGACACAGTCTCCTGTGCGCAATTGTGTAGGATAGACTATTGCAAACACCCAACGCTATTCCTATTAATTATTCTGGATACAATGACGACAAATTACATAGCGTAGTGGGTTTATTGACAATTTGATCTGGTAATGAAATAACCTGACAAATCAATTTTGTTTTCCATGTTAGAGCTGCAGTTTTAAACTACAAGGAGCTTGAAGTAGCCTACTCGAATTTGGAGCTCAGAAATGAAGTACTGGAATAGGCCTAGCTTGAAAATCAGACATTTCAACCATTTGGTGGTGAAAAGTTGTAATTATTGTAGCCAGTTATCTATATGAACCGTGCTTAAAGGATGTATAGTCTTAGGTCTATGTTGTATAGCAAGAGTTATGAGCCATTTTGCATACATTTACTTTTATTCCCCTAAGTGCGTGTGTAACTGCATGAAAATCATTTTTTATTTCAAACCATTTTGAAATTGATTCCAATGTCACGCAATGGCCCCATTTTATTTATACAAAGACCCATGAACAGAATATGAGATGACCAGTGTTCAATTACTCTATATACAGCGCATTCGCAAAATATTCAGACCCCTTAAAAAAATATATATATTTATATAAGAATTCAGGCCCTTTGCTATGAGACTCGAAATTGAGCATTCTGTTTCCATTGATCATCCTTGATGTTTCTACAACAGTCCACCTGTGGTAAATTCAATTGATTGGATATGATTTGGAAAGGCACACACCTGTCTATGTGAAGTCCCATAGTTGACAGTGCATGTCAGAGCAAAAACCAAGCCATGAGTTCAAAGGAATTGTCCGTAGAGCTCCGGGACAGGAATGTAGAGGCACAGATCTGGGAAAAAGGTACCAAAACAAATCTGCAGCATTGAAGGTCCCCAAGAACATAGTGGCCTCCATCATTCTAAAATGGAATAAGTTTGGAACCACCAAGACTCTTCCTAGAGCTGCCCGCCCGGCCAAACTGAGCAATCGGGGGAGAAGGGCCTCGGTCAGGGAGGTGACCAAGAACCCAATGGATACTGACAGAGCTCCAGAGTTCCTCTGTGGAGATGGGAGAACCTTCCAGAAGGACAACCATCTCTGCAGCACTCAACTAATCAGGCCTTTATGGTAGTGGCCAGACAGAAGCCACTCCTCGGTGAAAGGCACATGACAGCCTGCTTGGAGTTTTCCAAAAGGCACCTAGACCTTGACAAACAAGATTATCTGGTCTGATGAAACCAAGATTGAACTCTTTGGCCTGAATGCCAAGCTTCACGTCTGGAGGAAACCTGACTCCATCCCTAAGGTAAAGCATGTTGGTGGCAGCAACGGTGCACAGAGCGCTGTGCTCCATTCATCTTTCCCTCAATCCTGACTAGTCTCCCAAACCCTGCCTCTGAAAATCACAGCATGATGCTGCCACCAACATGCTTTACCGTAGGGATGGTGCCAGGTTTCCTCCAGAAATCCTTGATGAAAACCTGCTCCAGAGCTCTCAGGACCTCCTACTGGGGTGAAGGTTCACCTTCCAACAGGACAATGACCCTAAGCACACAGCTAAGACAACGCAGGAGTGGCTTCGAGACAAGTTTCTTGAGTGTCCTTGAGTGGCCCAACCAGAGCCCGGACTTGAACCCGATGGAACATCTCTGGAGAGACCTGAAAATAGCTGTGCAGCGACACTCCCCATTCAACCTGAGAGCTTGAGAGGATCTGAAAAGAAGAATGGAAGAAACTCAGGTGTGCCAAGCTTGTAGCGTCATACCCAGGAAGACGCGAGGCTGTAATGGTGCTTTTACAAAGTACTGAGTAAAGAGTTTGAATACTTTTGTAAATGTGCTATTTCAGTTTTTTACATTTATTTAATACATTTGCAAACGTTTCTAAACCTGTTTTTGCTTTGTCTTTATGGGGCATTGTGTTTAGGTTGAGGTAAAAAAATTAAAATAAAAAACTTCCATTTTAGGTTACGGCTGTAACTTAAAATGTGGAAAAAGTGAATGGGTCTGAATATTTTTCCGAATGCACTGTACATGGGGCATTAGTCTCAATATGCAGGGCTTAGTTTCTGGCAGTTAGCTGGCTAGTGATAATTGTTCAACAGTCTGATGGCCTGGTCTCTTGGTCCCGGCTCTGATGCACCGTCTCTGTCTGCTAGATGGTAGCAGAGTAAACCGATCTTGGCTCGGGTGGCTACGGTCCTTAATGTTCTTTTCAAAGACCCCAGCCACCCCAGTCATAGACTGTTCTCTCTACTACCGCATTGTTCCTGTTCTTTTCAAACTTTCCTCTGAATTATGCCTTGGTCATGCAGCCAGAGCACCCTAACCCTGGTGTAAGCTACCCGGGTACGGACCGCGTGGCTTACCTCCCAGACAGCCCAGAGGGGAACCGGGTCCTGGGCCTGCTCCGCCGGGCCTTTGAGCAGCGCCTCATCTTCACTATAGGGACCTCCATGACTACGGGAATGCATAACGTCATTACCTGGAATGACATCCACCACAAAACCGCCATATGGGGCGGACCACGCTGGTATGGAAACGCCTGTCTTTACTGAAGGCTAATGGAGATTTTAGTGTGTTTCTAAGATGTGAGATGTGACAGTAGCTTTTAAAAAATGTATTTTTTATTTTGACAAATTTCAAACAATATCTAGTGATAAAAGAATGTATACAGTGGGGCAAAAAAGTATTTAGTCAGCCACCAATTGTGCAAGTTCTCCCACTTAAAAAGATTAGGCCTGTAATTTTCATCATAGGTACACTTCAACTATGACAGACAAAATGAGGGGGAAAAAATCCAGAAAATCACATTGTAGGATTTTTAAAATGAATTTATTTGCAAATTATGGTGGAAAACAAGTATTTGGTCAATAACAAACGTTTATCTCAATACTTTGTTATATACCCTTTGTTGGCAATGACAGAGGTCAAAGGTTTTATGTAAGTCTTCACAAGGTTTTCACACACGGTTGCTGGTATTTTGGCCCATTCCTCCATGCAGATCTCCTCTAGAGCAGTGATGTTTTGGGGCTGTTGCTGGGCAACATGGACTTTCAACTCCCTCCAAAGATTTTCTATGGGGTTGAGATCTGGAGACTGGCTAGGCCACTCAGGACCTTGAAATGCTTCTTACGAAGCCACTCCTTCGTTGCCCGGGCTGTGTGTTTTGGGATCATTGTCATGCTGAAAGACCCAGCCACGTTTAATCTTCAATGCCCTTGCTGATGGAAGGAGGTTTTCACTCAAAATCTCACGATACATGGCCCCATTCATTCTTTCCTTTACACGGATCAGTCGTCCTGGTCCCTTTGCAGAAAAACAGCCCCAAAGCATGATGTTTCCACCCCCATGCTTCACAGTAGGTATGGTGTTCTTTGGATGCAACTCAGCATTCTTTGTCCTCCAAACACGACGAGTTGAGTTTTTACCAAAAAGTTTCGTCTGACCATATGACATTCTCCCAATCTTCTTCTGGATCATCCAAATGCTCTCTAGCAAACTTCAGATGGGCCTGGACATGTACTGGCTTAAGCAGGGGGACATGTCTGGCACTGCAGGATTTGAGTCCCTGGCGGCGTAGTGTGTTACTGATGGTAGGCTTTGTTACTTTGGTCCCAGCTCTCTGCAGGTCATTCACAAGGTCCCCCCGTGTGGGTTCTTGGATTTTTGCTCACCGTTCTTGTGATCATTTTGACCCCACGGGGTGAGATCTTACGTGGCGCCCCAGATCGAGGGAGATTATCAGTGGTCTTGTATGTCTTCCATTTCCTAATAATTGCTCCCACAGTTTATTTTTTTCACACCAAGCTGCTTACCTATTGCAGAGTCAGTCTTCCCAGCCTGGTGCAGGTCTACAATTTTGTTTCTGGTGTCCTTTGACAGCTCTTTGGTCTTGGCCATAGTGGAGTTTGGAGTGTGACTGTTTGAGGTTGTGGACAGGTGTATTTTATACTGATAAGTTCAAACAGGTGCCATTAATACAGGTAACGAGTGGAGGACAGAGGAGCCTCTTAAAAAAGAAGTTACAGGTCTGTGAGAGCCAGAAATCTTGCTTGTTTGTAGGTGACCAAATACTTATTTTCCACCATAATTTGCAAATAAATTCATTAACAATCCTACAATGTGATTTTCTGGATTTTTTTTCTCATTTTGTCTGTCATAGTTGAAGTGTACCTATGATGAAAATTACAGGTCTCTAATCTTTTTAAGTGGGAGAACTTGCACAATTGGTGGCTGACTAAATACTTTTTTGCCCCACTGTATCTCTAACTCTTTCTTTCACTCGATCACTCACAAGTTACATAGAATCACATGGCTTTAGTCTTATGAGATGTGACCGAACAAGAAAGCTATCCATGTTTTGAGCATGTGGTGAGAGGTTCAATTATGATTTCTGTCGGCCATTTGCTCATAGAAGGCACTCTAGCTGTTCCTGCGATGACAACTCTCAATGACATGCTAATGGTGTTTATATTTCATCTCCCCTGGCAGCTTTGGCTACCCAGACCCCACTTACCTGGTGAGAGTGACTGAGGAACTCAGAGAGAAAGGCATCACTGCGGACTGACCGTCCAGATTTCAGAATGTTCCATTCTAGGAACACTAGGAATTCTAGGAACCTCTAGCTGTCCTGCTGCTGGTGTTTGCTAGGCTCCTGGACCTAGACCCAGCAGGGCTGTGGATGAATTCGACAGGGGACAGGGCTTTTAGCTCCACAGCAGAAACAGGACTACGAGACTCTCGTATCACTCCAAGACCTCTTTTATGTGGAAAATCCTAACTTCCACTTAAATTGAATTTTCATTTAATCATGCATTGATGTCCATGGGAGACCATTCAACTTAAGTGGAAGTGAAAATTTGTCTTAAGTGGAATTTAGGTTTCACCCTTAGGTATCTATCTTCTGCTCAATCCAGCAGCACTTTGTGTGGAAGAAAGCATAAAAGTGAGAGCAATGTTATTTTCTGTGTAACACAATCCTCTACCTTTCACCTGGTGTTGACAATAGCAGGACATTTTTTTTGCTGAACTCATCCGAGCAGTTATAATATAGGGATTTAATAAGTTGATAAGTAATAAGTACTTAAATATTATTTTGAAATCTAAGTAAAAGAGAAGTCTATTTTGCCTGATATCTTTATTTCCATGCTGGGGGGCACGTTCTTTATTTACCAGTTGCAAGCGCACATTATTGGTGGTCTTTCCAGTAGGTTCGTAGAATAATTATCTTTTTCTTTAATTATTTTCCGTGATAACCTGTTACTTACAGTTTGTATAATGACCATATCTGAGATAGGTGGCAGGCAGAATAGCACTGTCTGCTTCAATCGAAAGCTTTCGAACTAAATAATTGAATTTCTCTAAAAGACGTTGCAATCTAAAGCACTCGCAGGCACTTTGACCAAAGGAGTCGGTCAGTCGTTCAGTGGAGGCCTGGTTGATCTCTGCATATCATTAGAATGATCATGGTTCTCTGCTACCTTTTCAGGGAAGACTAGTCTATGGAATAGTGCTCTGAGCAAATCGGGGAGGTGTTAGTCGTTAACAGCCCTGAAGCTAATAGCCTGGTAAGCTAGAAGTTGATGTCAATTTGCTTTGAGCCCTTCATTTCCCTTTTGCTCTTCCTCTCCTTTGATTTCTTCACATAGGAAGGTTTTCTATTTGTGCTGGTCTAGGATCGGTGTGGCCTTGTTTAAATCATAATGAATAAATGAGGGACCCTGATCCTAGATCAGCACTCGTACTCTTGAGACTCTTTTTATGAATACGGAACCAGGTTTTGAACTGCTTTGAGTTCAGTTCAGTTTGATGTCCAGTCAGTCATTGGTCCTCGTTTCCTAATGACCAGATTTACACGATGATGTCAAATGAGAAGGGCAAGATGTCGAACCACTTAAACCAAATCAAAGACAAAGGGGCTCTGAAATAATTAACTATGTGTCTGAAATGGCACTCTATTCCCAATATAGTGCACGAGTGCTGATAGGGGCCCATAGGGCTCTGGTCAAAAGTGGTGCACTATTAAGGACCCATAGGACTGGTTAAAAGTAGTGTACTGTGTCGGGAATAGGGTCCCATTTTGGACGCCAGCCCTGTCTGACCAGATGTTTGATTGTCTCGTAAATAAAGAGGTGTCTCATAAATAAAGAGGTATCTATCTGCTGTAATTAAAGTTTGTCTTAAGAGATAATCTAGGATTAACAATAAGTACCTGTAATATGAAAATGTTAAGGAGAATACTGCAGTCCCTTATAGGTGTATTGTCAGTGATTTATTTAATTACCTTGTTTTGATACATTTCTCATTGTTAGCGTGCCTTCTATTCAAGTTTTGAAGAAAATGTAGCATGTTGATACTAATGAATGATAAGCAATTCTTTAGTAGACTGTCAAATTGTTATTTGGAGGGTCAGCCGCAGCAGGAATTATGTTTGTGCTTTGTCTGCCTTTCTACAGTTTGAGAATATAGAAACGGATGTGTATTTGACGTAACCTTTGTTATAAACAGTCGACGTAGTCCAAAAATGTAGTCTCACTCATATGATCAAGCTGTGTGTGAGTGATTCATAAATAAACCACCTTTTGATGAGAAGAATATGCATATAGTCCAGTCGGTGTTAACCTCTTATTTGTCTGCATTCGGATGATGTGAAATAATTTACTTGGCCCATACATTAAATATCTCTTGCTACGACCCAAATGGCACCCTATTTATGATAGCAAAAGTAGTGCACTACATAGGGTGCCATTTGTGACTTGGCCTTTTCCCCCCCATCTCTTTGTATTTTTATTGTTTAGGGACCAACTTGAATATCTTTGAGAGACCGGAATAGTAGTTCAAATCAAGCTACCACGCAAATATTTCTATGCAGTAAACTATGTAAGTGAACTGGGGGTTGGGGTACAGGCAGGGGAATGAATACTGAAAAGGATTGTGTTGCCAATTTGATTGTGAAAAGTTAAAGATTTGCTTTTCTAATTGTGTTCATTTGTGTTTGTCTGTTGATGTTAAACAATTATGTGGTTTACATTTTAATACTTGAATAAAAAAGGTTATGTTCTGTTTATGGTGGTGGTGTTAATTATTGATTTCATATGTAAATAGCCTCAGTACAAATCTGACATTTATGATCACATGTTTTTCACTCCATATTGCAATATTATAGCAAGACTATTTTATTTATGGTTGTAACACAACTCAACCCTCAGGAAGATATCCTATTCCTTGGTTCACGCATGGCAGTGCAAACTATTGAAGTGGAACGTTACTGTAGCCTTTACACTTACATTGTACCTTCTGCCGAACATTAGCAACGGGTGACGTATGGTAATGACTAGATGTGGGAGGCTTTAGTCCTCTTTCTGTCGACAGTCTTCTTCCTGAAAATCATAGTTCAGCTCAGACGAGTTGGTCAGATGACTTTGCGTTTTCCTGTTTCTGCATCAAATTATCTATGTACAAAATGTCCTCAAACGCTTAATCTATCATGACATCTGGATTCTCCAACATAGGCGACAGATGTACTTCTGCAACAGAGCAGCGACTCGGCGCCGACGAGGAGGACCATTGCATAATATGCATGGATAGTTTTCAGGAAAAGATAACTTTAAAATGTTCTCACTCATTCTGTTCAAGTTGTATTGACTCGTTTTTAAAAATTAAACCCGCATGTCCGGTATGTAATAGTTTTTACGGGACCTACGAAGGAACGCAGCCCCAGAACGGGATCATGACAGTGAGACGCAACTGGCAGTGTTTACCTGGCTATGAGGAGGGGAATGGACATATCACGATTGATTATCACTTTCCAGCCGGAGTACAAGGGGTGAGATTTATTGTAGCCTATGTTTACTTTATATGTGACGCAGATGGGCTTTATATTGTATCGCATAATTGAACGTGTCAATAGACATTGTGCCACAATTGACTTGAAGATGGAAGGGCCATGCGTATAGTCGGAGATTAGTTAGAGATTCATCTTAATGTTGTTCTTGAAAGCCCTTATATGAAAGTCGATGTATTGCTTTGGTACTGCCCCTCCATGGCATTACAGTCTTGCTGGTGATGTCATGCCAGACAGATTAGCTGCTGACTTCATCACCTAAGGTGGAGTGTGATCCTCCATGAGTCCCTAATTATAAGTAGTAGGATTCATCTTACCACCACCAGTCAGTCATTTGAAATAACATGATTAGGCCTACAGCCAGAGGAGAAGACCCATCTCCGGTTGTGAGTCTGGTTCCTCTTGAGGTCTCTTCCTTCTTGGGAGTTTTTCCTTGCTACTGTGGAAAATGGTTTTATAGACACAGTTGATTGATTGATATTCCTCTTTCTCGCCACATCCCTCCAGCCTGAGCATCCGAACCCGGGTGAGAAGTACTGCAGCACATCCAGGACAGCCTTTCTGCCAGCCTGTGAGGAAGGAGAGAAGGTACTGAGGCTGCTCCAGACAGCCTTTCACAGGAGGCTCATCTTCACGATCGGGACATCAGCCACTACCGGCCTCAACAACTCCATCACATGGAACGACATACACCACAAGACCAACATTAGTGGAGGACCACAGTTGTAAGTAGGACTATCTATCCTAGTCTGAGGAAATACTCACACATGGTTTGAATGCTCCTGAATGCTCCTGAAGTTCCATTGTGACATTTCTATCCCTAAGTCTAATGAAGACCCATATCACCGTGATTGACGGTGTTGCAACAGTGTTATTGACATTCGAGAGCGTTCGAACATTGCCATGTTTTTGAAATGGCAGATCAATGTGACACTGAAGCTGTTACGCCTTCTCTCTTTTCTCCTTGTTAGTTTCGGGTATCCAGACCCGGGCTACCTCTCTCGGGTCCAGGAGGAGCTTCGTCTGAAGGGAGTGACAGAGGAGAGCTGACTTCACTGGAGCTTCATGAAACCAGAACTACTCTTAGTTCAAATTCAATACATATTGTCACGCTCAGGAATCAAACACAAGACGAGAAGAGCAGTAACGGTGTTGGGGAAGCGACACTGAAAATCTAGCTTACCGAGCTACCAATTCACACTAGAAGCTTAGCTGCCCTTAAGGAAAAATATAGTTTCCTTAAAGTTACTTTGAAAAAGTAGTACACTACATCAAAACTACTTTGTGAAAAATTATCAAATTTAAATCTGAAATGTCATAGACTACAAGTTGCAAGAACAGATCACTTTACTGGTCAAATGTTAACAGAATGTGTCATTTGGCCTATTAAACACAACAACTTCAAATTAAGAAAGGAAGGTATTGCCTACTTCTCCCATATTTTATTTTCTTATAGCAAAACAAAACAGTGTGGGTTTCCAGTAGTTAGCTACACCACCACATGACAAGAAAAGTAATTAACTACTGAAAAGACTACCTACCTACACTACCTACCTTTGAATTCAGTTCAACTACCACCAAACTACTGTAAAATGTAGTTAAATTACTAGGTGAACGACATGTTGTTCACTACTCCCCAACACTGAGCAGTTATGATTGTAGCCAACCGTTCCCAAAAAGGTTGGTTACAGACGTACAAAAATATCATACCTCCAAGACATGTTATCCTCTCACCGTCACAATAACAGGGGAGTTATTTTTTAAAATATTTTTTTTGGGGGGGGTGATATTTGTGCAACTAGAAGTGTTATGAAAAATATTTGATTCTTATTTACAATAAAAGTGACTTAAAAATGACAGTGCATTATTTACTATTGTGCACAAAATAATCTGAAACAACCAAAACAAACAGCAAGTGCATCCAACAAATTTGTGGTCACAAGCTTGATGAGGTCATTGCGTGCTATGAATATGGGACCAAGTGCTGTAATTTCTAAATGGGTCACCCGATATGGATGAAAGTACCCTCAAATTAAAGCAGTCAGTCTTTGCTTAATTTCAAATCCAAACTTTTGGAGTACAGAGCCAAAAGAAGAAAATATTTTTCACTGTCCCAATAAGTATTTGTGCTCCCGAGTGGCACAGCGGTCTAAGTCACTGCATCTCCGTGCTAGAGGCGTCACGACAGACCCTGGTTCAATTCCAGGTTATATCACAACCGGCCGTGATTGGGAGTTCCATAGGGCGGCGCACAATTGGCCCAGCGTCGTTAGGGTTTGGCCGGGGTAGGCCATCATTGTAAATATGAATTTGTTCTTAACTGACTTGCCTAGTTAAATGAAGGTTTAATAAAATTAAAATAAATACATAATTATGGAGGGCACTGTATATGGTAGGATAGCTTTAAGATGGTTCATCAAAGACGTGGGTTTTGACTCGATGCCTGAAAGTTGTGTTCTCAGTACTATGTTGCAGTTTATTTGTTTAAAAATGTGTATTTTTCTCCACTGATTATGTGTCACGTTCTGTCAATCGTTTTCCCTGATTGAAAATCATACTTAGGTAGCCTGGTTTCACTTTTGAGTTGTGGGTGTTTATTTTCTGTTCTGCGTTTTGTTGCACCGTTCAGGACTGTTCGTTTGTCGTGTATTGTTTTTGTTTCAGTATTCATTCTTTATTAAATTACAATGAATACTTACCACGCTGCACCTTGGTCCTCTCTTTCTCCCGACGACAACCGTTACAGAAACACCCACCAAAAAGGGACCAAGCAGCTTGGTTTCGGGGAGCAGCGATCTCAGGACTGCTGGACATGGGACAGCCCATTGCGGGTTATTTCACCTCGCCGCACTGGCCTGGCTACGGGGAGCATTCAACCAGGTAAATGTTGGGCAGGCTCGGTGCTCGAGAGCTCCTGTGCGATTTCACGGTCTATCCGGTGCCACCTCCACGCACTAGACCTCCGGTGGCAGCCCCCCGCACCAGGCTGTCTCTCCGTCTCCTTCCTACAGGTGTTCCCACCTGTCCAGCGCTACCAGAGTCTCCCGTCTGTCCTGAGCTGCCAGAGCCGCCAGTCTGTCCTGAGCTGCCAGAACCACCAGTCTGTCCTGAGCTGCCAGAGCCACCAGTCTGTCCTGAGCTGCCAGAGCCGCCAGTCTGTCCTGAGCTACCAGAGCCGCCAGTCTGTCCTGAGCCGTCAGTCAGCCAGGAGCTGCCAGAGCCGTCAGTCAGCCAGGAGCTGCCAGAGCCGTCAGTCAGCCAGGAGCTGCCAGAGCCGTCAGTCAGCCAGGAGCTGCCAGAGCTGTCAGTCAGCCAGGAGCTGCCAGAATCGCCCTTCACTCCCGCCTGTCCTGCGTTGCCGGAGTCTCCCTTCTGTCCGGTGCTGCCAGAATCTCCCGTCCATTCGGGACCCATTGCTATGGTCCCCAGTCCGAGGTCGGCGGCGAGGGTCGCTGCTCGAAAGTGGCCACGGAGGCGGTTGAGGAGGCGGACAAAGACTATGGTGGAAATGGGTTCCACGTCCCGCGCCAGAGCCGCCACCGCGGACAGACACCCACCCAGACCCTCCCATATAGGTTCAGGTTTTGCGGCCGGAGTCCGCACCTTTGGGGGTACTGTCACGTTCCTTTGTTATGTCTTTGTTTTAGAATGGTCAGGGCGTGAGTTGGGTGGGTTGTCTATGTTCTTTTTTCTATAATTTGGGATTTTCTGTGTTCGGCCTGGTATGGTTCTCAATCAGAGGCAGCTGCCAATCGTTGTCTCTGATTGAGAATCATACTTAGGTAGCCTGGTTTCACTTTTGAGTTGTGGGTGTTTATTTTCTGTTCTGTGTTTTGTTGCACCGTTCAGGACTGTTCGTTTTATTCGTGTATTGTTTCAGTATTCATTCTTTATTAAATTACATTGAATACTTACCACCTTGCACCTTGATCCTCTCTTTCTCCCGACGACAACCGTTACATTATGTGGCAGAAAAAAAGCTTTTGATCCATGTATCAGAGAGCTAAGAGAACATTTATATTATAAAAAAAAATATATGGATTGGGGAGAACAAGTATTTGATACACTGGCGATTTTGCAGGTTTTCCTACCTACAAAGCATGTAGAGGTCTGTAATTTTTATCATAGGTACACTTCAACTGTGAGAGACGGAATCTAAAACAAAATCCAGAAAATCACATTGTATGATTTTTAAGTAATTCATTTGCATTTTATTGCATGACATAAGTATTTGATACATCAGAAACACAGAACTTAATATTTGGTACAGAAACCTTTGTTTGCAATTACAGAGATCATACGTTTCCTGTAGTTCTTGACCAGGTTTGCACACACTGCAGCAGGGATTTTGGCCCACTCCTCCATTCAGACTTTCTCCAGATCCTTCAGGTTTCGGGGCTGTCGCTGGGCATTACGGACTTTCAGCTCTCTCCAAAGATTTTCTATTGGGTTCAGGTCTGGAGACTGGCTCGGCCACTCCAGGACCTTGAGATGCTTCTTACGGAGCCACTCCTTAGTTGCCCTGGCTGTGTGTTTCGGGTCGTTGTCATGCTGGAAGACCCAGCCACGACCCATCTTCAATGCTCTTACTGAGGGAAGGAGGTTGTTGGCCAAGATCTCGCGATACATGGCCACATCCATCCTCCCCTCAATACGGTGCAGTCGTCCTGTCCCCTTTGCAGAAAAGCATCCCCAATGAATGATGTTTCCACCTCCATGCTTCACGGTTGGGATGGTGTTCTTGGGGTTGTACTCATCCTTCTTCTTCCTCCAAACACGGCGAGTGGAGTTTAGACCAAAAAGCTCTATTTTTGTCTCATCAGACCACATGACCTTCTCCCATTCCTCCTCTGGATCATCCAGATGGTCATTGGCAAACTTCAGACGGGCCTGGACATGCGCTGGCTTGAGCAGGGGGACCTTGCGTGCACTGCAGGATTTTAATCCATGACGGCGTAGTGTGTTACTAATGGTTTTCTTTGAGACTGTGGTCCCAGCTCTCTTCAGGTCATTGACCAGGTCCTGCCGTGTAGTTCTGGGCTGATCCCTCACCTTCCTCATGATCATTGATGCCCCACGAGGTGAGATCTTGCATGGAGCCCCAGACCGAGGGTGATTGACCGTCATCTTGAACTTCTTCCATTTTCTAATAATTGCGCCAATAGTTGTTGCCTTCTCACCAAGCTGCTTGCCTATTATCCTGTAGCCCATCCCAGCCCTGTGCAGGTCTACAATTTTATCCCTCATGTCCTTACACAGCTCTCTGGTCTTGGCCATTGTGGAGAGGTTGGTGTCTGTTTGATTGAGTGTGTGGACAGGTTATACAGGTAACGAGTTCAAACAGGTGCAGTTAATACAGGTAATGAGTGGAGAACAGGAGGGCTTCTTAAAGAAAAACTAACAGGTCTGTGAGAGCTGGAATTCTTACTGGTTGGTAGGTGATCAAATAATTATGTCATACAATAAAATGCTAATTAATTACTTAAAAATCATACAATGTGATTTTCTGGATTTTTGTTTTAGATTCTGTCTCTCACCGTTGAAGTGTACCTATGATAAAAATTACAGACCTCTAAATGCTTTGTAAGTAGGAAAACCTACAAAATCGGCAATGTATCAAATACTTGTTCTCCCCACTGTGTGTGTGTATATTTATATATATTTATATATATATATATATATATATATATAAACACTGACTGTACAAAACATTAAGAACACCTTATTGAGTTGCACCCCCCACACATACTATACACAATCCATGTCTCAATTGTCTCAAGGCTTAAAAATCCTCCCCTTCATCTACACTGAATGACGTGGATTTAACATGTGACATCAATAAGGGATCATAGCTTTCACCTGGATTTACCTGGTAAGTCTACGTCATGGAAGAGCAGGTGTTCTTAATGTTTGTATACTCAGTGTATGTATGTATATTATATATATTATTATGTGTATATTATGTATATACTGAACAAAAATATAAATGCAACATGTAAAGTGTTGGTCCCATGTTTCATGAGCTGAAAGAAAAGATCCCAGAAATGCACAAAAAGCTATTTCTCTCAAATATTGTGCACAAACTTGTTTACATCCCTGTTAGTGAGCATTTCTGCTTTGCCAAGATAATGCATTCACCTGACAGGTGTGGCATATCAAGAAGCTGAATAAACAGCATGATCATTACACAGGTGCACCTGTGTGCAATTGCGTGCAATTGGCATTCTGACTGCAGGAATGTCCACCAGAGCTGTTGCTATAAAATGTCATGTTAATTTCTCTACCAAAAGCCGCATCCAATGTCGTTTTAGAGAATTTGGCAGTACGTCCAACCGGTTTCACAACCGCAAACCACATGTAACCACGCCAGTCCAGGACCTCCACATCCAGATTCTTCACCTGCGGGTTCTTCAGAGACCAGCCACACGGACAGCTAATGAAACTGAGTATTTCTGTCTACAATAAAGACCTTTTGTAATGGAAAGTGTAGCCTATAGTTCGAATTATTGAAGTTTAAGTTATGAAGCCTGTAAGAATCTTTGATAGCATAGGGGTGCTCATCCTGTCCAGCTGATCTGTGTGTGTTGGTAGGCGCAAATAATGTGTAGGTCTGCGGCTGCATTTCAGATACATTTTTGTACATTCGAACAGCAGTAGGACCAATCTACCTTGTTTTATTTGGGCTCTAAAGCAATACTAGTTGTGCCCCCCATATGGATTTAAATTCCATCATGGCCACCTAATCATCCCCAGCTTCCAATTTGTTCATTCATCGCCACTCCTCTCCCCTGTAACTATTCCCTAGGTTGCTGCTGTAAATGAGAATGTGTTCACAGTCAACTTATCTGGTAAAATAAGGGTAATCCCCCCAAATTGTTTTTATTTTTATGGCTTCCCAGTGGGCGTGTCTGGGTCCCAGGCCCACCCATGGCCTGCTCCCCTGAACAATCATGTGAAATCCATAGATTAGGGCCTAATGAATTGATTTAAATTGACTGATTTCCTTATATGAACTGTAACTCAGTAAAATTATTGAAATTGTTGCATTTATATTTTTATTCAGTGTGTGTGATATATATATATATACAGTATATATAGTACCAGTCAAAAGTTTGGACACACCTACTCATTCAAGGGTTTTTCTTTATTTTTACTATTTTCTACATTGTAGAATAATAGCGAAGACGTCAAAACTATGAAATACCACATATGGAATCAAAAAAGTGTTAAACAAATCCAAATAGATTTTAGGTTCTTCAAAGTAGCCACCCTTTGCTTTGATGACAGCTTTGCACACTCTTGGCATTCTCTCAACCAGCTTCATGAGGTAGTCACCTGGAATGCATTTCAATAAACAGGTGTGCCTTGTTAATTGTTAGTTTGTGGAATTTCTTTCCTTCTATCGTTTGTTTTTCAACAGGATAATGACCCAACACACCTCCAGGCTGTGTAAGGGCTATTTGACCAAGAAGGAGAGTGATGGAATGCTGCAGATGACCTGGCCTTCACAATCAACCAACCTCAATCCAATTGAGATAGTTTGGGATGAGTTGGACCGCAGAGTGAATGAAAGGCAGCCAACAAGTGCTAAGCATATGTGGGTACTCCTTCAAGACTGTTGGAAAAGCATTCCAGGTGAAGCTGGTTGAGAGAATGCCAAGAGTGTGCAAAGCTGTCATCCTGACAAAAGCTGGCTATTTAAAAAATAAATATATTTTACCTTTATTTAACCAGGTAGGCTAGTTGAGAACAAGTTCTCATTTACAACTGCGACCTGGCCAAGATAAAGCAAAGCAGTGTGACACAAACAAAAACACAGTCAATAACACAATAGAGAAAAAGTCTTTATACAGTGTGTGCAAATGAGGTAAGATAAAGGAGGTAGGCAATAAATAGGCTATCTTCAAGAATTTAAAATATAAGATATATTTTGATTTGTTTAACACTTTTTTGGTTACTACATGATTCCATATGTGTTATTTGATAGTTTTGAGGTCTTCACTATTATTCTATAATGTAAAAAAATAAAGAAAAACCCTTGAATGTGTAGGTGTGTTGAAACTTTTTACAATTACTGTGTATGTATATATATATATATATATATATATATATATATATATATATACTATTGTTATATAATATATAAATGTTTTCTTATATACCTCCTAATTCATCTCAATTAGATGATTGTTTATAGAGCAGTCAATAAAATCTGTTAATGAATTGTTTTAATGTACAGGATGTCCTTGTTGTGTATGACAGAATCCGCACCTCCATGCCATTTTCCTTCTACCTCAATAGAGGGCGATCCTCTACTTCAAAGTAACAGGAGCATGCTTGGTATGCCACCTCATCAGCACCAAATCCACTCTCTCTAAAACACTATAAAACAGCACCTCCCCACACCCCACCGGCAAACCGGGAACATTCTCAGAACATTACCTAAGATTCCCATTAAGTTCTATTTACTGTAGGGTTGTATCTAACACGATGATAACAAAATGTTTATTTTTCTTCCAGAAAATGTTATAAATGAAATATCCTTGGAATGTTCTCCTAGTGATAACTAAAATGTTGTGTTCAACATCTGTAACAACCGCTACAGAACATTCCCCAAATGTTCTAATTAGGGTTCCAGGTATTGTAATAACACAATATATCAGTAATGAGATGGCACCGACAGACATGGTCACCCTGTTTCTAGCTCCTAGCAAACTTTGCTATATTTCGTTTTTTGTGTGTTATTTCTTACATTATTTAATCAGAACGTTTATAGTTTTTACTATCACCTACAGCCGAAAATGCATTTAGGATATTAGATCAGTGGTCACTCAACAGAAATTCTACTAGAAATTTGACTTCCCAGACCTGGATCCTTTGTTTGAACTGCCCGAGGCGGCCCCATTCATCCTCGAATTATACTCCAAAAAGTTGCTGCCTAAGGAGAGGGAGGAGAAATACGGCCCTAGTCAGACTCAGGGGGTGGGCATACCACCCACTGCTTCCGAGTATATTACTCGCTAAAGTTCAGTCCATGAACAATAAAATAGATGTGCTCAGTGCGAGGATCTTCTTCCAGAGATACATGTAACCTAGTCTGTTTCACGGAATCATGGCTCTCTCCGGATATATTGTCCCCATCCATACAACCAGCAGTGTTCTCCGTTCATTGCACGGACAGGAAAAATCACTCTCTGGGAAACACAGAGGTGGAGGAGAATGTCTCATGATTAAAAACTCATGGTGTGATTGAGGTAACATACAGAAATTCAAGTCCTTTTGTTCTCCCCATCTGGAATACCTCATCCTCAAATGCCCACCGTATTACTTCCCAAGATAATTCTATTTGGTTATAGTCACTGTCGTGTATGCTCCCCTACAAGCCGACACCGCAATGGCTCTCAAGGAACTACAGTTGAAGTCTGAAGTTTACATGCACCTTAGCCAAATACATTTAAACTCAGTTTTTCACAATTCCTGACCTTTAATCCTAGTAAAAATTCCCTGTCTTAGGTCAGTTAGATTCACCACTTTATTTGAAGAATGTCAAATGTCAGAATAATATTAGGGTAAAATTTTTATTTCAGCTTTTATTTATTTCATCACATTCCCAGTGGGTCAGAAGTTACATACACTCAATTAGTATTTGGTAGCATTGCCTTTAAATGGTTTAACTTGGGTCAAACGTTTCAGGTAGCCTTCTACAATATTCCCACAATAAGTTGGATGAATTTTGTCCCATTCCTCCTGACAGAGCTGTAATTGAGTCAGGTTTGTAGGCCTCCTTGATCGCACATGCTATTTCAGTTCTGCCCACACATTTTCTATAGGATTGAGGTCAGGGCATTCTGATGGCCACTCCAATACCTTGACTTGGTTGTCCTTAAAACTTATTTGGGCTGAGATCCTGCTAACGGGATCGATATGACCACAGCCAGTGAAAGTGCAGGGCGCCAAATTTAAAAAATGACAGACATCCAATAATTAAAATTCCTCAAACATACAAGTATTTTACACAATTTTAAAGATACTCTTCTTGTTAATCCCACCAGGGTGTCCGATTTCAAAAAGGCTTTATGACAAAAGCAATCACTAGGTGCAGACGAAAAGTAAAAAATGTTCCGTTACAGTCCGTAGAAACATGTCAAATGATATATAGAATCAATCTTTAGGATGTTTTTAACATAAATCTTCAATAATGTTCCAACCGGAGAATTCCTTTGTCTATAGAATTGCAATGGAACTCAAGCTAACAATCATGTGAACGCACGTGGTCAGCTCATGCCTCTCTGGCAGACCTTTGACTCATTCCCCTCTCATTCGCCCCCACTTCACAGTAGAAGCATCAAACAAGGTTCTAAAGACTGTTGACATCTAGTGGAAGCCTTAGGAAGTGTAATATGACCCCATAGACACTGTGTATTCAATAGGGAAAGAGTTGAAAAACTACAAACCTCAAATTACCCACTTCCTGGTTGGATTTTTTCTCAGGTTTTTGCCTGCCATATGAGTTCTGTTATACTCACAGACATCATTCAAACTGTTTTAGAAATGTCAGAGTATTTTCTATCCAAATCTAGTTTTAAATACTCCAACCTAAGTGTATGTAAACTGCCAACTTCAACTATACACTGGATTTTGTGCAAACTGGAAACCGTATATCCTGAGGGCGCATTTATTGTAGTTGGGGACTTTAATAAAGGAAATCTGAGGGAAACTCTCCCAAAATCCTATCAACACATCTCATTTGCTAATCGACGATCCCTGCAGTGGAGATTGTCAAAAGCTTCAAGTTCCTTTGCATGCACATCACTGATGACCTGAAATGGTTCCTTTAAACCTCAGGAGGCTAAAGAAATTTGACTTGCCCTCTAAGACCATCACAAACGTCTACAGCTGCACAATTGAGAGTATACTGTTGGGCTGTATCACCGCCTGGTACGGAAATTGCACCGTCCACAACAGCAGGGCTCTCCAGAAGGTGGTGCGGTCATCCCAGCACACCATTGGGGACACACTGCCTGTCCTTCAGGACATTTGTAGCACCCGGTGTGACAGGAAGGCCACAAATATCCTCAAGGACCTCAGCCAGCCGAGCCACAGCCTGTTCAGCCCACTACCAACAAGGCAGAGACAGTGCAGGTGCGTCAAAGCAGGCCATCAGACTGTTAAACAGCCACCACTTGAAATCCTCCGCCCAGTACCCTGCCCTCTGCCTAGTATCCTACTCTACCCCTCATTCACTGTCACTAGCCGGCTACCACCGGGTACTCTACCTTGCACTTTAGGGACTGCTGCCCTATGTACATAGTCAATTAAAATTGGTCACTTTAATCATGTTTAAATATTTATGCACTACCGTTCAACAGTTTGGGGTCACTTGGAAATGTCCATTAAAATAACATCAAATACATTTATTGTAGACATTGTTAATATTGTAAATGACTATTGTAGCTGGAAACGGCAGATGTTTTTGTGGAATATCTACATAGGCGTACAGAGGCCCATTATCAGCAACCACCACTCCTGTGTGATGACTTTTGTGATAGACTTTTTCAATGTGTGTAGCTCCCTGTAAAATGTCTTGAGGAAACCCACGGTGGCTGCACAGTACACTAGGGAAAAACTGAAAAGACTTCTTGATCAGAGACGGACTGGCCACCTTACCACGCTGTCAGTCGTTTTGAAATCAAGTGACATCACAGAGATGCTCAGTGAAATCTAGTCTACTTGTGCATATGGCACAGTTTATGGCGAACATCCTGGGGCTCCTCGACCCCCTCCTCTCCCTTGTAACTATTCCCTAGGCCATTGCTGTAAGTGAAAATGTGTTCTCAGTCAATTTATCTGGTAAAAAGTTATTAAAATCACAGGGTCCTGCGAGTTTGGGGAGATTGTCAGAAAATAGAAAGTGATATAGCATTTGAAAGATAATGCCCTTGTCTTTTGTAAATTGAACTAAAATCTTACTGCTGGCAATGTCCTAAGAATCCCACCCCACCCCACCTCACCCCACCCCATCCTTTAAGACCATAAATCATGCGCTATGGTCATATGCAATGTAGGTCAAGTCACCAGAAGTGCAAACATTTGGTATGCATGGAAACAGTACACCCTGATGGTCATTGTAAAGCAATGCATTTCCTTCTCCATCCATATTATTGTCTGAATCCTCCACATCCGCCGTTGATCTACAGTACCAGTCAAAAGTTTGGACACACCTACTCATTAATTTCTAACAGTGAAGACATTAAAACTATGAAATAACAAATGGAATCATGTAACCAAAAAAGTGTTAAACAAATCTAAATATATTTTAGATTCTTCAAAGTAGCCACCCTTTGCCTTGATGACAGCTTTGCACACTCTTGGCATTCCCTCAACCAGCTTCATGTGGTAGTCACCTGGAATGCATTTCAATTAACAGGTGTGCCTTAAAAGTTAATTTGTGGAATTTCTTTCCTTCTTAATGCATTTGAGCCAATCAGTTGTGTCGTGACAAGGTAGGGGTGGTATATCATCACTCCGGACATTTTATCTCCAGTTGAAAAAGCGAAGTAACATTTTGCCTTCGCTTTGCAGTCGCTGTAATCATAATATACAGGAGAACCATCGCCTTATGGTGAGGATAGCTGAGTTGCATGCCCGGCTTCAGACGCAGTCGTTAGGTAAGGGCAATTTAAGTGTAGCAAATGATGGCCGGACAATTTTCTAATGGCTTTTGGAAAGAAATGCATGCTCAACCGGGTCGTTCATTCAGCCGATAGAAGCTTTCAACCGGTTTTCCCGACAAGTCGAATTTAGAGCCTTCCCAGGTCTCTCCTCCATCCGTTACAGGGTCTGAGCCGCTGAAGCTCTGACTCCAATAGTGCTGACAAATTGAAAACCCTAGTCACTGGCGACCCCATTACATGCAATAAAGAGACTTAAAAATAATCATCCAGCGATCATTCATTGTTTAGCAGGGGGCAGGGCTGCCGACAAAAAGGCTAATCTGAAGATGGTACTGGCTGAGGCTAAAATTGGCGAGTATAGATAGTATAGGGATATTGTTATCCAGATCGGCAACAACAATGTTAGAATGGAACAATCAGAGAGCACCAAGCGCAACATAGCTTCAGTGTGTAATTTAGCTAGAAAGATGTGTTGGCATTGAGTAATTGTCTCTGATGAGCTCTGTTCATCAAAAAAAGAAGAAAACTATTTTCTGCCCCTCCCAAAAGATAGAATTTGTAGATAAATGGCCCTCTTTCGGGGAATCACCCACAAACAGGAGCATACCTGGCCTGCTGAGGAGTGATGGACTCCATCCTATCTGAAGGTGTTCTGTAATCTTATCTATTAATAACATAGACAGGGCTCTAACTTCTCTAGCTTCACAATGAGATAGGGTGCAGGCCAGGCAGCAGACTGTTAGCTAGCCTACCAGCTTAGTGGAGACTGCCCCTAGCAGAGTCAGTGTAGTCAGCTCAGTTTTCCCCATTGAGACTGTGTCTGTGCCTCAATCTTTTGGTGACTTTAATATTCACATGGTGAAGTCCGCAGATCCACTCCAAAAGGCTTTTAGAGCCATCATCGACTCAGTGGGTTTTGTCCAACATGTCTTGGGTCCTAGGCATTGCCACAATCATACCCTGGTTTTGTCCCGTGGAATAGATATTGTGGATCTAAACGTTTTTCCTCGTAATCCTGGACTATCGGAGTACAATTTTATTACGTTTGCAATCGCAACAAATAATTCACTCAGACTCCAACCAAGGATAATCAAGAGCCACGCTATCAATTCTCAGACAACGCAACGATTCCTAGATGCCCTTCCAGACTCCCTCTACCTACCCAAGGATGTCGGAGTACAAAAATCAGTTAACCACCTAACCTAACCTAACCGAGGATATAAACTTAATTTGGCGTAATACCCTAGATTCAGTCGCACCACTAAAAACGAAAAACTAGCTCCCTGGTATACAGAAAATACCAGAGCCCTGAAAGTTTCCAGAAAATTGGAACAAAATGGTGCTCCCTTTTCCGACTAACTTGGAAAGTCAGTACCTTGCAATATCGAAAAGCTCTCACTGCTGCTCAATCAGCCAACTTTTCCAACCTGATTGAGGAGAATAAAAACAATCCCCCAAAAATGTTTTCATACTGTCGCAAAGCTAACTAAAAAGCAACATTCCCCAAGTGAGGATGGTCTTAATTTCAGCAGTAATGAATTCCAGAACTTTTTGGGAAAAAAGTTGGAAACACTCAAGTTTGTTTAATCTTGTATCCCTCGACACACTCACAAAAATAGTCATGGCCTCTAAATCTTCAAGCTTCAAGGACCCTATTCCAACTTAACAAATGAAAGAGCTACTTCCTGTGCTTGGCCCTCCTATGTTGCAAATAATAAATGTCTCCCTATACTCCGGATGTGTACCAAACTCACTAAAGGTGGTAGTAATAAAGACTCACATGAAAAAGCCAAATCTTGATCCGGAAAATTTTAAAAACTAACGGTCTATATCGAATCTCCCATTCCCATTCCTCGCCAAATTTGAGAAAAAGCAGTTGCTCAGCAACTCACTGCCTTCCTGAAGATAAATAATGTATATGAAACACTCCAGTCTGATTTTAAACCCCATCAAAATATTGAGACAGCCCTTGTGAAGGTGGTAAATTATATTTTAATCTGTCCTTGTGCTCCTAGACCTCAGTGCCGATTCTGACACCATCGATCACCACATTCTTCAACACCATACACTTGGTCTGAGGTTGTGAGGCCGGTTGGACGTACTGCCAAATTTTCTAAAATGACGTTGGAGGTGGTTTATGGTAGCGAAATTAACCTTCAGTTCTCTGGCAACAGCTCTGGTAGACATTCAAAACTAGAGACATCTGTAGCATTGTGTTTTGTGATAAAACTGCACATTTTAGAGCAGCAGTTTATTGTCCCAAGCACAAGGTTGTGCCGTTTAATCAGCTTCTTGATAGGCCACACCTGTCAGGTGGATGGATTATCTTGGAAAAGTAGAGATGCTCACTAACAGGGATGTAAACAATGTTTTTGATCAAATAATTTTTCTATAAAACGTTTGAAATTAAATATCCTAGGAATGTTCTCCTAACATTACTGTTGTTCACAACATCTGTAAAAACTACCCCAGAACATTCCCCTAAGGTTCTTATTAGGTTGCCAAGAAATGTAATAACACAATGTTCCAGTAATGTTCTTAGAACATACTGCCTCAACAAAATGTGGGAGCAATAGAAGTGGTTCAGGAACATTCTGCTAATGTTGATGGAAACGTTATTCAAAACACCCATAACAAGAAGCAAGGAAAATTATGATCTGACGGTTCTAATAACGTTCCCTGAACATATTTTAGCAATAAAATGTTGGTAACAATAGAAGTTGTCCTAAAAAAAACATTCCTGGAATATTCTGCTAATGTTGATGGAGATATTACTACTAACACCTTTAACAACAAAGAAGAAACATTCCTGCGAGTCTCTTATACATTTTATCCTGTAAGGTTATGACATGATGAATTGTTCTAAAAACATATTTCAACCATAATGGAAATAGTTCTGAAAACCTTGCCGCAATGTTCTGCTAATATTGATGTGTAATGTAACATTATCATATGAAGTTGCCCGACTTTTCAACAAAGGGCATTTCAATCTTCTTACATCATTAGATTTGATTAGGATATTGTCCAAATATAGCTTTTGTAAAGTATGATATTCAAGTAGATTTGAACCTGCGATCTGCCGTCTTCAAGTACTGTAGGCTACTTAGTCTGCTGCACCACCAGGATCCTAATGTTTCTAGTGGATATCCCTTTGTACTGAAATCCTTCAATTATGATCCAAACTATGGGTTGGTTGTTTAGCAATAAAGCCGACTCATGCACAACTATGGGGCAAAACAGACAGGGTTGGCTTAGATTGTTGACAGCATGCAAACTACATTTAATCTTCAATATTTAATGAAAACATAAATACATTTTCGCAATGAGCACTTGTTGACTCTCAAATACATCGTTACAGTTGTTGGTAAGACATGGTATCAAGAACAAGATGAAACTAGCTGAAACGAGTCACTTACGATTCCCCACATGGCAGTTTCTTGTCATTGTTGGTGGCTATCTGGCTATCAGAATCACAACAACACACAGACTTCTGCCCCATTGAAGTGTGCACATGATTTTCTTGACATTGTCAGCGAACCCATCTATACGTCTTAGTAGATATGTACATACAGTGCCTTCAGAAAGTACCCCTTTACTTTCCCCACATTTTGTTGTGTTACAACCTGATTTTAAAATGGATTCAATTGAGATTTTTTTTGTCACTGGCTTACATAGAATACCCCATAATGGCAAAGTCAACATTCTTACAACTTAATTAAAAATGTCTTGAGACAATAATTATTTAACCCCTTTGTTATGGCAAGCCTAAATAAGTTCAGGAGTAGAAATATGCATTACAAGTCACATTTGGTTTTTTAAAAGTTGCATGGACTCACTCTGTGCGCAATAATGTTTAACATGATTTTTGGAGATGACTACCTCATTACACTTTGGTGGTGTATCAATATACCCAGTCACTACAGTTGCTGCACCAGTTGCTGGAGAGGGAGGAAACTGCTCAGGGATTTCACCATGAGGCCAGGGGTGACTTTACAATAATCACCCCTTTTAAAATGCCTGTGATAGGAGAAAACTGAGGATGGATCAACAACATTGTAGTTACTCCACAATACTAACCTAATTGACAGAGTGAAAAGAAAGAAGCCTGTACAAAATAAACATATTTTAAAACATGCATCCTGTTTGCAACAAGGCACTAAAGTAATACTGGAAAACATTTTGCAAATCAATTCACTTGTTGTCCTGAATACAAAGTGTTATGTTTGGGGCAAATCCAATACAACAACATTAATAAGTATCACTCTCCATATTTGCAAGCATAGTGGTGGCTGCATCATGTTATGGGTATGCTTATAATCATTAAGGACTGGGGAGTTTTTCAGGATAAAAAAGAAATGGAATGGAGCTAAGCACAGGCAAAATCCTGGATGAAAACCTGCTTCAGTCTGCTTTCCACCAGACACTGTGAGATGAATTCACCTTTCAGCAGGACTATAACCCAAAACACAAGGCCAAATCTACGCTGAAGGTGCTTACCAAGAAGACACAGAATGTTCCTGAGTTACAGTTTTGACTTAAATCTACTTCAAAATCTATGGCAAGACCTGAAAATTGTTGTCTAGCAATGATCCAAAACCAATTTGACAGAGCTTGAATCATTTTGAAAATAATAATGAGCAAATGTTGCACAATCCAGGTGTGGAGAGCTCTTACAGACTGACGCAGAAAGACTCACAACTGTAATTGCTGACAAAGGTGCTTCTACAAAGTATTAATTCAGGGGTGGGAATACAGTACTTATGTAAATGAGATATTTCTAGATGACATTTTCTATACATTTTAAATCATTTCTAAAAACATGTTTTCCTTTTGACATTATTGGGTATTGTGTGTAGATGGGTGAGAAAAACAGTAACACAACAAAACGTGGAATAAGTCAAGGGGTATGAATACTTTCTGAAGGCACTGTATACGTACACCTCACCTCAATCTGCCAGTGATTTCTGAAATAAAGTTTGTATGAAAAATAAAAGTCAGAACACCCCAACTTTACAGTCTATAAATTAGATTGGTAGAGTAAGAAATAATAGAGGATACGTATTTTTCTAGACGTAGTTATCCTCTCTTCTTGTAAAGACAAAGACCACAACCTGTAAGTCAGAGTATTACATTTACATTTTACATTTAAGTCATTTAGCAGACGCTCTTATCCAGAGCGACTTACAAATTGGAGAGTATAAGTGTAAACAGATTTATAGTTTTGTTAGTCCATTCCAGTGGATGCACGTGACTATCTACAAATGACGGTAAAACAATAATTGTTTACAATAAATGTGTAATAAATCGCCGTATCTGTTTTTACACGGATTGTCGTTTAACTAACTTCCTCAACGGTAAGATAACACAAACACATGAAAGAAACCTCAATGGACGGTTCAAAACTAAATGGTATCATTCTGGGAACATAGGAAGAACATTGAGGGAATGTTTTGTGTAACCTAATAGAAACGTTGTAAGAATGTCATCACAACTGGACAGATTTTGGGTTCTGGGAAACTTACAAGAACACAACATCATTCTTGCAACATCAAAGGAATGTTTGTGCACCCTGATACAAACATTAAAACATTATCTGAATGCCAGCACAACTCGACAGTTTTAGTGTTTTGGGAATTTTTATAGAACATTAAACATTATTCTTGGAATGTTCTTACAACATCAGACAAATGTTTTTTTTTCCAACCTAATAGAAACATTGTAATCATCGGCACAAGTGGACAGTTTTTTGTGTTTTTGGCAACATATCTCTTACCATGTCCCCACAATGTTACCACAACCTAAAGAAATGTGTTAGGAACTATTAAAGAACAGACTAAATGTGTTCTGGGAATGTTCTTGCAACGTCAGGTGAATGTTTTATACAAATATAATCATAAGCACAACTTGTTTTTCAAGTAAGTTAAGAACACATTCTTATTTTCAATGACAGCCTAGGAACAGTGGGGTAACTGCCTTGTTCAGGGGCAGAATGACAGATTTAGCATCTGTATTATGAGACCAACACAGAGACTCCATACAATTAAATAGAACATTAATTAAATGTAATGTATCTCTATTGACACCCCCTTCTAATGTACAGTAGTACAGTAGTTGATACAATTTCTGGATTTTTAAATGGAATATTAATACCGGATTTCTATACTTGTACAATTAATGTGAGTGACTTAATGTCTTGGTAATGACTGATAATATTCATGACCAGAGATTCTGGCAAAGAGTGGAAATCTAACAAATATTAAAATGTCCAACTCAAACCAATTGAAACAGCGGACTGCTATGAAATCCAGTGAGTGATTAAATAGATTTGTCAAAAAAATAATGACATCACCCCTTGTATCCACCTACTCTCATTTGACCTGGCATGCATGCCATATGAGACATAGCAGCCTCAGCATAGGACTGCCAAATGCTCCGAAGAGATTGGTCGTTGAGCTCATTGACCCCATATCCACTACACAACCCAACCACTAAGGCTCACTGACTTCTGTGTGTTTGTGTGTGTGTGCGTGCGTGCGTGCGTGCATGCAAGAGTGTGTGTGTGTGAGAGAGGGTTAGTGGCATTGTAGAGCTCATGTACCCTGTGTCCCTGTCTCTATCTGTCTATTTACTGTTGTTTAGTGGCCTGGCTGGCACCGAGGTTCTGGGGGCATTTCTGTGGCATCTGTTGCTCTCTCAGAGCAGGGCAATGCCCATCTGTTTTGGTCAACCCATTCCTTTCTCCTCTCCCTTTCTCAATTTATCTATCCATCTGTCAATCCATCGCTCATTCCCTCTCTTCATTCATCCCTCCATCCCTCAATCTATTCATCCATCCATCTGATCTGTTATTCTCTCTCATCATTCATCTCTCCTTCAAACCTACAGTTGAAGTTGGAAGTTTACATACACCTTACACATTTAAACTCAGTTTTTCACAATTCTTGAAATGTAATCCTAGGAAAAATTCCCTGTCTTAGGTCATTTAGGATCACCACTTTATTTTAAGAATGTGAAATGTCAGAATAATAGTAGAGAGAAGGATTTACTTCAGCTTTTATTTCTTTCATCACATTCCCAGTGGGTCAGAAGTTTACATACACACTGGGACCACGCGTTCTGACATCCAGGACCTAAATACTAGGCCTTCAGAGGAAGGCCCCAAAATGTGTCAAAGACTCCAGTCACCCAAATCATAGACTGTTCTCTCTGTTCCAGAGCGCCAAGTCAAGGACCAAAAGGCTCTTTAACAGCTTCTACCCCCAAGCCATCAGACTGCTGAAAATGTATCAAATGTATCAATTTGATTTGCCACTACGCACTCATTAATAGCCTAAATTATAACTATCCAATCTACACATTAGAAATAGCAGGTTTACATTAGTCTGCAAATGCGATGATAGATGCATGCAATCCTTTGTTATAAACTTGAAATTCACGTGACATCTATCAAGCTAGCTAATGTTGGCTAACTTAGTCTTGTTGTTGACACCTGGTTAGGTTTCTTTACTTTTATGACAGTTTTTGAGTCTTATCTCCTTGGTGTTTCATGACTGCAGGTAAGGGACTGTACATTATTTATAATGAGGGATACCTGGAGAATATTTGACCTCTCTGAAAGGAAAATGGATGGCCTTCCCTTCGGTAAAGTATATTTTTACCCTCCCTGAACACTTGAAAAATATATTTTTACCCTCCCCTGTACCCAAAATAATAATTCAAACATGAAGTGGATATCAGAGAACATGTTTACCCTCACTCCCAGGACAGGCAAGAGCCTTTAGAGATGCAGTTTTAGAAACTGTTCTTCATTTTGTAAGCATTAGCCTACATGGCAAAGACACCAGAAGGCTGTGGATTCATATACACTTTCCACCTCGGACAATAAACGCATTTCATCCTTTTACATGACTGGAGACAAGCAGAATCTTTTAATAACCATAACAGAGCATGATAACGTATGAGCGCATGCTGCAGCACCAGAGAGGTTTTGATTTCTATACAGGCTATTGTTAAAGAAGAGGATAGTCTAGGCTTGGAGCAGTGTTAACGGAGTCTATCAACTGTAAATTGAGCTCAACAGAACCCGTTAAAACATATCTGATCATCAATGAATTCGAGAAAATCCTTTGTTTTATTTAAAACAGCAACCGTGTATCATCAGGTAGGCCTATTATGCACTTCGGGAAACTATCATTTTCGAATGTATTTTATTTTATGATGTTGTTACAAAATAGATATGTGTTGACTGATTAGGGCACAATGTTAAGCATGTCCATGCTCAGCCATAATGCAATTTAGAGTAGGCCTGGCCCCTATATCAGTGTGAATGCTACTATATGTACAGTGCCTTGCGAAAGTATTCGGCCCCCTTGAACTTTGCGACCTTTTGCCACATTTCAGGCTTCAAACATAAAGATATAAAACTGTATTTTTTGGTGAAGAATCAACAACAAGTGGGACACAATCATGAAGTGGAACAACATTTATTGGATATTTCAAACTGTTTTAACAAATCAAAAACTGAAAGATTGGGCGTGCAAAATTATTCAGCCCCTTTACTTTCAGTGCAGCAAACTCTCTCCAGAAGTTCAGTGAGGATCTCTGAATGATCCAATGTTGACCTAAATGACTAATGATGATAAATACAATCCACCTGTGTGTAATCAAGTCTCCGTATAAATGCACCTGCACTGTGATAGTCTCAGAGGTCCGTTAAAAGCGCAGAGAGCATCATGAAGAACAAGGAACACACCAGGCAGGTCCGAGATACTGTTGTGAAGAAGTTTAAAGCCGGATTTGGATACAAAAATATTTCCCAAGCTTTAAACATCCCAAGGAGCACTGTGCAAGCGATAATATTGAAATGGAAGGAGTATCAGACCACTGCAAATCTACCAAGACCTGGCCGTCCCTCTAAACTTTCAGCTCATACAAGGAGAAGACTGATCAGAGATGCAGCCAAGAGGCCCGTGATCACTCTGGATGAACTGCAGAGATCTACAGCTGAGGTGGGACACTCTGTCCATAGGACAACAATCAGTCGTATATTGCACAAATCTGGCCTTTATGGAAGAGTGGCAAGAAGAAAGCCATTTATTAAAGATATCCATAAAAAGTGTTGTTTAAAGTTTGCCACAAGCCACCTGGGAGACACACCAAACATGTGGAAGAAGGTGCTCTGGTCAGATGAAACCAAAATTGAACTTTTGGGCAACAATGCTAAATGTTATGTTTGGCGTAAAAGCAACACAGCTCATCACCCTGAACACACTATCCCCACTGTCAAACATGGTGGTGGCAGCATCATGGTTTGGGCCTGCTTTTCTTCAGCAGGGACAGGGAAGATGGTTAAAATTGATGGGAAGATGGATGGAGCCAAATACAGGACCATTCTGGAAGAAAACCTGATGGAGTCTGCAAAAGACCTGAGACTGGGACGGAGATTTGTCTTCCAATGAGACAATGATCCAAAACATAAAGCAAAATCTACAATGGAATGGTTCAAAAATAAACATATCCAGGTGTTAGAATGGCCAAGTCAAAGTCCAGACCTGAATCCAATCGAGAATCTGTGGAAAGAACTGAAAACTGCTGTTCACAAATGCTCTCCATCCAACCTCACTGAGCTCGAGCTGTTTTGCAAGGAGGAATGGGAAAAAATTTCAGTCTCTCGATGTGCAAAACTGATAGAGACATACCCCAAGCGACTTACAGCTGTAATCGCAGCAAAAGGTGGCGCTACAAAGTATTAACTTAAGGGGGCTGAATAATTTTGCACGCCCAATTTTTCCGTTTTTGATTTGTTAAAACAGTTTGAAATATCCAATAAATGTCGTTCCACTTCATGATTGTGTCCCACTTGTTGTTGATTCTTCACAAAAAAAATACAGTTTTATATCTTTATGTTTGAAGCCTGAAATGTGGCAAAAGGTCGCAAAGTTCAAGGGGGCCGAATACTTTCGCAAGGCACTGTATATACACTACCGGCCAGTTATAGAACACCTACTCTTTAAAGGGTTTTTCTTTATTATATTACTATTTCTACATTGTAGAATAATAGTGAAGACATCAAAACCATGAAATAACACATATAGAATCATGGAGTAATCAAAAAAGTGTTAAACAAATCAAAAAATATTTTAGATTTTAGATTCTTCAAAGTGGCCACCCTTTCCCTTGATGACAGCTTTGCATACTCTTGGCATCCTCTCAACCAGCTTCATGAGGTAGTCATCTGGAATGCATTTCAATTAACAGGTGTGCCTTGTTAAAAGTTAATTTTAGGAATTTATTTCCTGCTTAATGCGTTTGAGCCAGTCAGTTGTGTTGTGACAAGGTAGAGGGGGTATACAGAAGATAGCCCTATTTGGTAAAAGACCAAGTCCATATTATGGCAAAAACAGCTCAAAAAAGTGTCATGGGAATTGTAATGTTTGTGCTGTTCTAAAAAAACTTTGATATGTTCTATAAAAGTGCCTGACTGTAGAAATTAACTATCAGTAGCTACAATTTGGCAGTACGACCAGACGTTGTTTTGAGAACGAACTAATGATATCTCAGTTTCAAGGTCTCAGCTTAGAGAGGAGAAGACTCATGACATGTTGGTCTGTCACATGTTATGAAACAGTATTGGTCGGTCACATGAATGAAACAAAACGGTAATGATTCATTCATGATTAATGATGAATTAATAATGATTAAAATCATACAAATATAACTTGTCTGCGTATAGCCGTACAGTTGAAGTCGGAAGTTTACATACACCTTAGCCAAATACATGTAAACTCAGTTTTTCACAATTCCTGACATTTAATCCTAATAAAAATTCCCTGTTTTAGGTCAATTAGGATCACAACTTTATTTTAAGAATGTGAAAGTTCAGAATAATAGTAGAGAGAATGATTAATTTCAGCTTTTATTTCTTTCATCACATTCCCAGTGGGTCAGACGTTTACATACACTCAATTAGTATTTGGTAGCATTGCCTTTAAATTGTTTAACTTGGGCCAATCTTTTCGTGTAGCCTTCCACAAGCTTCCCACAATAAGTTGGGCAAATTTTGGCCCATTCCCCCTGACAGAGCTGGTGTAACTGAGTCAGGTTTGTAGGCCTCCTTGCTCGCACACGCTTTTTCAGTTCTGCCCACATATTTTCTATAGGATTGAGGTCAGGGCTTTGTGATGGCCACTCCAATAACTTGACATTATTGTCCTTAAGCCATTTTGCCACAACTTTGGAAGTATGCTTGGGGTCATTGTCCATTTGGAAGACCCATTTGTGACCAATCTTTAACTGATGACTTGAGATGTTGCTTCAATATATCCACATAATTTTCCCTCCTCACAATTCCATCTATTTTGTGAAGTTCACCAGTCCCTCCTGCAGCAAAAAAAAAAACACAACATGATGCTGCCACCCCCGTGCTTCACAGTTGGGATGGTGTTCTTCGGCTTGCAAGCCTCCCCCCTTTTCCTCCAAACATGACGATGGTCATTATGGCCGAACAGTTCAATTTTTGTTTCATCAGACCAGACCTGGATCAGTGACTTCTGCCTTGTTGAGAGGCCTTTCAGTTTATGTCGACATAGGATTGTTTTACTGTGGATATAGATACTTTTGTACCTCCAGCATCCTCCAGCATCTTCACAAGGTCCTTTGCTGTTGTTCTGGGATTGATTTGCACTTTTCACACCAAAGTATGTTCATCTCTAGGAGACAGAAGGCGTCTCCTTCCTGAGCGGTATGACGGCTGTGTGGTCCCATGGTGTTTATACTTGCGTACTATTGTTTGTACAGATGAATGTGGTACCTTCAGGCATTTGGAAATTGTTCCCAAGGATGAACCAGACTTGTGGAGGTCTACTATTTTTTTCTGAGGTCTTGGCTGATTTCTTTTGATTTTCCCATGATGTCAAGCAAAGAGACACTGAGTTTGAAGGTAGGCCTTGAAATACATCCACAGTTACACCTCCAATTGACTCAAATTATGTCAATTAGCCTATCAGAAGCTGCTAAAGCCATGACATAATTTTCTGGAATATTCCAAGTTGTTTATAGGCACAGTCAACTTAGTGTATGTAAACTTCTGACCCACTAGAATTGTGATACAGTGAATTATAAGTGAAATAATCTGTCTGTGAACAATTGTTGGAGAAATTACTTGTGTCATGCACAAAGTAGATGTCCTAACCGACTTGCCAAACTGTAGTTTGTTAACACGAAATGTGTGGAGTGGTTGAAAAACTAGTTTTAATAACTCCAACCAAAGTGTATGTAAACTTCCAACATCAACTGTATATAGCTAACATCATGTTTGATGGAAAAGTACTTGAAGGCATTAGTATTTTCAAATATGACTGTGTCATCACAAATTATGTGCAACAATCATGACAAGGGATACCTACCTTGTCCCTATTGATATATTTCCTTCAATCAGGGCTGTGTGTGAGGGAAACAAGATGTATTGGGCTGTCAAATTCAGACAAACATCAGATTGCTTTGGCCCAACAGAGCCGTGAAACTAAGAGGGGAATGATTGGTTGAGGTTGACAGATAAGTTAATTTAGCTAGTTATGACGGAGGTGGTTCAGAGGTGGTGATGAGTAACCTAGCCTGACAATGCCACTTTTATATGTTTACATACCCTACATTACTCATCTCATATGTATATACTGTACTAAATATCATCTACTGCATCTTGCCTATGCCGTTCTGTACCATCACTCATTCATATATCTTTATGTACATATTCTTTATCCCTTTACACTTGTGTGTACACGGTAGTTGTTGTGAAATTGTTAGGTTAGATTACTCGTTGGTTATTACTGCATTGTCGGAACTAGAAGCACAAGCATTTCGCTACACTCACATTAACATCTGCTAACCATGTGTATGTAACAAATAAAATTAGATTTGATTTGATTTAGCTGAAGATTTACACTATTTATTTACTTATTTAACCTTTATTTAACTAGGCAAGTCAGCTCCCCAAGCTAATGCCTAGCCCTAGGCTTTAGTTCACCGGGCTAACACAGTCTTGTAGCAGAGACAGGCAGTGGACATGGATTAGAACCCACTAGGGAGGAGGGTTATATTAATCGACTTTTGTCTTTTAATCTCCAGTTCGTTGTGTTAAGACCACTTTACATACAGTAACCTTGAGGTGTGAAATGTAACGTCTGTCTCTCTGGATGATTAGAGGCGTAACTTCCAACTCGACTCACTGCGGCTTCTGGTCCCCAGCAGGAGGTCTTGGCACCGGCCTAAAGCCTCTCTCACTGTTTCACTATTCCTCAAATATTTTCTCTGCTCAATCAACCAAAATATCATGGAATACACCTTTGTCTTGGCACCTCCTGTAGCCTTTCTTTGCTCATCTACTTCAATAGCATGGAATACACTTATGTGACCATTTCACCATCTCTCTATTAACCATTTCAGACAGAAGATGTGGTATGTTACCTGTAAAAAAATATATGGCAACATTTTATGTGACCCCCTTTCAAACAGACCGTTATTTATCTCACTATCTCAAAGAATTGACATCTGCTGGTCAGCTCAAACTGCATGAAATACACTACCAACATCCTGAATACAGACATGGGTCATTGCTCCTATAGCCTCTCTCACAATATCTAAACTTTCTGGTGAGACACTCAAACAGCATGGGGGTACACCTCTGTGTACCAAACCAAAACTCTGAACACAGACATGGGTCGGATTGTTATTTGTTAACCATTAATCAATTGGGAGGTGAAAGCAAGGCCTTTTCCTCAATGCATGTGTAAGATTGAACTGTGACCTACCAGGTGCCAGTTTCCCATGGGTGTGGGCAATTGAGATAAAGCTATGAGCTATATAAAGCTCAATTAGATCCGACGTGTGAAATTCAACATGATTTGCAGTCAATAGACAAGCAATACTTCTGGATCACAACACCCCCTGATACACATCCACCAGATCATAGGGCTTCAACGCAAATTGGGAAGAGTCAGTGGAAATTGCATCCATTCAAATCGAATCTAATCCAATTTTATTGGTCGCATGAGAAGATTTGCAGATGTTATCGCAGGTGCAACAAAATGCTTTTCTTTCTACTTCCAACAGTGCAGTAATACCTAGCAATAATAATACAAAAATAAAAAATACAATACACACATACTCAAAAAAATACATAAAAATAAGAAAATATCAGAGACCAGAATAAATATATATACATATAATGGTTTGTTTTGTATGTAAACATTATTAAAGTGACCAGTGTTCAATTAAGAATTTGTTCTTAACTGAATTGCCTAGTTAAGTAAAGGTTAAATAAAAAATATAAATAATAATAAAAACATAGGGTGGTAGCCGGCTAGAACAGTGACTAAGGTTAGTGGTGACTGTTTAACAGTCTGATGGCCTGGAGATAGAAGCTGTTTCTCTCTCAGTCTCTCGGCCCCGGCTTTGATATACCTATACTGTCTCTGCCTTCTAGATGGTGGCGGGGTGAACAGGCCTTAGCTCGGGTGGCTGAGGACCTTGATGATCTTCTTGGCCTTCCTGTGACACTGCTGTAGATGTCCTGGTGGGCATCACCCAGAGATGCGTTGGGCTGACCATACCACCCTACAGTTACAGATGGTGCAATTGCCATACCAGGCGGTGATACAGCCCGACAGGATGCTCTCAATGGTGCAGCTGTAGAAGGTTCTTAGGGGCCAAGCCAAATTTCTTCAGCCTCCTGAGGTTGAAGAGGTGCTGTTGCTCCTTCTTCACCAT
Source organism: Oncorhynchus nerka (assembly GCF_034236695.1). Classification (NCBI taxonomy): domain Eukaryota; kingdom Metazoa; phylum Chordata; class Actinopteri; order Salmoniformes; family Salmonidae; genus Oncorhynchus; species Oncorhynchus nerka. The sequence continues at coordinate 43,369,460 of NC_088415.1, read as the reverse complement.
GTTGTCTGTGTGAAGGGACCATTTCAGGCTGTCAGAGATGTGCACGCCGAGGAACTTGAAGCTTTTGACCCAGATCAGCTCCTTTGTTTTGTTGACGTTGAGGGAAAGGTTATTTTCCTGGTTCTAACCTCCTCCCTGTAGGCTGTCTTGTTGTTGTTGGTAATCAGGCCTACCACTGCTGTGTCGTCAGCAAACTTGATGATTGAGTTGGAGACGTGCATGGCCACGCAGTCATTGGTGAACAGGGAGTACAGGAGGGGGCTGAGCACGCACCCCTGTCCCCCATGTTGAGGATCAGCATGGCAGAGGTGTTGTTGCCTACCATCACCACTTGGGGTCGTTCCGTCACGAATTCCAGGACCCATTTTGCACAGGTAGGGGTTCAGACCTAGGGCCCTGAGCTTAGTGATGAGCTTGGAGGGCACTATGGTGTTGAAGGCTGAGCTGTAGTCGATGAACAACATTTTTACATAGGTATTTCCCTTGTTCAGGTGGGATAGGGCAGTGTGCAATGCAATAGTGATTGCGTCATCCATGAATCTGTTGGGGCAATATGGGAATTGTAGTGGGTCTAGGTTGTCAGGTAAGGTGGAGGTGATATGGTCCTTAACTAGCCTCTCAAAGCACTTCATGATGACAGAAGTGAGTGCTCTAGTTTTGGGAAGAGTCAACAGATCATCATCACTAACCTAACAGTTTTTTCTTATTAGCTATTTCCTTTGTGAAGTTTACCACTACAGTTAAATAGATGGATGAGAAATCAAGGATCGGAGCTCCAACTACTCGTTGAAAAAAAATCTATGAAAAGATGATGGTTTATTAATTAACTTACTGCTTAGAATGCTTAGAAAACGTAATTACTGTCATATTTCTCCAGACAAATTAGATTGAGCCTGTCTTGAGACAGACTCTACCCAGTAATTTGAGCCTGTGGTGCTGATGAAAGCAGACTAATTATCTAACAGTGGAAAGGGTCTGTTGACTCTATTGTGGTGCTTATTGATCTGTTGATCTAGCAGAGTTAAGTCCATCTAATGATTTCATTTGTGTCTGCAAAGCCTAGTCCTAGAGCAACAGACCACACTATGTTCTGAGGAATAATAGACCGACTCGATTTAATGAGTGACCAACATACTAATACTGTAGCCTCTTGAGTGTAATGAAATGCAAATGGAGAAATATGTTAAAAGAACTGCCATTGGAGATAGTAAGATTTATGGTTAGTTACAAAGGTAGTGTTTTTTGTTGTTGTTGCAGATTTGTGTTTGACTTGGATCTCTACAGCACAGGTGTTCCCTCCTTGACTCTAATCTAGGCCCTAGAGAAAAGACTACAGTTCAGTTTAACTGTCTTCCGTATAAACCTAGTAATAATACTTTTATGTGGATTATTCTATGGGTTTTTAGGTAGCCTTCTATAACAATCTGTATTATATAATTGATTATAAGGACAAATAATCCATTTCATTTGAGTCGTCGGGGAGAATAGAACTGTGGGGCAGTGAAAGGAACGCTAGAGAGTCAGGAGAACCGCGCGCATATTGTCTGTGAGCTCAGTATAAAGAGACGCAGTGTTGCCTCTTTTTCTCACATCAACTGCAGGCATCAGTTTAGGAGTAAACCACACGTCGGGAATAGGCTACAGTGCTTTTACGTGACCGAGGACCGTTTTTCTTTGGGGTTTCGCGTGTTTTACTCATTTTCTTTGAAGTCTTTTCTTTACCGTTACAAATATGAAGGAAAGGAGAAATACGCAGCCGTTGGTGGTGAGATGTAAACTGGTTCTTGTTGGCGATGTTCAATGCGGAAAAACGGCGATTTTGCAAGTCCTCGCAAAGGATTGCTATCCAGAGGTATGCTAATATTTGCAATACTGACATTTTAAGATACAAATCGTATAGATTCTGCAGAGCATCCATATTGATTTAGTAGATGCCTATGTGGGTTTGATAACTCTAAGAAATGTTTTTGGAAAGTTAGGAATGTATTCTAATTGATAATGGATTCATTTCCGCTTCAGCTAGAGGCTGCTATAGCTGCTACACGATGCGCATTTCCAAGAATTCAGTCTTCACGTTGGATTATATCAACTTTTCTACTGTACGCTTCTGATCATCATATTGAATGTGCTTATATAAACCATATATAATCATGCATATAAACCATATATAATCATGCATCATTTCCCCCCCATTCATTTAAATAGTTAATTTGTCCACTTTTTCCGCTTTTTTTTATATTCCATGCGTATAGAGACAGACATGATTTACTGCATAATTGCTTATTGGACTAGCCTACCAATTAGTTACACTCACATTTGTACTATTTTCACATTAGAGAGCTTCCTTTCATGTAGGTCCTAATTATGAAATGATACATTCCATCAGTAGTAGCAGGGATGAGGTTATGTTGCTTCTCTCCGTAGACTTATGTGCCCACGGTGTTTGAGAACTACACCGCGTGTCTGGAACTGGAGGAACAGCGCGTCGAGCTCAGTCTGTGGGACACATCAGGTAACAACACCCTTCATGCTATATCATCCCTCTATATGACCTGCGTCACAGTGGCCTTGAATTATTCGCACTCAGGGCCGGCCTTTAGCTCTTTCTTTTGACTGTGTTGAACATTGATACATTACTGACATGACTTACTATATCATAGCAACGCCTGAAAGCACAGCACACCCAGTCTTATTATGTGGCAGCACAATATTGATGTATGTGTAGTGTGTACGACGTCATAGAATCTTGCTCGTGTAGTCTACTGACACTAGCCTACAGCATGGGTTTTCAAAACCTCTCCTCCGGAACCCCCATCCTTTCTATGTAATTTAACTTTTCCAGAGATAGCAAACTTGATTTAACTTCTCAACTAATTATACATTAATTACCTAAATCAGGTGAGCGAGTTCAGGGCTACAACTACATTTTTAAATGTCTGGGGGTCCCCGAGGAGAGGTTTTAAAACCACTGGCCTACTATATGTTGTGCTAACTGAGTAGTGTACCCTGTGGCCTACGGTATGTTATTATGCTAACTACATTGTATGTTAGGCTAACTGAGTGCAGCATGGAGTCATGGTGTTGGTGTAAAACCTCCCCAGGGCCCTCCACTGTAAAACCACTGACCTGAAAACAAGTGGCTAACTGATAACCTTGATATACCCTGCCAAGCTGCACCTGTTCATATCCCCCCTCACACTGCTGCCCTCCCTCCCAGATACACACACACACACACCGCCCTCCCTCCCTGACACACATCAATGATGATTCACACATCTAGCCTTGATACAGTACCTAGATCTCATTCTATACACAGATCTCATTCTATACTCCCCCTATTCTAGATATACAGATACCACTGTAGGCTACTCTAGATGTACAGATATCACTGTAGGCTACTCTGGATATACTGATACCACTGTAGGCTACTCTAGATATACAGATACCACTGTAAGCTACGCTAGATATACATATACCACTGTAGGCTACGCTAGATATACAGATACCACTGTAGGAAACGCTAGATATACAGATACCACTGTAGGCTACACTAGATATACAGATACCACTGTAGGCTACGCTAGATATACAGATACCACTGTAGGCTACGCTAGATATACAGATACCACTGTAGGGTACTCTAGATATACAGATACCACTGTAGGCTACTCTAGATATACAGATACCACTGTAGGGTACTCGAGATATACAGATACCACTGTAGGCTACGCTAGATATACAGATACCACTGTAGGCTACTCTAGATATACAGATACCACTGTAGGCTACTCTAGATATACAGATACCACTGAAGGCTACTCTAGATATACAGATACCACTGTAGGGTACTCTAGATATACAGATACCACTGTAGGCTACGCTAGATATACAGATACCACTGTAGGCTACGCTAGATATACAGATACCACTGTAGGCTACTCTAGATATACAGATACCACTGTAGGAAACGCTAGATATACAGATACCACTGTAGGCTACGCTAGATATACAGATACCATTGTAGGCTACTCTAGATATGTGTTAGCTACAGTGGGTCAGGAAGGCTTATTATTAGCAGAATCAGTATGGTTTGGCCGTCAGCATACTGTAACATCTTAATGTTACCTTCATGTTATTTACATAGAGCATGATGACCAACCTATAGCCTATATCTTATTCCATACTCAGATACCCTACTCTAGATATGTGTCTGTTGGCTACAGTAGGCCAGTATGGCTGAGCCTGTGATTATTAATATGTATTAGTACCCTTTGGCTGCATTCATAGTGGATATTGTAAATCCTTTGTATAAGAGACCCCATTGGAGCCTATTTAAAGTCATGTTTACCACCGCCATCGTCGTCCACTCTGCATGTGTTGTCCCCATGAACAGAATGAAACGTAAAAATAGTGAATGTAATTTGTTTCAGTGCAAATCTCTGGCTCTTTTTTTAATCCGAGCCCTGGCCTCTGATCTGATTGGTCGGACTGAGTGGCACAGTGCCCGTTGATGGGCAGAGGGCAGAAGGAGGGAGGTGTTAGTGGGAAGAGCCAGTGGATTTGGCAGAGGGAGGTATCAGAAGGTTTTTGGAGCAGATGAGAAACTCAGTGAGATGTGATGGTTATGTAGCAGTCTTATGACCTGCATTTCAACCACCCAAACACTGAAATCATAGCTAAAGCGACTTTAAAAACTATTCTAAGGTGCACGTCAAGTCCACCTTTTAAAAATACCTGCCAAAAACCAAATGAATCCTTAAGAGGCTATTGACGCACCCGTGCATAATAAAGATAATACAAAAATCAATGCATGGGCTGTGTCGCAATCCATCACATCGTGCTTACACTACCGGTCAAAAGTTTTAGAACACCTACTCATTCAAGGGTTTTTCTTTATGTTATTTTATCTGGGCGCGAACCCAGAGTCTCTGGTGGCACAGCTAGCGCTGCGATGCAGTGCCCTAGACCACTGCACCACCCGGGAGGCCCTGTTTTTTATTTTTTATTTTTAAATACTATTTTCTACATTTTAGAATTACAACTATGAAATAACACATTTGGAATAATGTAGTAATCAAAAAAGTTTTAAACAAATATATTTTATATCTGAGATTCTTCAGATAGCCACCCTTTGCCTTGATGACAGCTTTGAACACTATTGGCATTCTCTCAATCAGCTTCACATGGAATGCTTTTCCAACAGTCTTGAAGGAGTTCCCACATATGCTGAGCAATTGTTGGCTGCTTTTCTTTCGCTCTGCGATCCGACTCATCCCAAACCATCTCAATTTGGTTGAGGTCGGGGGATTGTGGAGACCAGGTCATCTGGTGCAGCACTCCATAACTCCCCTTCTTGGTAAAATAGAAAGATGAGACTCTCACAAACATGATGGTGTTCTCCGGGTCGGCTGAAGGCAACCCAAACAAATGAATGGAAGTATGGAGGTAGTATTGTGGCAACAAAAATAAGGGGTTAAACATCTGTCCTCAACCCAAAAAACATTTTCCTGATCTCCTAGATATAAGACAGTCTTCAAAATGTTTTGCCCTTTATGAATGTGTTTTTCAATGCGTTTCTAATGGCTATAGTAGTAAAGGCAAACTTAAATATTTGATCAAATAATTGTTAATTCTTTTTTGAATACCTACTAACATTAAAAAGCTAAATGATCCATGGTATGAACATGTCAACACAAATCCACATGCTATCTTTGTAGAACCCCCCAACTGCTTAGACTTAAAAAGAAATCATCTAAGAAAATGACCGTCTGTTCTCTCTTTCTCTCCCCCGCCCTTGCTCTCCCCCTCTTTCTCTCTCCATCCCCCTCTTCTTTGTCTCTTTGTGACTGACAGCAGCCAGTGTCCATATTGGAAACAAAATATCCGCCAGATAACTAACATACTGCATGGTCGTGACTCATGCCTCATTCATGCCACAGATTGACCCCATAACTGTAATATGTTAGAATTGAGCTCTACTGCTGCTGCTGTGGCCATAGACGTATAATTACTAGAAAGGACAACCATTCAATTGACTTGAATAGGAATTACTGTTCTAGTAGTTATATTTCTATGCCAGCCTGATGCTCTCTCACTGAGTGAGTCTCTCCTCATTAGTTATGCTCCTCACCATTGATTGGACTGATCTCATCATTGGGTTTCGTGGCAGCTCTCTCCAACGGGTTCTCTGGGATTTACTGGCTAAAATCAATCCGCTGGTTTTAATCAGTACACTGGCCCGTTCGGCATGCAAGAGAGAGAGAGGGGTGGAAGAGGGACTGGGTCTGCCTGACACTTAGCTCCCACACACACACACACACACACACACACACACACACACACACACACACACACACACACACACACACACACACAGAGTGGCTGTAACTCATGAAAAGTAAATGATGATCTACAATGTTTGGTGTTAGATTGTTTCAGAGTGATTGAGGGTCTTTCAAATGGACTTTCTGATACCAGGCTTTGTACTGTCAAGATATATTATAAGATGATCAGGCTAACCTGTTTGATAAATACATTACATTGATATATGCATCTATATTACAGTCCACAGACATTTAGCTGATGAGACCATCTGCATTATGCTAGTAAAACATTCCAAGACCATTAAGAAATTATAGGAAATATCAACCGATTCTATTCATGTATTATAACACATTCGTAGGGAAGCAGGGGATATGGGGAACGAGTCAGGGTTTGGGTGAATCTCATTGCAATTCAGGAAGTAAACTGAAATACCAATTCTCATTGCAAATGAATTGGAATTTCAGTTTGGATAGGGAACTGACTGAATTTAAATGGAATTGACACCAACTCTGAAATGTGTCAAGGCTTTATCCTGTGATGTCAGGGTTGATACCTATCATTTCCAATGGAAATTGGATGGGCATGGGTTGTTTTAGGATTGGATGGGCATGGGTTGTTTTAGGATTGGATGGGCATGGGTTGTTTTAGGATTGGATGGGCATGGGTTGTTTTAGGATTGGATGGGCATGGGTTGTTTTAGGATTGGATGGGCATGGGTTGTTTTAGGATTGGATGGGCATGGGTTGTTTTAGGATTGGATGGGTATGGGTTGTTTTAGGATTGGATGGGCATGGGTTGTTTTAGGATTGGATGGGCATGGGTTGTTTTAGGATTGGATGGGCATGGGTTGTTTTAGGATTGGATGGGTATGGGTTGTTTTAGGATTGGATGAGCTTGGGTTGTTTTAGGATTGGATGGGTATGGGTTGTTTTAGGATTGGATGGGCATGGGTTGTTTTAGGATTGGATGGGTATGGGTTGTTTTAGGATTGGATGGGTATGGGTTGTTTTAGGATTGGATGGGCATGGGTTGTTTTAGGATTGGATGGGCATGGGTTGTTTTAGGATTGGATGGGTATGGGTTGTTTTAGGATTGGATGGGTATGGGTTGTTTTAGGATTGGATGGGTATGGGTTGTTTTAGGATTGGATGGGCATGGGTTGTTTTTACGATTCCCAAACTGTTTTGTTGTTGTGAGATAGTTATCAGCCCAGCAGACTGCAGCCCTTAGGGGTGGATATGTCAGGATAGTTACATCCCAAAACCCAGTGAGTCATCCCAGCTCTCAGTCTGCATCATTAATCTGCCTGACCTTCGGAATGCCCTCTTTTCCTCTTTCTAAATGAATTGTAGGGTAATGACGTGGATTATTAGGCAGAACCATGAAGGAACTCACTCTTTGATTAATATAAAACACCCCAAAGTAGACTGCGTCTCTGCCCCTCCCCCACCTGGATGTACGACGAAGCATCCATATATTCACACTAGTATGTATACCTTTTAGAATTTATGCCCAATGCGTTGCTTAGTAGTAGGCTAGTGTGGATATTGGGACAGGCCAGTCCAATTCCACTATCCTCTTGTCCTTCCATCCCACTTCCACAATACTGGCCCACTTTCCACCTCGACACACCGCTTCAGGCGGTAGTGGTGATTGAGTCCAGCCCCAGCCATGACAGGAATGGTGATACCGTTTTAGTTTTCTTTTCTTCTTTTTCTCTTTTTTTTCTTTCTTTCTACTGAATCCTCCCCGTCTGTGTTTCATGCATAGGGAAGTATCCATCTGTAAGCGGGGAAAGGGGGAGGAGCAGAGTGGAGGAGAGGAAAGTGAAGTTGTGAGCGAGAGAGAACATGTGGCTCGTAGTTAGGATCTGTGCTTTCAGTGGTGTGTCGGCTCTCTCACAGCGTCTGGAGAAAAGTTAACCATCTCAAGGAACAACATTAATATATAGCAATCTTCTGATACGTGGAAAATCAGACATCCTGAGAGCTCCATTGTACAGAGTGTTGTATGGCTGTGGTGGCATTGTCAGCCTGTAGCAGAGGAGAAGCCTGTGAAAGAGCAGAGGAAAAGTGCTGCTTCTGTGAAGAATTAATGGTAGTGGAGGTCTCACTGTGATCTGCCACTGACAGCCACACTCCTTCCCTAGCTCCCTCTTCCCTCCATCCATCCATTCCTCCCTCCCTTCTTCCCTCCCCCCCTCCCTCCCTTCCTCTTCCCTCCATCAATCCATTCCTCCCTCCCTTCTTCCCCCCTTCCTCTTCCCTCCATCCATCCATTCCTCCCTCCCCCTTCCTCCCTCTTCCCTCCATCAATCCATTCCTCCCTCCCTTCTCCCCCTCCCTCCCTCCCTCTTCCCTCCATCCATTCCTCCCTCCCTTCTTCCCCCCCTACAGCTACTGGGGGAGAGGATACCTAGGCCATAGCTCAGTGGCTAACAATGTCTTGCTACATATACAAGAGATCTGTGTTAAAAGCCCAGTTGGTCATAACAGCAGGTCATTCCTAAGGACATGTGTGTGTCACCCCCCGCTCGCTCATCCCTCTTCTGCTGAGTAATTTGCCCGTATTTCATTGAAATGGCTCCCCAGCCACCTGTTTGCATCCTGTCTATCGATCTCTGCATTTAAATCAGTGGTCATTTAATGCAGAGTCACACGCTGGGCTCCTCGGTCCGTGACTGCCCTTCTCTTCCCCGACACACCCACGCCTCACACACACACCTCTTAATCTTCTTTGGGAGGCAGAGGGATGCTCGGCTAGCCACCTCCATGCAGACACTGACGGGCACACTGATCATGATAATGAGAATCCGTCTTTGTCCCTGCCTTTGAACTGCCTTAATGAATTGGTCTGATATTATTCGTGTGTCTTGACTGTTTCTTAATGTCATAATGTAAATTATAATATAGTAATGATAATGTAATATCTATATTTATGACACACACACACACACACACACATTCATTTATACTACACACACATCACATCTGCTGCTATCAAACTCTTAGTATGGTTGCTGAATACTGTACATTTTAATCACTTTCCCCCCAATTTCCCTTTCCCCAAAACACATGTAAATATTGGACAATAAATTGTGCCTTCCTGTATTATACTTATGCTAAAATGTTTATTCTATTCTACTGAGCCATTTACTTTATGTCCGTATTCTTATCTTTTATTATTTCTTATTGTTGTCGCGTTGTCGAGAAGGAACCTGCAAGTAAGCAGTGCGTTGGACGATACATGCCATGTCTCTCCTCTACATACGACTTGAAACCTAAACCGAGAGGGTTGATGGACTGTGCTACCTCCTGTGGACTAAACAGCACAAGTCCACGAGCAGGATCTGTTTGATAATGTTCCGGTAGCTCAAAGTACGTGCTCTCTGGTCACTCATTGGTCAGGAGTGAGCTGAGGAAACACCCTTACCACGAACGCCGTAGCCTTCTCCAAAAGGCAATAGCTGCGGACGGAAGTGTTTCGCGATACAACGCGCCAGTCCCATTGTTCCCGCTACAGTAGCGACACAGAACATTAAAGCTACTCAGATATTCTACCACAGCTTGTCATTATTCCAAACGCGTCTCACAGCAGCGGGCTAATTCAATTGCACCCTTTGATAATGTGGAGAATCATTAACTATTTATGGACTGATCTATATGAACACGCGCCCGTGTTCATTGTGCTCTTTTGGAGTCGGTGGTACAGTGTCGTTCTGTACATCACACTGTACATATGTTGGCTTGGATAAATGTAATAGGTAATGAACGGTGACGCCATCGGCTATTGTGGTATTCATAGCCATAAGGGGAGATATAGATCAATTATACCCATTAGCTGCCCATTGGAACAAGATTATCCCTTCGAGCCTCTCGTTTTCCCTTCGATTAGACTAAGATGTGAGAATCACCTTTCACTGATGCCAAATATAACCAATAAACAACGAGAGACTCAAGTAACCAAGGGGTGTGTGTGCGTGGTGTGCATGCTTGACTGTGTGTGTGTGTGTGTGTGTGTGTGTGTGTGCGCCCTCATACATGTGTGCAGGCGTTTTCATGCATGTGTGTGCGCCTCAACATTGTTTTAACAGAGGAATGTGTAGAGCAGGAAGCAGGGTAGGTGGGTGGGTGGGCAGTAAGGCACAGCAGTGTGTTTGCGGGATGTGTAAAATGATTGATTGGCAGTTGCGGCCAGCCTTTAAGGAGGGGTGGGGGGAATGCCTTATGCATATGGAGGATTCCAAGGCTGTTGCTGTGGTAACGGCAGAGGGACTGGAGGTATTGCGCTGTGCTGAGTGGGGGGAGGACAAGGAGGCGTTTAGAGGGGAGAGAGAGAGAGAGGGGGAAGTAGTTGCTTAAGGATTCCGAGCACATGAGTAGGAGCATCTGCCTGCTCTGCCGCCCCCAGCCAGCCTCACTGTTCTGTTCCACTTGCCTAATCCACTGCTAAAAAAGATCATTGTGGATTTAGTGCCGTGGTTGTCCTCATCTCCCCCTCTGAAAGACCAATAGGGGAGAGGATGAGAGGGAAAAGAGAGAGGAAAGGGACAGCATTGTACAGCTCAGCTCAGTATGAGAAGTGATATCCCCCTCGAGATAATCCCTGGTCTCTCTCTCTCTCTCTCCCTCTCTCTCTCTCTCTCTCTCTCTCCCCTCTCTCCTCTCTCTCTCTGTGTCTCTCTCTCTCTCTCTCTCTCACACTGAACTACAGGTTTTTTGCTCTATTAAATATGATGTCTCCTTCCTGCATTATATTTAGAAAAGGAAACAGTCTACCCACGATAGTGTTTGTGGAGGTTGTTTTGACAAAGTCTTTTTTTTGTCTTTCATTGTAAGCTCTCCATTGAAGCATTTGCTTCATGTTGTCTTGGACCCCTGTTAACAAGTGTCTCTCCTCTCCTCTAGGTTCTCCCTACTATGACAACGTGAGGCCTCTCTGTTATAGTGACTCTGACGCGGTGCTCCTTTGTTTCGACATCAGCCGCCCAGACATTTTCGACTGTGGGCTTAAGAAGGTAATGCTCCCCATCTCACACTTATGTCTGTTTGTTTTTTTAAACTCTGTTTATTCAGTTTTACACACAAAATAAGACAACACAATAAACAATATAAATAATATATGCTAGTAAAACATTATTATTATTAATTTTTTTACCTATAAAGATACTGTATTTTAGACAAGTTAAACACACTGGGCAGAAGGGTACAGAGGTTAAAGGGCAATCTGGATAGGGGTGGAGAAATGCAACCACTCACACTCACAGACAGTCATGGCCATAGACTGACCATCCACTGGACCAAATGAAAGTTTAATTTTTTTTTCAAATATATTTTTCTATTTTATATAATAGATAAGGCATGTGGTAATGAGGTATCAGGGTTGGAGATAAACAAAAGGAGGTTGTCAGCATATGGCGAGACATTCTGCTCTAAGCCCGTCCTGAGTATACCTTGAACAGCCTCATTAGACCACAGTGTGATGGTAAGGGACTCGATTGCCAAAGCAAATAACAATGGGGAGAGTGGACAACCCTGTCTGGATCCGTGGTGCAAGGGAAAATAGTCAGAGAACAAGTTGCTAGTCCATACTGAAGCCATGGGAGAGAAATAAAGACTATTTTCCCACGCAATGAATTTGGGACCAAAGCCAAATCTATAAAGGGCGGCTGTTAGGTAGTCCCACTCAACGTGGTCAAAAGCTTTTCCCGCATTGAGTGAGACCACCACATCTGGGTCTCCCAACCCTGGGGAGAACAGTATATTCATAAGGTGTCTAATATTGAAAAACAAATGCCAATTTCTCATAAAGCCATTCTGGTCAGAGTGTATTACTTGGTGCAGCGAGCCTTCCATATGGATGTTTAAGGGCTAGGATTTTGTCATCACAGTTTAAAAGCGAGATTGGGCGATAAGATCCACATTCCAGGGGATCTTTGTTTTCTTTAATAGTAATGAAATGTAAGCCTGATAAAAACTAGGTGTTAGCTTTGATGAATTAAGACAGTCTACAACTAATCGAGACAGGAATGGGCAAAGCAGACCGGAAAACGTCCTATAAAATTTGTTTGGAAAACCGTCAGGACCTGGTGATTTATCACTTTTCATTAAGGATACTGCAGTTGCAATTTCCTCAGGTGTAAATTCTTCTTCTTAACCGTCATGGTAGTCTGTATCAATTGAAGGCATATTCAGACCATCGAAGAATGAATCAATCAGCAAAGGGTCTTGAAGAGATTCAGAGGTTTATAGCACAGAGAAAAATTGTTTGAATTGATCATTGATCTCTTTATGTATAACTGGTAGAATTGATCATTGATCTCATTTACATTACATTTAAGTCATTTAGCAGACGCTCTTATCCAGAGCGACTTACAAATTGGTGCTTTCACCTTATGACATCCAGTGGAACAGCCACTTTACAATAGTGCATCTAGGTCTTTTAAGGGGGGGGGGGGAGAAGGATTACTTTATCCTATCCTAGGTATTCCTTAAAGAGGTGGGGTTTCAGGTGTCTCCGGAAGGTGGTGATTGACTCCGCTGTCCTGGCGTCGTGAGGGAGTTTGTTCCACCATTGGGGGGCCAGAGCAGCGAACAGTTTTGACTGGGCTGAGCGGGAACTGTACTTCCTCAGTGGTAGGGAGGCGAGCAGGCCAGAGGTGGATGAACGCAGTGCCCTTGTTTGGGTGTAGGGCCTGATCAGAGCCTGGAGGTAGTGAGGTGCCGTTCCCCTCACAGCTCCGTAGGCAAGCACCATGGTCATCTCTTTATGTATAACTGTGGTAGAATTGATCATTGATCTCTTTATGTATAACTGTGGTAGGATTGATCATTGATCTCTTTATGTATAACTGTGGTAGAATTGATCATTGATCTCTTTATGTATAACTGTGGTATCATTGATCTCTTTATGTATAACTGTGGTAGCGTCAGACAGGGTCCTTATTTGTGGGATTAAACGTGATGCCTCAGATTTACGGATCTGGTGTGCAAGGAATTTACTGGCCTTGTCGCCTTGCTCATACACTCTGTATCGAGCTCGTAAGAGTAATTGTTCAGCTTGTCTGGTCGAGAGCTCGTCAAATTCAGATTGGAGTAGCTGGCGTTCTTTATATAGATCAGAGGAAGGATCTGTAGCATACTTCTCATCCAATGTAGGTCTACTGTACTTTGCTCAGGTCTCAAAGCCGCTGAGAGTGAGCTTGGTTTTTGTTGGCTGTGTAAGAACTAATTTGGCCACGTAGGTTTGCTCTGAGGGACTCTCATATGGAAGAGCAGGACATACCTGGGGTTGAATTAAATTCTAGGAATAAGGTAATTACAGAAGAAATTAAATTGACAAACTCATCTGAGAGTAAAATGGAATTAAGACGCTGTTGATAACATATAGGAGGTTGCTGGGGAAACTATAGCTCAAGCACTAATGGTGAATGGTCAGGAAAAAAAACAATACTCATAGGAACAAGTTTAGGCAGAAGTTTGTTGTCCAAAAAGAAGTCATCAATGCGGGAGTATGTTTGATGAACATGAGAAAAAAAGGAATACTGTCTATCTGTAGGGTGTAGTAAACACCAGGCATCACACATATCATATTTCTGAAGAAAATATTAAATAAGTAGGGCACATTTAGATGGGCCTGAAGATCTTTGCAATGACTTCAAGAACTGGGGATAACCAGTCAAGAACTGGGGATAACCAGTCAAGAACTGGGGATAACCAGTCAAGAACTGGGGATATTGTACATTTGAAGTCCCTCTAACATCAACAAATAGGAATCTAAATGGGGGTATATCAGATCATAAGGTAGAATTTAAACTTATATCATCCCAATTGGGAGCATAAACATTAGCCAAAACAAGAGGGGTAGTAAACAGTTTACCAGTTACTATGACGTGTATCGTCCCTTAGGATCAGGAATAACCTCAAAAGCAACAAAGGGAGTAGTTTTATCAACCAAAATGGCAGCAACTCTTGATTTACTATAAAAGTTAGAGTGGAACAGTTGACCAACCCAGTTCCTTCGAATCCTAAAGTGCTCACCAGTCCTCAAGTGAGTCTCTTGTAGTAATGCTAAATTTATGTTCATACCATTTAAATGTGTTGTTAGCCACAGGGTTGTTAGCCACTTTGATGTTCCACAAAATGTACTTGATGGTATTATTTTGGCCACCCTGAGCACTCCTATTATACAACCCTGTCATTAGAGCATACAGTGGGAAAGCAATGAATACCCAAAAGTGCCAGGATAACTTGTCTCAGAATAACAATGTACGGTGTAATATTTGGAAAAATACGGAAAAAGAAACTAAAAGGAAAATAACATTAGAACTGGACAATTCAACCTCCTTCCTAGACAATACCTCCCCAAACGAGGTACAACCCTAAATAGAACATGTTTTCTTTGCACAGTATGTCTTTGGGAGTGCGGTGTTAAACCCAAACCCACAGTCCTGCCCTGCAAAGTAGCGCTCTGTGTTAGTGAATCAAGCAGCAAAACAAGAGATGGAAAATAAAAAGTTCATTCCATGTGCCAAGATATTTAGGAAAGCACCACTTGTAGATGTATAAAATTATATTCCCAGTCGAATAACAGGTTTTGATAGAGAAAATAAATAGAATGTACCAAGGCTCTCACCCAAAAACCTCAAATTTGAAGTAAGCAAATCGTATTAAAACGACCCCCAAGTTTTGACAGCGTACAGTCAAGCCCACAAAACTACGTCTGTGCAACGTTGAAAGTTTGTGGGTATAAATGACGTTACAAATGTTCAACATTGAAGTGAAGACTCTCCAAAAACTTGTAGCCTTTGAACATTACTGTTTACTGGGTCGAGACAAACGGATGCGGTAAACAAATAACCGAAAAATATTTCGGGGTCAATGAGACAATATGTAAACGAATTCAATAGGTCAATGAGACAGCATGGAAACAAACAAATTACGTAAACCCTTAATAAAATGAAATAAAAATGACTGAATGCTGTTAAGGCAAGCACACTGGATGACCAAAACATTCAATCACATCAACTCCTAACTATACAGGAATAGTACAGTTATAACTAAACATAGTTATACCACAGGTGGGCTACTTAGTTACTATCCACAGTTAGCAAGCAACAGTTGCTGATCTATTAGCAAATTCAAGACTTCTTGATGTGGCGTTGAATGTGAGCCATAACCTCCTCCGGAGAATCAAAGGTGTAGTCTTTGAAAGCCATATAGACGGGCTGGGAATCGCAGTCCACACTTCATACCTGGATGGTCCCGTAGTAGTCGATTGGCCTGCCCGAAAGCTACGCGCTGCCTGGACACAGTGGGGGAGTAGTTGCGATAGATAGAGAAGCTCTGTCCTTGAAAGCTTAGAGTGGTATTGCGGGCTTCTCTGAGAATCTCCATCTTTCTCATGGAAAAAGTGCACTCGAAGATTAATGTCACGGGGCCTCTCACTGCCCCGGGGCTTTGGGCGTAGTGACCGGTGGGCACGATCAATCAGGGGCTTCTCATCCATAGCGAGAACATCCTTCAGCAGCCCAGAGATGAAATCCGTGGCATGGACTCTGGGACCAATACCAGTCTCAGGTTATTGCGACAAGAAACTCCCTCTAAGCTCACATAGGTCTACTGTACCTTTTTCAGATCCGCAGTCAGGCGTTTCACGTCAGCCTCCTGGGAGGTAGTCACGTCAGAGACACTGGAAGCCGAGGTCTCCAGTGCTGCAATTGTCATGGTGTACAGCTTTTGAAGGATGTGATAGCTGGCACCGTCTCGTTTCACAGGATAATTAAATCTGCTTTTAAAGTATCAGAAACCTCTTGTATTCGGGCCTCAATCATAGCAACTACCTCCATTTTCATTTCAACTATCTCCGAGCATAGTAGCTTGATGGCCTCGAATGTTCATTTCAGCGCCACAAGGCAAAGCCGCACCCCCGGGTAAAGTGCTAGTCTCCGGGCCCTCAGTCTCAGGACAGGGTGGTGATAAAAATGGGTCTTGTAGGCCGGGTTTTCTCAAAGTCGTCTTTTTGTCCTTATGTTTCGTCTACATGCTGACATTTGAAAACAAAGCAGTCTTGGGTATTACGCAAAGGGATCACCAAACTAATATTTCGCACATTTCCCCCCTAAGCGGGCATGAGATTGACATGCTGACTCCAGGAATATCCACCAAAGCTGTTGCCAGAGAACTGAATGTTAATTTCTCTACCATAAGCCGCCTCCAACGTCGTTTTAGAAAATATGGCGAAATGTCCAACCGGTCTCACAACCGCAGACCACTTGTAACCACGGCAGCACAGGACCTCCACATCCGGCTTCTTCACCTGCGGGATCGTCTGAGACCAGCTACCCGGACAGCTGAAGAAATTGAGGAGTATTTCTGTCTAATAAAGTCCTTTTGTGGGGAAAAACTCATTTTGATTGGCTGGGCCTGGCTCCCCTTATGAGGGGAGACCATATTAATTCATTTATTTCAATTGACTGATTTCCTTATATGAACTGTAACTTAATAAAATAGTTATAATTGTTTCATGTAGCTTCATACATCATAAACTAATAGGCCAAAAGTATGTGGACATCCCTTCAAATGAGTGGATTCGGCTATTTCAGCCACACCCGTTGCTGACAGGTGTATAAAAACGAGCACACAGGTATTCAATATCCATAGGCGAACATTGGCAGTAGAATGGCCCATACTGAAGAGCACAGTTGCTTTAACCATGGCTCTGTCATAGGATGCCACTTGTCCAACAAGTCAGTTCATCAAATTTCTGCTCTGCTGGAGCTGCCCTGGTCAACTGTAAGTGCTGTTATTGTTAAGTGGAAATGTCTAGGAGCAACAACGGCACAGCCGCGAAGTGGTAGGCAAGCTCACAGAACGGGACCACTGAGTGCTGAAGCACATGGCACGTACAAATAGGCTGTTCTCAGTTGCTACACTCACTACTTAGTTCCAAACGGCCTCGTCAGCACAAGAACTGTTCATTGGGAGCTTCATGAAATGAATTTCCATGGCTGAGCAGCCGCACACAAGCCTAAGATCACCAGGTGCAATGCCAAACGTCGACTAGAGTGGTGTAGATAGTGTCCACCTACTTTTGTATGTCTCCAGCCATCAGGCTAAAATAATCTGGATGTTATTGGGGTTTTCAAAACTTGACATTCAAAACAGAGGCAAAGTATTGCTGCTATCTAGTTTATAGCTAGTTTATGTACTTCACCAGGTCCTTTGACAATTTATGTAGGTATTCACAAGCCAGGTACATTTGTATTTGGGGAGACCTATCTATAGAATTAAGACTTACAATACTAGAGTGGAAATGAACCTTCTTATGATGTCCTAAAAGGTCAGCCATTTTGGTAAGAGAGTTGGTCAACCAGTGCTGTGATAATATATTGTGTAAAACAATGAATTTGAAGATTATCTGCACTGTTTGTTAGCTAGCTTTAGCCAGCCAGTTTTAGAGGAGTGTTGCCAACAATGTTTCAGTGAGATCCACTATTGGCTTGATTTGTCGCTAGAAGTCATTAGATCTCGTTTTGCCGTTGATGTGATGACACACCACCAATTTTCCTTGCTGTGCGTTTTTGCCTCCCCTCTCCTGTCGAACACCCCCCCCCCCCCTTGCTTCTCTGCCTGTGTGCGGCTGTTGCTGTGACTTCTGTTGCACAGACAGTTTCTCCCACTCTCGTTTGCAGCATAATTGAGTGGGAAAAGCCGCAAAATGCTATCATGACCATAGAAACTCTCTTTGTCAAACCTCTCCAAAGGCAGCCTGAAAGTAGCTGAATTTGTCGCTCGAATCTTTTACCAATAAAAGTCACTGGAGGGGTCTGAAAATGCAGTAAATATAGCGACAAAGTCTCTAAGTTGGCAACTCTGGGAATGATAACATACGTTTTCCAAATTAACTGCCAATATTCCACTGGCTGAAATCAGTTGATGATGTGACTTAGACACGTTGTAAATTCAACAAGAATTTCATAACGTTATCATATCATAACGCTCACAGCTTTCCAAGAAAACACAAATTGAGACATTTATGGTCTGTTTACATATATTTTAGTGGATATTTACTCAGAAGATTGGTATAAAATTCATAAACTGTATTTATAACTATACAACAGTAATTTGGGTTGACAATATTTAAATTTCTGAAATATCACATGCCTTGCTTTTATTTGCCTGCATAAGTAAAAGCAGGAAATGCATCACCATTCATTCCAATTAGGAATTAATTCAGGATCTCTATCTGGACCTAACCCTAATCCTGACTTGTTCATTATCATGACTACGTGTGAGTAAATATCTACTCTGTTGTCTTTCCAGTGGAAGACAGAGATCCTAGATTTCTGCCCCAGCACACGCATTCTTCTAATTGGCTGTAAGACCGACCTGCGCACTGACGTCTGCACCCTGATGGAGCTGTCCAATCAGAAACAGGTCCCCATCACCCATGAGCAGGTGAGACTGAGATCGCGCCCACACACACATACACACATTACACACACTGGGTCTATTCAGGGGGGGTACAATGTTCTGATAGAGCCGTTGTATCTGTTGTATGGAACAGAACAAGGTCTCACCCACTCTCTCTTCTCTGCCCCCCTCCTACCTCAGGGTTCCTCTATGGCCAAGCAGCTAGGCGCTGAGGCCTACCTGGAGTGTTCAGCATTCACCTCAGAGAAGAGTATCCACAGTGTGTTCCGGACGGCCGCTCTTGCTTGCATCAACAAGCTCCAGCCGCTCCCCAAGACCAGCCCCACCCGACGTCTCTCGAAGAGACTCCTCCACCTCCCCAGCCGCTCCGAGCTGCTCTCCTCTACCTTCAAGAAGGAGAAGACCAAGAGCTGCTCCGTCATGTGAGTGGAGACCCAGGGCGGGGCGTGTCACTCCCCTCCCACACGCTGCTCCAATTCCCCAGAACCCCTGACTGTTTGGTTCGGGGAAGGGGGGGGGGGGGTGTTTCATCACGATGGCTTAATCAAGAGTTGGCTCTTCTTCCATGTTGAATCCTTCCTCACCCCCCCTCAAAGTGAAATCAATTCAGAACAAGTGGACACCTTGTCCACTTTGTCCTGAAGTTCTCTTCAGTGCATATCTCATATTTTTCAGTACTGTATCTTGGCTTTTTGATCATCAGCTAACCATTGTTCTAACTTGTTACAGTAACGGTATGCAACCATGATGGTGTGACATCACTACTATTTAGGCACATGTTGATTTGTCCAAATTGGAAAATGTGCAACAAGTGACAAAGTTTAAACTTTGTGAAGAAAAAATGCCTCTCAAGAAAATGCATTGCCTATTTTTCAAAACAAATCTAGCATGAAAATATATCAGACATTATTGAACATTGTATCCCTCCTACACTGCAGAGTGGGAACTATAAGGTGTAGCAACGTGAGCAAATCGGTGTTCTCCCAAAATGGTTTTGGGCTCTTCTTGATTTAGGCCCAACGGGGGCTGATTGAGAGAGGCGTGGAGAGAGGAGTGTTTGATTTGACCACAGTGAGAACAGAGGGCCATTACACATCTCATTGTCTCGCCTGTGATAAGAGCAGCAGGTCTAGACAGACAGACAGATGCCAGGCTAGACTGTGAGGTGTGAGCCATCCGTGCTCTTCTAGGCTCTCAGTCAGTGGAGTACCAGGCTAAAGAGGCAATGTACAGAACAGATAGATAAGGGAGCTTTGGGTTAAGCAAATAAAATAGGGAAGTAAAAAAACAACAAGTAAATGTACTGGAGTGCTAGAAATCCAGTTCTCTCCCATCATTTGATAAAGAAGAAACCACTTCCAGGGAGTAGGGTATTGTTCTTCCCTGGGCCATAGACACAACATGGTTTAATGCAGATCTGTCAAGAGATCTGGGAACTTGCTTATGGTAATGGATACCAGGTCAGTGTTGAAAATCCCCTGAGGTGATTCTTTAAAGGACTGTCTGTTTGCAACTAGAATATGATGCTTTAAAACTGTCAGGATGAGTCCACTGGGGAAATGGAATTTCCAGTTTACGGACCTACTACAGGAGAAAGAAAGTGTTTCAGTATCACGTTATTAGTATTTTGATCAGTGTTTCAGCTAAATTCCTTTAGCAGCTTTAGGCCTGAAACCAGATATAAAGCATGTAGAACAGATAATGGAGCTATATATTTTTTAATTAGATCAACTTTGATAACTAACAATCACCTAAATAAAAACGAGACAGTCAGGAAGAATCAAAAATTCAAGAAATGTCATGGCATAGGCCCCTATTGATTTTGTTATAATGTTTGAGTCACTACGATAACGTAAGAACACAGCATAAGCCATGACAAAATGTGTAGAACTGCAGCAAATTAACTTTAAAAACAGAAACATTTGATCTGCGGCGAAGAGGACGGCCTCTAAAATGTTTGGTCGGGGGCCGCGCCATTGGCCATTCGTGTTGGGTTTCATCACGAGGGCTTTATCAAGAGAAGGATTTCTTCCATGTTGAACCCCCCCCCCCCCCAAAGTGAAATCAATTCAGAACAAGTGGACACTTTGTCCTGAAGTACTCCTTAGTGCATATCTCATATTTTTCAGTACGGTATCTTGACTTTTTGATCATCAGCTAACCATTGTTCTAACTTGTTACAGTAACGGTATGCAACCATGATGGTGTGACATCACTACTATTTAGGCACATGGTGATTTGTCCAAATTGGAAAATGTGCAACATGTGACCGTTTTTATCTTGTGAAAACTTTTATCCTCCCACCCCTACACACTAAATTTGCCACCGCTGCTGAAAAAAATCCTAGGGGAAACACTGTTGATAACCAACAGAGATGTGCAGTTTCTATTATGTCTTTAACATCGTATCCCCCAAGTTCATCTTGATTGTTGAAAATATAGCTGTTGATTTATTTCATTTTCAACAATCCAATGTAGCACTCCATTTCCTTTACTCTCTTACTCTTCCAAAAGGTTTCTTCTCATCCTTCTATTGCTCTTGTTCCTCCAGTAAACCTCCAGTGAGCAGCACTTAAGTCCCACCAACATGGAGGACAGTCCAGTCCAATGGGTCGCTAAACTATGACCCCCTTTTTTTTTTGTTGCTTGAATCTTTGGCTTCACGGTTCGAAATGTGGGTGTACACTATGGCATTGATCTAGCTCTGCTTTAGCATATCAAGCAATAATGATCCAAGTTATTGCGACGCAAAGTCAACTGATCGAGTGGCAATAAAAAAATGCAGCTTTGGGATCAGTTTGGGAGATATGTCATGTGACAGCTCCATGGACAAACAGTAGCCTATGTACAGTATGGCAAAACAAACTGAACCACCATCATTTCTGCTCCCGTCCCATCTGTGTTTGCCCCTTTCTCCTCTTCTACCCGTCAGTAGCCACTGGTATGTAGGGTAACCAATGACATGGCTTGCTGTGCCGCTAAACCATTTTTTTTTTACATTTGAGACTAAAGGTGAATATTGCTATTTGAGGATGTCAGTGAGTCTGCTATCAGTTGTACAGTATCGTTAGGAGATGAGTGAGTGAAGGAAATGATCTGGTCTAAGACATGAGGCTCCAGCCACTGTTGGCTTGTAGAAGCGTTTTGCATTGGGGTGCGTTATGTGGAAGCCTCCTAACTTTGAACAATCGACTAACAAATGCACAGGCTGGCCCTGTCCAAAGATAGATATTTTTCCATTATTCCGTTTTTCTGGGTTTATTGTGTTTTAATTTTCGTATTAAAGCGTGAATTGAATCCTTGTTTCGATTTTGTGACTGAGACCGTGTTTGCTAACCTATGTGGTGAGCTGCGGTAGTCAGTCAGTCACAGTGACTAGAGGAGTGATTTGATTTGCACAAAGGCTCTAGGTTCCTTGTTGGTCACACACTGGAATTCCTCAACAACGCCTAGCAACAGTTCAACACAGGAAACCAATCGAGACTCAGACTGGCTCCTCTGAGTCTCTCGGTTGGTTCGTAGCACAGATAGGGAGTGAAGAGGGCGTATCACATAACAGGACATATCCACATACATTGTAACTCCAGGTTCTGCTTCTATCTCAAGGGTTGATCGGAATTTGGATTCAGAATATTTAGTTTTTCTCAAGTTTTCTAATAGTTCCAAGCTCATACAGGGGGCTCAGGTATTGGATACAGAAGCATTTCATGGACCATATCAGTTAATATGCAGCCAGCCATTGTGTAGTACAGTCAGCGTGTGGTACATTGATGCAGTCTAACTCCTAGCATGTCCTATAACAGTTGTATGATTGTACATATCTTGTTTTATAATCTTTGTGAAGACATCTTTAAAGAATGTCGCAGGAAAATGTTTGATTCAAACAATGAAAGACCGATATCTTGTTGTTGATGTGAATATTTATTTGATAGCTATTATTGCTATTTTCTTTTCTTTTTTTTTTCTTTTTGGTTGACATGTAGTTGTTTGATATGTATTTTGGACATTGGACTTTCTTTCCTTTTCTTTTGCTCTGCTAATAAAGCTTGTCATGACTGGCACCTTGAGTTACAGTTTCAGCTGTATTTATTAACTAGCAGAGCTCCCAAGACACCCACAAATGAACCAATCCAGCCAAGGAAAAATGTTATACAAGTTGGTTTCATTTACGATTGTCCCGGCAACATACAGTTTCTCCCTGATCCATTACATTTCATGT
This sequence comes from Oncorhynchus nerka, assembly GCF_034236695.1. NCBI lineage: Eukaryota > Metazoa > Chordata > Actinopteri > Salmoniformes > Salmonidae > Oncorhynchus > Oncorhynchus nerka. The sequence goes on along the minus strand of NC_088415.1, from coordinate 43,346,484 downwards.
CGAGTAACTTTTATTAAGGAGTGAATATGCTGAAATTGTCTATTGCTCGTAATCTTCCCCACTGTGTGTAAGTGGCTGATCAGAAGCAGCAGGGTAATTGTATCTGTCGAAGAGGCTATTGACACGGTCACAAAGGACAATGATTGCTCATCTTGTGGCTCAATCGCACGTCATTGACCGAGATAATGTCAGCCCCTTGACAGCTCTGCCCTATCAATCGTGTGTGTGTGCATTCGTGCGTGTGTTTAGTGTGTCTCGTTGACTTCCTTATAGAAAGGCCACACCACCGTACGCATATCAAGTAGCTCTCTCTTTAATGATCAGGCATATTAAACCCCACTAGACGGGCCAATCACTCTTGTCTTATCAGTTCAAACCTGCAGTGAGGTCATCAGACAGACAACTCCGCGAGAATCGTTTCAAGGATCGGAGCTTCGCCTTCTGCGTTTAGTTTGGAGAGAGAGAAGAGAGAGTGGATCAGAATAGCATCTCTCACACAGGGTTTACAGGCACGCATTAGAGTGCACTCACATGCGGACTCAGAGCTAGTGCACTCAATCCTAGAACATAACATCACTAATAAAGGAAAATAAGGAAGCTCCACACTGTACTTTCCCCATCAACACACACAGTAAAAAACCCTGAAAGTACAGAACACTGCCGTATCCTCCCAGTATAATTCCCCTCCTAGGGATGTTCTGTACTGTGACAGACAGACTGACAGGTTGCACTCTTGGCACACCTTCCCCTCTACAATCTGTTTGAAACATTCCCTCATTCCCTCCCCGTCTTCTCCTCAGTGACACAACATCTGTCTCCAACGTGCCACATCTGGGAGTGTGTGCGTTTGTGTGTTTGTGCGGGCACTCATGTGAGCGTGTGTGCACGTGTGTGTGTGTCCCATTTGTGTGCATGTGCAGTTTAAGCATCCCAGCTGGTGGTGGGTGCCTAAGACCAGGCCCGTTGCCAGAAGACAGGTGGCAGAGGTGCCAACCCCATCCCACTGCCTGGTCAATGTGACCTCACACAGCCTGTCTCAACATCTTACGTTGGTCCCCAGATACCCAGCTCTAATTACTCGGAGGAACCCGTACCATCAGGTCACATCTGCAAGTCAAATCCACCTCCATGATGTTAAAGCGATGGTGTGTATACGGTACAGACGTTTGATCTATCCTTACTTGTGTATTGCCTGGATCAGGGATGATGTGTTTCATTAGTTGTTTACCAAAGAGTTTCTCTCTCTCTCTCGCTCTCTCTCGCTCTCTCTCTCGCGCTCTCTCTCGCTCTCTCTCTCGCGCTCTCTCTCGCTCTCTCTCTCTCGCTCTCTCTCGCTCTCGCTCTCTCTTTGCCATCTGTGAAATTGTGTTTTTCCACATAGTGACTGCCACTGTTTAAATCCCTCTCTATGCATTAGAGAGTAACACAGTTCCACAGTGGATTAACTTCCCCAACAGGAAGACAGGTTTCCAAATCCCCCTGTTGCTTTTAGAACACAACAATACAGTTGGTTTCAAACTGAGCATGTGCGTTTCCAAATCCCCCTGTCGCTTTTAGAACACAACGGTACCGTTGGTTTCAAACTGAGCATGTCCACAACCGTTCTAGTGAGTGAATGAAGAGTTCTAGTGAGTGAATGAATAGTTCTAGTGAGTGAATTAATAGTTCTAGTGAGTGAATGAAGAGTTCTAGTGAGTGAAGGAAGGGTTCTAGTGAGTGAAGGAAGGGTTCTAGTGAGTGAAGGAAGGGTTCTAGTGAGTGAAGGAAGAGTTCTAGTGAGTGAAGGAAGGGTTCTAGTGAGTGAATGGAAGGTGTTTCTCGTTTCTCTCCCATCTCTATGATTCCTTTAAAGGCTGTGAGATGGTGGAGCCAGTGTGAGGCTTTATCTAGGTTGTGTTCAGTAGGGCACAAAGTAGCAAAGCGTTTTACAATAGAAAACTCAAAGCCGTGTTCTTATTGAACAAAGTCAGGCAGTCCCTCCCCCATTTCAGAACATTTATCAACGTTTTCTCCCTACTGACTTTGACCCTAATCTCTCACAAGGCCATGACACAGTCCTATTAGGCCTTGAACCAGGGACACCAACAGGCTACATGAGTCACCTGGGGTGGATGGATACGATGTAACCAAGCCGGCACTCCACACTGCGCCCGCTGACACCCGGTGTGAGGGCATTTAAATGGGCTACATACGCCGCCAGTCGCAGTAAATTAGGACATCTGGACAGGCAGAGAAAGCTCCATTGCTCAGTCATCCATGGCCGTGCAGTAACTCCAGGGCACGCTGGTTAAGGGAAATCGGTATCCTGGCATTGTTGTGGCAATGTGGCACAGTCCAATTAGCTTCCAGGATCAGCCCGTCAGATTTGTCCGGTTTAAAAAATATATATATATTTATATTTTTGGGTTTATTTGTTACTCTGTAATACTACTAATCACCTAGCAATTTTATGAAGTTGTCTTTAGCTAGTCTAGTCAGGTACCCGATCTCCCAACCTCATAACTAGGTACCAAGAAGCCATTTCAGTTTTACTATGTGTTTCCATTGCCTTGTTATATGTGTTTTTACATGTGTAACTTAGAGAGAGAGAGAGAGCTGAGCGGGTCAGAGGGGACCCCTGCTGTGATCTGACCAAATACAAGGACACAGCAGAGGAAATCAGCAGACTGTTTGGAACATCTGTTCATTGATAAGGTAGGTGATGTTTGTGTGTGTTGGCTACATGATCAGTGTGTGTATTTATGTTTTGTTCATTAGCCGAGGTTGCACTTGCCTGCATGTGTGTGCACTAATTAATACCTGTAGAGAAAAAGGTGAACACCGCTCTCTGATTACTGATGAGCTCTCTGCTTCTGCATGCTCACATGCAAACACGCACACACCCGCAAGCATGCACACACACACACACTACACACTGCCTTTTCCTCTGCCGCAGTGCAGAGCCAGGCCAGCACATCCGAAGCCATCAATTTCCCGACTCAGACAGTTTGGCTCATAAAGGGGAACTATGACAGGGCTCAGCTGATCATGATGGTACAGCCACACTACGGCTGTGTCTGGGCCCGAGTCAAAGTGGTGCAATACATAGAAAACAGGGTACCATTTGGGACAGCACACTATGCCACTACATATCCTCACTCTCACTACTCTCTCCTTTGTAGGCTTGCGTGAATGGCTCTTTTATTCTACAGCAAATTGTCAGGGACGGTTGAGAGCCACATTAATTTTGTCTGTGTACTTTGGTGTGGTGTTGTGTTTCTAGCCATTCCTAAAGTGTCAAGGGTCAAGGGTGAATGACTTAGCCACCTGAGGGAAAGTAGGAAGACATCCTGAGCCTTGTCTTTGTTATCTGTATCGAGTTTGATGATATTGAAATTATTTACGTGACATCATCATCACATCCTGTTGTAGTATTACTAAACCATCTCTAAACACATTTGAATGGTCACTGCAATGATGACAGTGAGTGAACATTGTCTCAGGGACTAGCCAGCCGTTGTGTCCCGCCTCAACCCCCCTTACACCCAAACCCTGCACCCCCACCCCTTGCACCAACCCAACCCTGCCCCAAATCGCCTCAAAACCTGGCCTCCCAGCCCCCACCCATAACCCACCCTGAGCGCCACCCCTGGCACCTGAAGCACTACCCTGATCCCATACCTCACCCACACCACTCCACTGAGCCACACAGTCAGACATGATGAGCAATTGTCTAATGTTCCCCGTGACCCTGTGAGAGCATCAAGTCATTCTTCTGGTTGGTTTTTACAGACTCAACAGAAATCACCTTGTTTCTAGGACACTTCGCAACGTATTAAAGAGGACAGAGCTAACAACATGTCTGGGACGCAGTCAAGCAAGTTAGGAACATGCACGCACTCTCACATGCATGCACACACCTGGCTGAGTAATCATTGGTTTTAGTTTAATACATTTTTTGTGCACATGAGGATGTATATTTACCTGCATGGTCCATTTCTGTGAAAAAGCTATTTCAGAAAAGTAATCTCTGGTGAATGACAATTCCAGACCAATATTTCATTGCAATCTGTTGACTAAAAATCCCCCCCCCCACACACACACACACATAAACAGAGTATACATGCACACACTCCCCGCTTCTATTTGTGATCACCAGGCAACAGAACACAAAGGCCGAGGCATCTGATGTACATAATGTGAAAGAGTCTGAGAGAACAGGAGAGAGCGCTGGGCTGCTTTGAACACACACACACACACACACACACAGACTCTCGCCCCATGGATTTGGCTCCCATCCATGTCCTGTGTCTTCACAAGCCAAACAACATGGAAGCCTCCAGTACAGACCCCTCAGCCTTTAGTGTGTGTGTGTGCGTGGGTGTGTGTGTGTGTTACACTCTTGCCAAGCCTCCTCTGAACTGCACTAATGGAGAGACTAGCAACTAGAAGAGCCGCTGCTCTCGCTGTCCTTCCTGCTCCTTGGTGCTGCTGTGCTGATTAATATGCTAAATTAGGTCAGCTGATTATTAGTCTGTATTGTGTGTGTTGTATTGTGTCTCTCTCCTGTCTTTGTCTCCCCGCCCTCCCACCCCTTATTATGTTAATTGGCACGTACAGACAGACTGTTATGATTGCTACTCCACCAAAGCATTATCAAAATCAAATGTCACCACTTGAAAAGGCCTAGATGAGGAATATATCTCCACCATGTCTATCAACAGGGATTGAGAACACAGATAGCTTCATTATATTAATAGCCTCTCGTCGAGGCACAATAAGCACAGACAACGTTCCAAATGTGATCTGGAGCGATCACACGTCACCATTAGTGATCAATCTAATGTATGTGTACGTCTGTGTGTATGTGGCCCCAGGGGCGGTGCAGAGAGGGGAGAGGAGAGTAGAAAGGGTAGTGAGGATGGGAGCAAAAGAGAGAGAGTGGGAGGGAGACAAAGGGGGAAGCAGGACACTGCAGGCACCACTCTCTGCCTGTCTTTGTTCCTGTCACTTGATTGACTCCCCTATAGGAAACCATGGCTACAGGCCGGAGCATGTGCCTTAATGGGATGGGGGAGCGTGAGATGTGTGTTTAGCTTCCTGCCTCTTGAAGTGGAATGCATCTATAAACTGCAAAGTGAGCAGTGATCAGGAGGAGGTATCTACCATGGGGGGGGATCATGGTTGAAAGAGAAAAACTGTGTTGGCCTAAAATAGATACTGGTGGATCATGGTTGTCCTGCTATTGAGGAGTGACAAGGGACCTGTTCAGAGTAGCACTTAGAATACATCCACAGTCTGGAAAGAGTGGATGTTCTTAGAATACATCCACAGTCTGGAAGGAGTGGATGGTCTTAGAATACATTCACAGTCTGGAAGGAGTGGATGGTCTTAGAATACATCCACAGTCTGGAAGGAGTGGATGTTAGAATACATCCACAGTCTGGAAGGAGTGGATGTTAGAATACATCCACAGTCTGGAAGGAGTGGATGTTCTTATAATACATCCACAGTCTGGAAGGAGTGGATGTTCTTAGAATACATCCACAGTCTGGAAGGAGTGGATGTTCTTAGAATACATCCACAGTCTGGAAGGAGTGGATGTTCTTAGAATACATCCACAGTCTGGAAGGAGTGGATGTTCTTAGAATACATCCACAGTCTGGAAGGAGTGGATGTTCTTAGAATACATCCACAGTCTGGAAGGAGTGGATGTTCTTAGAATACATCCACAGTCTGGAAGGAGTGGATGTTCTTAGAATACATCCACAGTCTGGAAGGAGTGGATGTTCTCAGAATGTACTCAAACGTGGAACTGAAACATACAGTGATGTGGATGTTGTTTGGATATGTAAGAAGAGAAGAGAGGGGCATTGGGGGATCAGGTCTCACCGGCCACAGCCTAGTTCTAGGTCTCACAGGAAGGAAGCTAAAGAAAAACAAGGTAAGCAAATTGTGGCTTTAGACTTCTCGATAAATTATATTCAACTCTAAATACCATTTTATCTTTCTTACTTTTGAAGTTAATTCACATTAAGTACAGAAGGACTGTCCCCAATATAAGAAGCAGCCAGTGAATGTTGAGCGTGTTGTCATGACAACATCAGGTATGTATCTAAAGCGTGTATTTCCTTGCGGTTTTACATCATAGGGAGACATACCCACTTCAACTGCTCTACCAGATACTTCATCCAGACTATACAAGCCTAGACATGACATTCACAGTCATGGTGGTAATGGCCTGTAGCCTAATGCCAATGAGGAGTGACAACATAGACCATGCCAACCCATGCCAACACCAAACCCTCCATGTATAGCGACTGGGGACACACTAGGTGACATTTACTTGCCCATTGCTGGCTTCGTCGGCACAAGTTGAATAGGTCATGGCATTTGAGAAAGGTACTGTACAGTATGTGATGTACAGATGTAGGTTCTTAATTTGATCACTGTTTTGTTGTTGAGAATTTGCAGTGTATTTGAGTTTTTAAAAAGGCTTATGAAGTTTGTAATTTCCACTTTGAAATTGCAGACTTGATTTTCCCTGAAGAAAAATGTCAACCTCTACAAAAATGTCAGTGAATTATAATCCACATAATAATCCAAATGTCCTGTTGCTGCAGGATTATTTTCCTGCTGAAGCAAACTGGCTCAAATGAAGATCCTACATCTCTAGCTACAATCCTTCCCCTGACAACCCTCAACGTCCCTGGCCCAATTCTTCATGTACAGTGTTGCTCAGAGTTCAGTGGTGAAAGCGTCCAGATGAAATGCTTAGGGTGTTGTGGACATTTGAGAGATCGGTGTACGCTGGCCACAGTTCAAATGACTGGTAATCCTGTTTGATGTCGTTATTCCTATCTCACGGGGGAAAAGGAGTTCTTCACCAGTTTCTCCACACACAGTTCTCTCTCTTTCTCTTCTCATCCTCCTCCTCCTTCCTCGCTCAGTAGGCTAAACACCTCTCAGACGTCTAATGGCAGTCATAAATAAAAGAGGTTTGTGGAGATGTGCATGTTGTATGTGTGCGCATGTGTGTGTTTGTATGCGTGCGCACGCGCGTGTGTGTGTGCATCAACACACGACAAAAGGAATGGGATTGGAAGATAAAACAGACATTTTTTAATCAATGCCTGGCTGGGCCCAGGTAAGATACAGAATTACAGCCCTGTTACTATGCAACACTGTCTGCTGCACCATCTGAAGAGATTCCTATGTCTTTCCTCACTTTCATTGCTCTCTCTCTCTGCAATACGTTGGGACTTTGATTGTTTGGAGGAAGCCAGTTGGTAAATCTGCATTTATTTTCCTGATTCTGTGCTTTTGGTTTGGAACCGGGGTGTGACCAGGAGAGCCTTTCAGCCCGAACTCATCTAACAGTTGTGTTCCTTGTACGCCAATGTCTTCCCTTCCTAATTATGTAAATGGTTCTTTATGTTTGTTCACAAGAGTGTTCAAAGAGGCAACGGTAAAAAAATGCAGGTGATCAGCTAGAAAACAATGTTTTGATTTGTAAAAAATGCACAGGTACAATTCCAGGCCCATGACTTTCCATGGTGCCCAGTCAAATAACGTACTGTAAGACAGCCTTTTGTAAGTCTACGAGTCATGTTAACCGAGTGTCAGTCACGTGTGCCAGTCATAAGACTTCCAAACAATGCAGTGTTGATCTTTACAAAGAGGCATCAGTGGATGAAAATCACCATCTAGCCAAACCCAGTGACATGGAAAAACATCACATTTGAAGTCCAGGTGTCATACGTGACATAGAAAACCCGAGGCCAGGTTTGACTGAATGGAGAGAGGGAATTGGACACACTGTTATATTCACACAGGACAATACGTGCTGCCTTTAACTAGGGTTTTTTGGGTTGGCTCAAGTGTCTTCGCATACAGCTCCCCCAGCACAACAAATCTGATCTCTCGCTATTGAGCTTTTCTTTCATTATTACAGTGCATTCGGAAAGTATACAGACATCTTCCCCTTTTCCACATTTTGTGACGTTACAGCCTTATTCTAAAATGGATTCAATTCATGTGTTTCCTCATCAATCTACACACAATACCCCATAATGACAAAGCGAAAACAGGTTTTTATACATTTTTGCAAATGTACAAAAAAATTAAAAACAGAAATACCTTATTTACATAATGTCACGCCCTGACCTTAGAGATCCTTTTTATGTCTCTATTTTGGTTTTGTCAGGGCGTGAGTTGGGATGGGCATTCTATGTTTTCTATTTCTGTGTGTTTGGCCGGGTGTGGTTCTCAATCAGAGGCAGCTGTCTATCGTTGTCTCTGATTGAGAACCATACTTAGGTAGCCTTTTCCCACCTGTGTTTTGTGGGTAGTTGTTTTCTGATTTTGTGTCTGCACCAGACAGAACGGTTTCGTTCGTTCTCTTTGTTGTTTTTGTTATTCAGTGTTCAGTTCTTTTAATAAATCATGAACACTTACCATGCTGCGCTTTGGTTCACTTCTTCATGCAACGATGATCGTTACACCTAAGTATTCAGACCCTTTCCTATGAGACTCGAAATCGAGCCCATCGATGCATCTTGTTTGCATTGATTTTCCTTGAGATGTTTCTACAACTTGATTGTAGTCCATATGTGGTAAATTCAATTGGTTGGACATGATTTGGAAAGGCACACACCTGTCTATGTAAGGTCCAACTGTTGACAGTGCATGTCAGAGCAAAAACCAAGCCACAATTTCGAAGGAATTGTCCATAGAGCTCCAAGAAAGGATTGCGTCGAGGCACAGATCTGGGGAAGGGTACCAAAACATTTATTCAGCATTAAAGGTCCATATGAACACAGTGGCCTCCATCATTCTTAAATGGAATAAGTTTGGAAGCACCAAGACTCTTTCTAGAGCTTGCCGCCCGGCAAAACTGAGCAGTTGGGGGAGAAGGGCCTTGGTGAGGACTCTCAGACCATGAGAAACAAGATTCTCTGGGCTGATGAAACATCTTTGGCCTGAATGCCAAGCGTCACATCTGGAGGATACATGGCACCATCCCAACGGTGAAGCGTGGTGGTAACAGCATTGTGCTGTGGGGATGTTTTTCAGCGGCAGGGACTGGGAGACAATTCAGGATCGAGGGAAAGATGAAAGGAGCAAATTACAGAGAGAGATCCTTGATGAAAACATGCTCCAGAGCGCTCAGGACCTCAGACTGGGGTGAAGTTTCATCTTCCAACTAGACAACGACCCTAAGCACACAGCCAAGACAATACAGGAGTGGATTCGGGACAAGACTCTGAATGTCCTTGAGGCGCCCAGCCAGAGCCCAGACTTGAACCTGACACAGAATGGGAACGGAGGGATGGCTGGACATGTACTCAAAGCATGCGCGGACCAACTGGCAAGTGTCTTCGCTGACATTTTCAACCTCTCCCTGACCGAGTCTGTAATACCTAGATGTTTCAAGCAGACCACCATAGTCCCTGTGCCCAAGGAAGTGAAGGTAACCTACCTAAATGATTACCGCCCTTTAGCACTTTCGTCGGTAGCCATGTAATGCTTAGAAAGGCTGGTCATGGCTCACATCAGCAGCACATCCCAGACACCCTAGACTCAAATCAAATTAAATCAAAAACATTAAAGCCCTTCTTACTTCAGCTAATATCTCAAAGTGCTGCACAGAAACCCAGCCTAAAACCCCAAACAGCAAGCAATGCAGGTGTAGAAGCATGGTGGCTAGGAAAAACTCCCTAGAAAGGCTAGAACCTAGGAAGAAACCTAGAGGAACCAGGCTAGGAGGGTTGACCAGTCCTCTTCTGGAGATTATAACAGAACATGGCCAAGATGTTCAAATGTTCATAGATGACCAACAGGGTCAAATAATAATAATCACAGTGGTTGTCGAGGGTGCAACAGGTCAGCACCTCAGGAGTAAATGTCAGTTGGCTTTACATAGGCGATCATTACCACTCATGCTGTCTCTAGAGAGTTGAAAACAGCTGGGACAGGTAGCACGTCCGGTGAACAGGTCAGGGTTCCATAGCCGCAGGCAGAACAGTTGAAACTGGAGCAGCAGCACGGCCAGGTGGACTGGGGAAAGCAAGGAGTCATCAGGCCAGGTAGTCCTGAGGCATGGTCCTAGGGCTCAGGTCGAGAGAGAGAGAGAGAGAGAGAGAGAGAGAGAGAGAGAGAGAGAGAGAGAGAGAGAGAGAGAGAGAGAGAGAGAGAGAGAGAGAGAGAGAGAGAGAGAGAGAGAGAGAGAGAGAGAGAGAGAGAGAGAGAGAGAGAATGAGAGAGAGAATACTTAAATTCACACAAGACACCGGATAAGACAGGAGAAATACTCCAGATATAACAGACTGACCCTAGCCCCCCGACACAAACTACTGCAGCATAAATACTGGAGGCTGAGACAGGAGGGGTCGGGAGACCAACTCCAATTTGCATACCGCCCCAACAGATCCACAGATGATGCAATCTCAATCGCACTCCAAACTGCCCTTTCCCACCTGGACAAAAGGAACACCTATGTGAGAATGCCTTTCATTGACTACAGCTCAGCTTTCAACACCATATTGCCCACAAAGCTCATCACTAAGCTAAGGACCCTGGTACTAAACACTTCCCTCTGCAACTGGATCCTGTACTTCCTGACGGGCCGCCCCCAGGTGGTAAGGGTAGGCAACAACACGGCTGCCATGCTGATCCTCAACACTGGGCCCCTCAGAGGTGCGTGCTTAGTCCCCTCCTGTTCTCTCTGTTCACCTACGACTGCATGGCCAAACACGACTCCAACACCATAATTAAGTTTGCTGACGACACAACAGTGGTAGGCCTGATTACCGACAACGATGTGTCAGCCTATAGGGAGCAGGTCAGAGACCCGGCAGTGTGGTGCCAGGACAACAACCTCTGATTTGGCATGGGACCCTAGAGCCTCAAAAAGTTCTACAGCTGCACCATCGAGAGCATCCTGATCGTTTGCATCACTGCCTGGTATGGCAACTCTTCGGCATCCTACCTTAAGGCGCTACAGAGAGTAGAGCATACGGCCCAGTACCTCACTGGGGCCAAGTTTCCTGCCATCCAGGACCTATATACTAGGCGGTGTCAGAGGAAAGCCCCAAAAATGCACGGCATACAGTACCGGAGCACCAAGTCAAGGACCAAAATGGTCCTTAACAGCTTCTACCCCCAAGCTATAAGACTGCTGAATAACTAATCAAATGGCCACTCGCTGTTTATTGCTGCTACTCGCTGTTTATTATCTATGCATTGTCACTTTACCCCTACTTACATGTACAAATTACCTCAACTAACCTGTACCCCGCACATTGACTCGGTACTGGTACCCCCTGTATATGGCCTTGTTGTGTTACTTTTTTGAATTTTTACTTTAGTTTATTTGGTAAACATTTGTAAAGTCTTTCTTGAACTGCATTGTTGGTTAAGGGCTTGTAGGTAAGCATTTCACGGTAAGGTCTACACTTGTTGTATTCGGATCATGTGACAAATAAAGTTAGATTTGACATCTCTGGAGAGACCTGAAAATCGCTGTGCAGCGACGCTCCCCATCCAACATGACAGACCTTGAGAGGATCTAAAGAGAAGATTGGGAGAAACTCCCCAAATACAGGTGTGCCAAGTTTGTAGCGCAATACCCAAGAGGACTCTAAGCTGTAATCACTGCCAAAGGTGCTTCAACAAAGTACTGAGTAAAGGGTCCGAATACTTTTGTAAATGTGATATTTCATTTAAAAAATGTATAAATAAATGTGATTTTTTTTTTAAACAAAAAACTGTTTTTGCTTTGTCATGATGAGGCGTTATGTGTAGATTGATGAGGGGGGGGAAATAATTTCATCCATTTTTGAATAAGGTTGTAACGTAAGAAAATGTGGAAAAAGTCAATAGGTCTGAATACTTTCCAAATGCATTGTAAGTTCATATTTCTTTGCCATATGTAATAAATCATTTGATTACCCACCAGAGATCTTGCATTAAAAACAGTAAGAAAGAATTGTTATACACATCTGTAAATAGCCCATCCAACTACCTCATCCCCAAACTGTATTTATTTATCTTGCTCCTTTGCACCCCAGTATCTCTACTTGCATATTCATATATATATATATATATATATATATACTGCACATCTACCATTCCAGTGTTTAATTGCTATATTGTAACTACTTCGCCACCATGGCCTATTTATTGCCTTTATCCTACCTCATTTGCACATACTGTATATAGACTTTTTCTACTGTATTATTGACTGTATGTTTGTTTATTCCATGTGTAACTCTGTGTTGTTGTATGTGTCGAACTGCTTTGCAGTTGGCCAGTTATCTTGGCCAGTTCGCAGTTGCAAATGAGAACTTGTTCTCAACTAGCCTACCTGGTTAAATAAAACAAAATACTTTGCATGAGAGACTATTCTATGAAAACAGTGTCTGGGGAAATATTAAAAACCGCAAAGAGTTCCTGTGCCTTATGACATTTGTAATCATGTGTTGCATTTTTCCCGTGGTGTAAATGATAGAAAACCATATTTAGTTTCCATGACAGCAGCAGTGAAAAATTAAATGTCATGAGAATCGTGAAGAGGGACGGACAGACAGACAGACAGACAGACAGACAGACAAACAGTCAGACAAAGGGCTTTTCACTCTGCGTGTATTGAGAGAGGGGAAGACGATCTATCGGGGCGGACATTGAGAACACTCACGACATGGATGAATGGGTAAACCCACAACATGGTACTTTGAAAATCTCCTTTAACTACAGCAATATCCCTGAATAGTTTCTAAAGCATATGGTATTCAGCAACATTATTGTAGGTCTACACTGCACAGTATGCTCTCTCTCTCTCGCTCGCTCTTTGCCCATCTATTTCCTTCCGTCCCTCTCTCTCCCTTTCTCTCTCTCTCTCGCTCGCTCTTTCCCCATCTATTTCCTTCCATCCCTCTCTCTCCCTTTCTCTCTCTCGCTCGCTCTTTCCCCATCTATTTCCTTCCATCCCTCTCTCTCCCTTTCTCTCTCTCTCTCGCTCGCTCTTTGCCCATCTATTTCCTTCCGTCCCTCTCTCTCCCTTTCTCTCTCTCTCGCTCGCTCTTTGCCCATCTATTTCCTTCCGTCCCTCTCTCTCCCTTTCTCTCTCTCTCTCGCTCGCTCTTTCCCCATCTATTTCCTTCCGTCCCTCTCTCTCCCTTTCTCTCTCTCTCGCTCGCTCTTTCCCCATCTATTTCCTTCCGTCCCTCTCTCTCTCACACACACACACACAGACACACACATTTGTTTTACTATCCTTGTGGGAACAAATATTTGATTCCCATTCAAAATCCTATTTTCCCTCACCCCAAACACTTAACCCTAACCCTAAACTGAACCCTATCTCCTAACCCTAGTTATGATCATAAACCTAACCCCTAAGAGAGAAAGAGGGAGAGAAACAGAGAGAGATGAAAGACTGATATAGTGCTGCTATTCTCCCAATGTGGAGACGATAGCTGTTGTTGTAAAGGCAGAACAGCTTGAGGAGAGCTTCCAATCTGTCTTGTGGAGGTCTAAGCCAAGACCCAATGGTTGTTGCCAGCAGCACATTAGCTCTGCTCTGCTCTGTGTGTGTGTGTGTGCCCTGTTGGTGAAGTAAGTCAGTAAAATCTGTCAGCAGCATTACTAAGAAAAGAAGAGGGTCTGTTCTGCTAAATCAAGCAGACAAAAAGCCATGTAGCGTCGGCTATGAATCACAGAACAGAATGTGAGAAACAGCTTGGACAGATTCAAATCAAATCCAGTCAAATTGCATTGGCCACATACACATGGTTGGCAGATGTTATTGCGAGTGTAGCGAAATGCTTGCGCTTCTAGTTCTGACAGTGCAGCAAGATCTAACATGTGATCTAACAATTCCACAACAACTACCTAATACACACAAATCTAAGAAAGGGATGGAATAAGAATATTTACATATAAATATATAAATATAAGCAATGACAGAGGGGCATAGGTAAGATGCAATAGAAAGTATAAAATACAGTATATACACATGAGATGAGTAATGCAAGATATGTAAACATTATTAAAGTGGCATTATTAAAGTGACTTGTGATCCATTTATTAAAGTGGCCGATGATTTCAAGTCTGTATGTAGGCAGCAGCCTCTCTGTGTTAGTGATGGAAAACACAAACATACACGTGCGTGCGCACACACACACTTAATGCACAGGTATGAACACATACAGCTGAAGTGGGAAGTTTACATACACTTAGGTTGGAGTCATTAAAACTCGTTTTTCAACCACTCCACACATTTCTTGTTAACAAACTATGGTTTTGGCAAGTCGGTTAGGACATCTACTTTGTACACAATACACTTCTCCAACAATTGTTTACAGACAGATTATTTAACTTATAATTCACTGTATCACAATTCCAGTAGGTCAGAAGTTTACATACACTAAGTTGACTGTGCCTTTAAACAGCTTGGAAAATTCCAGAAAATGATGTCATGGCTTTAGAAGCTTCTGATAGGCTGATTGACATAATTTGAGTCAGTTGGAGGTGTACCTGTGGATGTATTTCAAGGCCTACCATCAAACTCAGTGCCTCTTTGCTTGACATCATGGGAAAATCTAAAGAAATCAGCCAAGACCTCAGAAAACAAATTGTAGACCTCCAAGTCTGGTTCATCCTTGGGAGCAATTTCCAAACACCTGAAGGTAACAGATTCATCTGTACAAACAATAATGTGCAAGTATAAACACCATGGGACCACGCAGCCATCATACTGCTCAGGAAGGAGACACGTTCTGTCTCCTAGAGGTGAACGTACTTTGGTGCGAAAAGTGCAAATCAATTCCAGAACAACAGCAAAGGACCTTGTGAAGATGCTGGAGGAAACAGGTTAAAAAGTATCTATATCCACAGTAAAACAGGTCCTATATTGACATAACATGAAAGGCTGCTCAGCAAGGAAGAGGCCACTGCTCTAAAACCGCCATAAAAAAGCCAGACTACGGTTTGCAACTGCACATGGGGACAAAGATCGTACTTTTTGGAGAAATGTCCTCTGGTCTGATGAAACAAAAATAGAACTGTTTGGCCATAATGACCATCATTATGTTTGGAGGAAAAAGGGGGAGGCTTGCAAGCCAAAGAACACCATCCCAACCGCGAAGCACGAGGGGGCAGCATCATGTTGTGGGGGTGCTTTGCTGCAGGAGGGACTGGTGCACTTCACAAAATAGATGGCATCATTAGGATTGAAAATTATGTGGATATATTGAAGCAACATCTCAAGACATCAGTCAGGAAGTTAAAGCTTGGTCACAAATGGGTCTTCCAAATGGACAATGACTCCAAGCATACTTACAAATTTGTGATGAAAGAAATAAAAGCTGAAATAAATCAATTCTCTCTACTCTTATTCTGACATTTCACATTCTTAAAGTGGTGATCCTAACTGACCTAAGACAGGGAATTTTTACTATGATTAAAATGTCAGGAATTGTGAAAAAAACTGAGTTGAAATGTATTTGGCTGAGGTGTATGTTAACTTCCTGACTTCAACTGTACATCGACAAAGACACACACACCTTCATGTTCTGCTCTTAAGTAAGCAGACGGGGCCTAGCGAATAAAAGAGTAAATGAGCGATGTAGGCTCACATTCTGTCACAGAGCGAAGAGAGGGAACAGAGGACTGAGGGGGAGTACTGGGCACTGAGCTGCAATAGCCTCACCACTAACGTGCAAAGGACCCATTACAGTAAGTGGACATTTTGTTTGAGACCACTTACCTTAGCAGGCTAATATGATCTCGTGTAGATCAAACTCAAATACACACAATTTCGCAGACACTTTTAACCAAAGCGACTCACAGTCATGAATGCATACATTTCACGTATGGGTGGTCCCGGTTCCCACTATCCTGGCATCGCAAGTGCCATGCTCTTCCAACTGAGCCACAGAGGACCATATTATGCATGACTCCACAGGACACAGCGAGACAGTGGAAGGACAGGTGGCTGTGAATAATCAGGGGGCTTAAAATGACACCTCCCAATATGGCCGACACAAAGGGAGATGAACTGTGACTGTTGGGAGGGCAGAGAGATGACACCTTGTAACCCCAGAGACTCTGAACAGTGTTGCTGCAGTATTTGCAACCTAAACTCAGAAGCCTTCAAAATGTACCTTAAAACCTTTTAAAATTTGAAACTTTTAACCTTTTACTGCAAGGGGCATGATTCTTGGTAATCTTAAACACATCTACTTTGAAACAAAAGTAAACACCTCACATACATGGTTATGGGCTTAAAAAAATAAGACACCTGTACCCTGTCAGATAAAGAGTTGAAATGTATAACATTTTGAGTTTGCGTCCCAATATTACACTTTATATAATTCACAGAAGACTAAAATATGACAAAACTGTTTGACATAGAAACACTGGACTTTCATTACAAAAAAATAATAATGATGAATTATGGAATTATGAAAAATATGAATAACATTCCAGCCATCAGGCCAAAGAGGGCGATTTTTGTCATTGACGGCAGGGAAGGGTTTACACACCCTCAGAAGGTTTTGATTGTCTTAGGGACCCACAAGAAATTGTATGTTGTATGATAAATCTACCTGTAAGATAGATTTAGAGTCCTCCTGCAGATATGAAATTCATTCAATTCAAGAAATTCACAGTGATTGACATTTTCGACACAAACATGCAACTGAGTGACCCATCTGCACTATTCATAAAGAAACCCATGCATGAGGAAATCTAAAGTCTATTCAGGAAGAGTGTTGACGTTTTCTTCCTCTATTCGTCTAAGGTGTTTGTCTGTCTGTCCCAGTGAGTGATGAGTGAGTGAGGGGTGTACTGGATGTTGAATAACTCTGTCAGAGAGAGATGGTGCCATGATGCCCAAGGAAGGAAAACGACGACAGAAAGTAGAAATAGAGAAAGTAGAAATAAGCTTCCGATAGGAAATGGAGGGCAGATTATGTCCAAACTTTTGAATCAACAACAGTGTGGGCTGATAAGGGAGGGAGGAAGAACTCCAGCAGTGTCTCTTTTACTCATTTCAGACAGAAGATGTGGGACATTACATGTTATAAAACATATAAGGAAATATTTATATGACCCCCTTTCAGATATCCCTTTTTTTTACTACTTATGTGCAGGTATACATACCCCTTTTATACAGATCAGTGGTTAACTGGCAAATTGGAAGGGTGGGGGGTGTTGTTCAACCATGGGGGCTGTTTGTATTTAAAATTAGGGAGGTGTTAAACAATGGAAGTGTTAATGAATTGACCTGCAAAAAAAGCATAGAATCATTCACACAGAATCAATACCTGTACTTTGGTTACATGGTCTGTGAAAATGCAGGAATCATGAGTAGGTCTTTAGGTGGTTTTTAATTTGTCATGTTTCTCACCCAATACCCCTTTCAGATATACAAAAAGGCTGGTATAAAAAAGCAGGCATGGTAAATTAGTTGGATTTTGGTCTGTGTATGAAAGGGATCTCTCTCTTGCTCTTTATCTCTGTAAGTACTGTATGTTCCAGTACCAAATTGCAACATATTCCCTATATAGTACACCACATTTGACATAGTAGTGCAATATGTAGAGAATAGAGTGCCATTTGGGACGCAATGTAATGCATCCCAGTCCCACTGCCAGCAGGTCACATGGCAGTGACAACCCTCACAAAGCCAAAGACACTGAATTAACGTACACTTCTAAATCTCTTTGATGTCACATAGCCCTATTATTGACGGCCAGCTGGACCTCCCTGACCAAACTCTTTACCCTGCCTGCTGGCATACAGGAAACGGAGGGAGAGAAAGTTGCCACAGCATCAGATGGAGAGAGAGAGCTGGACCTCCCTGACCAAACTCTTTACCCTGCTTGCTGGCATACAGGAAACGGAGGGAGAGAAAGTTGCCACAGCATCAGATGGAGAGAGAGAGCTGGACCTCCCTGACCAAACTCTTTACCCTGCCGGCTGGCATACAGGAAACGGAGGGAGAGACAGGGAGAAAAAGTTGCCACAGCATCAGATGGAGAGAGAGAGCTGGACCTCCCTGACGAAAGCCTGGCACACAGCACAGCACAAGACGGGGAGAGACGGGAATAGAGATACATTCTCATCTCTATGAATGCATGTACCACAGCATCAAATCATATCATGAGGCCATTTTATTGGTCGCATACACATATTTAACAGATGTTATTGCGGGTGTAGCGAAATTCTTGTGTTCCTAGCTCCAACAGTACAGGAATATCTAACAACACACAATTCACACAAATATAAAAGTAAAAGAATGGAATTAAGAAATAGAGAAATATTAGGAGAAGCAATGTTGGAGTCCGGAGTATAGGTATAAATATATATATACAGTACCAGTCAAAAGTTTGGACACACCTACTCATTCAAGGGTTTTTCTTTATTTTTGACTATTTTCTACATTGTAGAATAATAGTGAAGACATCAAAACTATGAAATAAGTAACCAAGAAAGTGTTAAACAAATCAAAATATATTTTATATTTGTGATTCTTGAAAGTAGCCAGCCTTTGCCTTAATGGCAGCTTTGCACTCTCTTGGCATTCTCTCAACCAGCTTCATGAGAAGTCACCTGGAATGCATTTCACTTAACAGGTGTACCTTGTTAAAAGTTAATTTGTGAAATTTCTTTCCTTCTTAATGCGTTTGAGCTAATCAGTTGTGTTGTGACAAGGTAGGGTTGGTTTACAGAAGATAGCCCTATTTGGTAAACGACCAAGTCCACAGCTCAAATAAGCAAAGAGAAACTTTCAAAGTTTCTTCAAGTGCAGTCGCAAAAACCATCAAGCGAATTGCTGCAAAGAAACCACTACTTAAGGACACCAATAAGAAGAGGAGACTTGCTTGGCATTTTTGGTTCCAATTGCCGTGTCTTTGTGAGACGCAGAGTAGGTGAACGGATGATCTCTGCATGTGTGGTTCCCTGCATGGAGGAGGAGGTGTGATGGTGTGGGGGAGCTTTGCTGGTGACACTGTCAGTGATTTATTTAGAATTGAAAGCACACTTAACCAGCATGGTGTCATGACTTCCGCCGAGGTCGGTCCCTCTCCTTGTTTGGGTGGCGCTCGACGTCACTGGTCTTCTAGCCATCGCTGATCCACCTTTCATTTTCCATTTGTTTTGTCTTGTTTTCCCGCACACCTGGTTTGCATTCCCTCATTACTCGTCTTGCATATAACCCTCTGTTTCCCCCCATGTCTGTGTGTGGAATTGTTATGTGTAAATGTATGTGTACTCCAGGCTGGTTAGCGCCGGGTTATTGTAACCCGTGTGTGTTTAGTTTTCTGAGTGCCATGTGTTGTTCGCCTCAATAAAGGGCTCCGTTTGCTACCCATTTCTGCTCTCCTGCGCCTGACTTTCCTGCAGCCAGTTACGCACTCCTTTACACATGGCTACCAAAGTATTCTGCAGTGATACGCCATCGCATCTGCTTTGACCTTAATGGGACTATCCAGTGCCGGTTTTAATATGTAAATCTTGGTGGAAAAAAACAAAAACAAAGTGCCAGCAAACACACTACACAACACAACACTAAACAATACATGAACTGCATTGTAACTATGAGCACCGATACATTTGATCTATAATTTCTCTTCGTTATTTCTCTTCATATGATTTGCCAGTAGATTGTCTTGTTGATTCATGATGATGACTGCTAGCTAAGATTTTGAAAGTATGATTTTGACATGAGTAATCAAAGCTACTGTACATATAACGTGATTGGACTTCATTTTATCTGTGACCAGTGACCAGTGACCTTGAGCCTTCTTGGATGTAACTCTATGGCAGCACATAAGGGGCTAGAATTTACAATGTCTACCCTTATACTTGGCGGTGACGTAGTGTCCCCATGAGAGAGAACACTGAGCCAATCACGGCTCAACACTCAGTATTTTCTACTGGCTTGCCCCACCACTACAGAAAGCACTGAGCTAGGCTGAAACACCTGCATTTTGGAGCTGCCTTACTCAAGAAAACAAAAAGGAGACCATGTTTGCATTCGGGTTTATTAACTCAATGATATATATATATTTTTTTTTGTTACATTGTTTGCAAACTGATATGTACTGGTACTATTAATGCCAAAATAACATGCAAAACAGGCAAGCAAAAAATGTGAGGCTCAAAACGCCCTGAGTGACGGGTCGCCACTGGAACTATCATTTGTTTTTCAACAGAAATCGACACCATTCTGTATACATCTGGCCCTTCTTTGGACACTGTGCTAACAAACCTCCAAACGAGCATTGGCGCCATACAACACTCCTTCCGTGGCATCCAACTGCTTTTAAATGCTAGTAAAACTAAGTGCATGATCTTCAACCGATTGCTGCCCGCACCCTCCTGCCCGACTAGCATCACTACTGGACGGCTCAGACCTAGAATATGTGGACAACTACAAATACCTAGGTGTCTGGTTAGACTGTAAACTCTCCATCCAGACTCACAATTAAGCATCTCCAATCCAAAATTAAATCTAGAATTGGCTTCCTATTTCGCAACAAAGCCTCCTTCACTCATGCTGTCAAACATACCCTCGTAAAACTGACTAATCAAATCAAATCAAAGTTTATTTGTCACGTGCGCCGAATACAACAAAAATGCTTACTTACAGGCTCTAACCAATGGTGTGAAAAAAAAAGGTATGTGTGTGTGTGAAGGTAAGTAAAGAAATAAAACAACTGTAAAAATACATTTGAAAAAAGAGTAGCAAGGCTATATACAGACACCAGTTAATCAGGTTTATTGAGGTAGTATGTACTATCCTTCCGATCCTCGACTTCGGCGATGTCATTTACAAAATAGCCTGTAACACTCTACTCAGAAAACTGGATGGCGTCTATCACAGTGCCATCCGTTTTGGCACCAAAGCCCCATATACTAACCACCACTGCGACCTGTATGCTCTAGTTGGCTGGCCCTCACTACATATTCGTCTCCAAACAAACTGGCTCCAGGTCATCTATAATTCTTTGCTAGGTAATGCCCCGCCTTGTCTCAGCTCACTGGTCACCATAGCAACACCCACCCGTAGCACGCGCTCCAGCAGGTATATTTCACTGGTCATCCCCAAAGCCAACACTTACTTTGGCCGACTTTCCTTCCAGTTGTCTACTGCCAACGACTGGAACAAATTGCAAAAATCACTGAAGCTGGAGTCTTATATCTCCTTTTCTAACTTTAAGCATCAGCTGTCAGAGCAGCTTACTGATCACTGTACCTTTACACCGCCAATCTGTAAATAGCACACCCAACTACCTCATCCCCATATTATTACTTACCCTCTTGCTCTTTTGCACCCCAGTATCTCTACTTGCACCTCATCATCTGCACATCTATCACTCCAGTGTTAATGCTAAATTGTAATTATTTTGCTTCTATGGCCTATGTATTGCCTTACCTCCCTACTCTTCTAGATTTGCACACACTGTACATAGACTTTTCTATTGTGTTATTGACTGTACGTGTGTTAATGTGTAACTCTGTGTTGTTGTTTTTGTCGTACTGCTTTGCTTTATCTTGGCCAGGTCGCAGTTGTAAATGAGAACTTGTTCTCAACTGGCCTACCTGGTTAAATAAAGGTGAAATAAAAATAAAAATAAATAAAAAGTACTGAACAGCAGTTGCAAACAACAACAGTGTGTCACCAGCAGACGGCAGTGTTGACCTAGCAAGTATGATGAGTCTAATACATTTGGCTGGGATTGAATGTAACATTCTGTTGCTGCAGCAGATCTGTCTCTCTCTCTCTCTCTTTCTAGCTCTTATTCTCTCTCTCTCTCTTCCCCTCTCTCTGCCATCCTATCTCTAGTTGTATACCTGATGGTACGGCAACTGCACCGTCCCCAACCGCAGGACTCTGAGGGTGGTGCGGTCTGCCCAACACATCACTGTCGGCACACCAGGGCCTGCCTTCCAGGACATCTACAGCACCCGGTGTCACAGGAAGGCCAAGAAGATCATCAAGGTCCTCAGCCACGAGCCACAGCCTGTTCACCCCACCACCAAGGCGGAAACAGTATAGCTGCATCAATGCTGGGACAGAGAGACTGAAAAACAGCTTCTATCTCAAGGCCATCAGACCACTTCCAACCAGTACCCTGCCCTGAACTTAGTCACTGTCACTAGCCGGCTACCACCCGGTTACTCAACCCTGCACCTTAGAGGCTGCTGCCCTATGTACATAGACATGGAACACTGGTTACTTTAATAATGGAACACTGGTTACTTTAATAATGGAACACTGGTCACTTTAATAATGTTTACATACTGTTTTACCCATTTCATATGTATATACTGTATTATAGTCAAGGCCATCCTATTCAACTATTGCTGTACATATAGTGTTAAACA
Source organism: Oncorhynchus nerka (assembly GCF_034236695.1). NCBI lineage: Eukaryota > Metazoa > Chordata > Actinopteri > Salmoniformes > Salmonidae > Oncorhynchus > Oncorhynchus nerka. The sequence continues at coordinate 43,324,104 of NC_088415.1, read as the reverse complement.
AATCAAAATACAGTATATTTTAGATTCTTCAAAGGAGCCACCCTTTGCCTTGATGACAGCTCTGCACACTTTTGGCATTCTCTCAACCAGCTTCATGACGAATGCTTTTCCAACAGTCCTGAAGGAATTCCCACTCACGCTGATCTCTTGTTGAGTGCTTTTCCTTCACTCTGCGGTCCAACTCATCCCAAACCATCTCAATTGGGTTGAGGTCGGGTGATTGTGGAGGCCAGGTCATCTGATGCAGCACCATCACTCTCCTTCTTGGTCAAATAGCCCTTAGACAGCATGGATGTGTGTTTTGGGTCATTGTTCAGTTTTTTATTTTATTTTTTATTTCACCTTTATTTAACCAGGTAGGCCAGTTGAGAACAAGTTCTCATTTACAACTGCAACCTGGCCAAGATAAAGCAAAGCATTGCGACAGTAGGCAACAACACATGGGATACGTGGGATAAACACAAGTACAGTCAATAACACAATAGAAAAATCTATGTACAATGTGTGCAAATGGAGTAAGGAGGTGAGGCAATAAATAGGCCATAGTAGCGAAGTAATTACTATTTAGCAAATGAAGTGATAGAGTGATAGATGTGCAGATGATGATGTGCAAATAGAAATACTGGTGTCTAAAAAAGCCCACAAAAAGTAAATAAAAACAATATGGGGATGTGGTAGGTAGTTGGATGGGCTATTTACAGATGGGCTGTGTACAGTTGCAGCGATCGGTGAGCTGCTCAGATAGCTGATGCTTAAAGTTAGTGAGAGATATATAAGTCTACAACTTTAGTGATTGGGACTAGGGGCTCCGCAGTAAAATAAAACAATGATAACTACCCTATACAAGGCATATTGACATAAGAGAGACATAAAGTGAGGCATAAAGCAATCACAGGTGTTGATTGGGAGAGCTAGCTAAGACATAAACGGGTAAGACAACAGCTAATCAGCTAAGACTACAACAACAGGTAAAATGGCGGTGAATGGGCAGAGAGGGTCAGTAAATTACACACAGGGCCGGAGTTCAAGGCTGGGGTCGACAGATAAACAAAACAAACCAAATAGAATTCCGTGATTAATGAACAGTCCAGCAGGCATCAGCTATGTAGCCAAGTGATCATAGGGTCCAGTGAACAGCAATAGATGAAACAGGGAAGCTGTGACACGGCGTTCATAACGTTAGCAGGCCGCGGCTAGCAGAAGTGTCTTCACCGACGTCCGGCAAAGGCCGGTTGAGGGCACATCGGACGGAATTAGGTTGGCAGACCAGTCGTGATGGATTGACGGGTCCAGGCAATTGGCAAAATAGATAATGCAGCTGGAGTAATTTCCTTTGCTAGCCGGGAGATGCGCCTGGCTCGAGGCTAACGGGTGCTAGCTTCGGGACAAGGGCGTTAGCCACTGTAGTCACTCAGTAGCTGCTCAAAATGGTTCCAAATAACTACTGTGGTTACTTGTTGTTTTCAGAAGTAAAATAACCACACCGTTTGTAAGCATCAATAAAACGTTCAGTTTATTTATTTCGTTTCTTATTATTCCTAATGTGCTATTGAAATCAGATGCATTCTGTACATAATTAGGTACAGTAGTAGGACATTTCAATTGTTGACTTTTCTGAAGTCATAGACATGGGTTATCACACCAGACATCATACTCAGTATTGTAGGTGGTGGGTACAGCAGAGTTACATTTAGTGCACTTATAGCATTATAAATATAAAGCAGACATCAAATGAAAATAGTGCAACATTACCCCGTCTTAAACAGAAGAGGAGTCTTGATAGTCTCAGCTACTGTCTTGTCAATGATAGAAGACTTTGTATTGCATACAGAATTTAGGTATGTCTGGAAAAACTAAAGCAAAACTATAGGCATTGATAATTGTGAAAAACATGTGCCTTGGATATCCATCAATTTGACTTATATTATTATTTATATAAATGACCTGCATGAATAATGTAATATTTGCATATTTGATGCTGATTGTTGTGTTTCAGTGGTAGAACTGTGCTTGGTTGGTGTGTATGTTTTGTAGTTCTCAAGGTTACGTTACAGTAGGTCTAACGACTGACTGTCTGAGGTCGCCATCTAGTGGTCTACAGACATATTCTTAGACTAAGTATAAGCCAGCCTTTACACAATTTCTCAAAATTGTAACATGTTGGGTTAGGGGTCAATCAATAGAGGCAATACTCAAGATGGTTCCAAATAACTACTGTGGTCGCATCTGAAACGGCATCTTATTTCCTATATATTGTACTATATAGGGGAAATGGCAAAAGGGAAAATGGTGCCATTTTGGACAGATTCCACATTTCATACTAAAAATGGAGAAAATACACAATTTATGTATAAATACATGCTTATGAGGCTTTGAAGACATGATCAAGTAGACCTACAGTACATTTTCCCGATGATTTTCTGTCAACAGTTTATAGATTTTGTGCAACTTGTTATCACTGAGGAAGAACTGAGAATTAATATTAATTATACAATACATGTAAGTGACGTTAGAGTGCATACATAACGTAATTCATTGGCTACGCAAGTCATCAGTTCATTTTCTCTTCAGAATGAGATGTGAAAAGCTCCAGTGACTGACTATGATCCTGTAAAGCCCTTCTACTTGTAAAATAAATATGTGCTTCTACTAAAATAAATATGATTTATCATGCACATACATTCGATTAAATAACTGGTAGTAATTCACGTAATTCATATACAGTTTTGTAATGATATAGCAACAATGATCAATTAATGGCATGTGCGTGTTTTTCTATAGTGAGATGCATCCTGCGCTGTGATTTATGGTCTTGTTTGCTTGGGAAAGCTTCAGGTATGTATTACTACAATGCGAAAACGTAGCTCCTGTAAGGGTTGGAAGCTCATGAAAATAGTTTTTGATCTACATATTGGCAACATATCATCATTCTCCTTGTCCTCAAGCAGAACACTATAACTAGTGAATATATCTATTTTATTCAGATACATGAGTTGACATTTGGGCGATGGTATTACGTTGGATGACATTCAGTAACGTGTTTACTTTGGGTGTCATGACACAAGCCCAACACTAGAGGTCCCTCGCTCCCAACGAAAGAAAAACAGGAAGTGAAACGGACAAGCTTGGATAACAGTGGAACAGGTGGATAGTGAACTTGTTATCAGAAGTCGCAATCAACTGCTTATATATGTTGAGTGTAATGTAGTGTCTGAGGAGAGAGCAGGTTGGATCCTGACAGGTTGAACAGTGGGAGGAGAGATACAGTAAAGTCCTGCAATGTGGGCTGTACAGTGATAAGGCATGCAAGAATACATTAAGGAGAAACTGGAATTGGTTTTAGGGAGAGTTTTTCTGTGTGCCCTAAACGTTTTGAACTTACAAATGGTTAATGTATCTCCTCAAGTACTGATGATGTTTTTGGTCATAAAAATAAATAAAGAACAACGTGCGTGATCTGACTCCTCCGATCTGGGTGCCTGCCTGCGTTCAGATTGGTAAATTTAATGGCTAAGCTACTCTGACCTCCTGTTGATACATTCTGTTGAAACATGATAAAGATACACAAGAGCTATAGATGGGGCGGCAGGGTAGCCTAGTGGTTAGAGCGTTGGACTAGTAACCGAAAGGTTGCAAGTTCGAATCCCCGAGCTGACAAGGTACAAATCTGTCGTTCTGCCCCTGAACAGGCAGTTAACCCACTGTTCCTAGGCCGTCATTGAAAATAAGAATTTGTTCTTAACTGACTTGCCTAGTAAAATAAAGGTAAAATAAAATAAAAAAAAATAAAAAAAAGATGGCAATGTGCAAGTTTGTGCTTTGATGTGCTTTGATTCATGCATACTTTATTCCTCCGTGTCGCCATATAAGACCTACAATACCAGTCTGTTACGGGAACACAATACCAAACAGGCCATGAAAAAAAACAAGCTGTCAAGCAAGAGAACGCAAGCAATAAAGGAAGAGAACAGTTCTGGTCATTACATACGGTACTGACCAGGTGCCTGAACACAACGGAACACGGTGGTGCCCTGTGTGCCCTAATTACAGCAAACAATTTGGTCCAATCTTTAAATCGCGACTCACAGAAAATGGTGGTGGCGGAAGCCATCCAGAAGTGGTTTGTAAATATGGGAGATATGTCATTGTCCTTCATTGCCATGTTCCTCAGTACATCTTTAGAAAGCGTAAGAAACCTTAGAGCTTTAAAGAGAGGAGTTGTTGATTGTGGGGGGCTACTGTACTCTACCCTACTGTACTCTACCCTACTGTACTGTACTCTACCCTACTGTACTGTACTCTACCCTACTGTACTGTACTCTACCCTACTGTACTCTAAGCACATTCATAAATTCCGATTGGACAGTGATTTTAGGAAGAGACCTATGCCACACTATGCAACAGTCTAAGCATTATTAAGCATTAGATTACACTTGTTGTTTCAGAGTGTGAACTGTCTAAGACCAGACCTGGACCAACCCTTCTGTGTCTGGAAAGGCCTGCCCTTAGTGAAAACACATGGGCTGGTTCAGTGGGTTTTACATAACTGTTTGGGTGCTATCGCTAAGTGGTTTTGAGTGCTAATAGCGGTGAGGGTTAGGGTGGGGGCGAAGAGTGAGGTTTGGGGAGGTAAGGGGCGAGAGGGTTTGGTCTGGGTCAAGCTGGAGGTCCAGTCACTGCTCTGGTTTGTTTTCCTGTTGCGTGCTGTTGCAGTGATTGGCCCTGAGAAGCATCATGTGGCTGTGGGATCAGTCAGGGGACTCTGGGAGGACTCTCCAGCAGGGGGCAGCGTGGAGATGGGGGTCCGTCTTTATCAGGGGGGTGGGGGGGTGTTCTCCTCTTCCTCCTCCTCGTCATGCTCCTCTCACTGCTCCTCAACCTCCTTCTCCTTCTGTCTTTCTCAGATGCAAGCTGCCCTGTCCCCTGTCGTCCACCTCCTTCTACCTCTCCAGGATTGAGAGGGGCAGGCCTGTGGAGATGGTGCCTATCCAGACAGGAACGAAGGCTGCCGACCCCTGGTCCCCCCGTGACCCCCAGTGACCTCGGATTTCTGACCCCTTACCTCTGAACCACAGCAGTGGCTGCTTCTTATAGAATAAAACAGAGTAGAGCAGAATAAAGGAAAATGGTTCTTCAGCTGTCCCCTTTTTGGTTCCAGGTATAAACCTTTTGGGTTGCAGGTTAGAACCCTTTTTGGTTCCATGTAGAACCCTCTGTGGAAAGGGTTCTACATGGAACCAAAAAGGGTTATTCAAATGGTTCCCCTATGGGAACTGCCGAATAACGTTTTAGGTTCTAGAGAACCATTTTTTTTTCTAGGAGTGTAGGGAGGGATAGTGACTGCTGAGGGGGTCCTACTCACCCAGGTCTGTGTCTGTGGTAGCTAGGTAGTGATCATTCTATTAACTCTTGAGTCTCTGAGAACTGGAAACACAAAAAGACAAGGATGAATGAGAGAATAGCAAGCAACAGATTGACCACAGATTCAGGGCCAGATTCTTTGGTGGCATACAAGGTCATATTTCTGTTCTTCCATTCGCCCTGCACAATTTTTAAAAAGACATGCATGGAACCTATTGGTCTTCAAACATCATGCTGAGAGGAGCTCGCCTGTTGGCTGGAGTTAGCAGAGGGCGGAGTGACCACGCTCTGGTCCAATAGGGGGTTGAGGGGGGTGGAACAGGGCAGGTGAGTGGCGCGCCAGTAGATGTCCAGGTACTCTGCCAGGTGTTCACATGCATCCTCCAGCTGGTTCTCATCCAGGATCACATCAAACATCTCCTGAGAGATGAGATACAGTGCATTCATAAAGTATTAAGACCGCTCTACTTTTGCCACATTTTGTTACGTTACAGCCTTATTCTAAAAATGGATTAAATAGTTATTTTACCTCATCAATTCAGACCCTTCACTTAGTACTTTGTTGAAGCACCTTTGGCAGTGATTACAGCCTCGAGTCTTCTTGGGTATGACGCTAGAAGCTTGGCACACCTGTATTTGGGGAGTTTCTCCCATTCTTCTCTGAAGATCCTCTCAAGCTCTGTCAGGTTGGATGGGGAGCGTTGCTGCACAGCTATTTTCAGGTCTCTCCAGAGATGTTCAAACAGGCTCAAGTCCGGGCTCTGGCTGGGCCACTCAAGGACATTCAGGGACTTGTCTCAGAGCCACTACTGCATTGTCTTGGCTGTGTGCGTAGGGTGGTTGTCCTGTTGGAAGTGAACCTTCGCCCCAGCTCTCTGGATCAGGTTTTCATCAAGAATCCCTCTATACTTTGCTCCATTAATCTTTCCCTAAATTCTGACTAGTCTCCCAGTCCCTGCCGCTGAAAAACATCCCCACAGCATGATGCTGCCACCACCATGCTTCACCGTAGGGATGGTGCCAGGTTTACTCCAGACGTGACGCTTGGCATTCATGCCAAAGAGTTCAGTCTTGGTTTCATCAGACCAGAGAATCTTGTTTCTCATGGTCAGAGTCCTTCAGGTGCCTTTTGGCCGGTTGTCATGTGCCTTTTACTGAGGAATGGCTTCCATCTGGCCACTCTACCATGAAGGCCTGATTGGTGGAGTGCTGCAGAGATGGTTGTCCTCTGTCAGAGTGACCATTGGGTTCTTGGTCACCTCTTTGACCAAGGCCCTTCTCTCCCGATTGCTCAGTTTGGCTGGGCGGACAGCTTTAGGAAGTGTCTTGGTGGTTCCAAACTTCTTTAATTTAAGAATGATGGAGGCCACTGTGTTCTTGGGGACCTTCAATGCTGCAGAAATGTTTTAGTACCTTTCCCCAGATCTGTGCCTCGACACAATCCTGTCTCGGAGCTCTACGGACAATTCCTTCAACCTAGAGGCTTGGTTTTTGTTCTGACATGCACTGTCAACTGTGGTACCTTATATAGACAGGGCTGTGCCTTTCCAAATCATGTCTAATCAATTGAATTTACCAAAGGTGGACTCCAATCAAGTTGTAGAAACATTTCAAGGAAGATAAATGGAAACAGGATGCACCTGAGCTCAATTTTAAGTCTCATAGCAAAGGGTCTGAATACTTATGTCAATAAGGTATTTCTGTTTGTTATTTTTTATGCATTTGCAAATATTTCTAAAACCTGTTTTCGGTTTGTCATTATGGGGTATTGTGTGTAGATTGATGAGAAAAAAACTTTATTTAATACATTTTAGAATAAGGCTGTAACGTAACAATAATGTGGAAAAAGAGATCTGAATACTTTCTGAATGCACTGTAGATGGCAACGTCAAAAACCCAACTCAAATGAACACTTTATCTAAATGGTAAGCCTCAAGGGAATGATGCTAACACCCCTAACTGGTGAGGGCACGCATTCCATTAGAGTGGAAAGACAGTACCGTACACTTACACAATAAATGTTTACGTATTATTTTCATTACATACGGGTGGACACTGTGCTAGTTTGTCTCCTGCCATCATCTGTACGTTGAGGTGTTTACTTTGAGATTTCCCCCGAGATTTGATGAGCCTCTGAAGAACCTGGGAGAGGGGAGAAAAATATTAACTGACTGACTGGCTTACTGGCTGGCTTTACTGGTTGGCAGACTGACTGGCTGACTGGTTGACTGGCTGACTAGCTGTCTGGCTGGCTGACTAGCTGTCTGACTGGCTGACTAGCTGTCTGACTGGCTTATTGGCTGACTGTCTGGCTGACTAGCTGTCTGACTGGCTGACTAGCTGTCTGACTGGCTTATTGGCTGACTAGCTGTCTGACTGGCTGACTAGCTGTCTGACTGGCTTATTGGCTGACTGTCTGGCTGACTAGCTGGCTAGCTGACTGGTTTGGCGGGCGGGCTGGGTGGCCGACTGTCTGGCTGACTAGCTGGCTAGCTGACTGGTTTGGCGGGCGGGCTGGCTGGCTGATTGTCTCGCTGGCTCTTTTGCTGACTGACTGACAGTGTGCAGGTAGTGGATCAGTCCTTACCTTTGGAGAGGACACCTTAACGTAAACGATGATAGGAGCCAGGGATGTTTTGAGGAGTTGTGTTGGGTGGTTGATGGTGTCTGCATCCAGGACTACGAGCTGTAAGGTCTTAGCCAGCTCAAAAATTCTCTCAATCTCACTCTGGACCTCAGCTACCACCCCAACATACACAGAGAATTACAGTCAGGTGGCACAGACCAACAGAACCACAGAAGGCACAGTAAGTACAGAGAAGAGAGAAGAGAAAGTGTGATGTTGGTCCTGAGGGATATAGTACAACCATCAACACAGCTGTCTAAACGATTTCCCACAGGACTGACTGAGGGCTATTCCAGACCCAAAATGAAGACGAACATTTGAAAGTTCCAGAATTTTAGTAATTAAAGCTGAACAAGTCATCCTCCACTCACCTAGACTGGAGCGTGTGTTGGACCTCTCCATGATGGCCTTCTTGTTCAGTACAGACCTTTTGGCTAATGACAGATCAGCAGTCACCCGTGTGATAGAGATTCTGAAAAGATAGATGCATTCAGATGGATAGATTCAATTTAATTGGACTATTTAAGAATACAATTCCAGCCACACAAGTGGGTACACTGCATTCAAAATCAGCAAGCATTTTCACAAAACAATTTGACAACTTAATCCGTAGTGGTTCTGGCTGTACCCACCTCCCATCAAACCTGTGTTTCAGGAAGTCAAACAGGGCCTTCTGCATCATGTCCGTTACCTGGAACACAGAGGGGAGGATGATGATTGGTTAGGAGAGAGCACTGACCCCTGAATGGTCATGGCCAGAGTCACAGAGCTTTTAGAATGGACGTCATGTTAGTGTCCTTATTCGTGACATTTTGGTGGTATAACAATATGAGACCGCCTCTGACAATTTAGCTAACATTCAAAATCAAATAGCTAAATGATCCATGCTATGACCATCTTAAAACAATTCCACCCCCCCCACACACCCCCAAGAGCTTAGACTTTCTAAGTTCTCCTAACCTGCTACGAAAAGTCCATTCTGGTCAATTCTGACGTAAACTGTATACCATCTAGTCAAAACGATCGTTCGCCACAACATGCTCCCTGGACAGAAGCTTCCTGCACACTGTTGTCCATATATGGAATAGTCTTCCAGAGCATGTTATCGGTGACATCACAGACACTGGTCTACAGGCCTTCAAATGCTGAAACTTCCTGAACACACCACCCTTCTGATCACAACAACACACTTACCACCCCCCACTGACCGCTGACCTGCAGTGAACCATATGATTGGACAACTGGATACTTATTAAGCCATCCACCATACGCCCCCTCTCTTCAGGAGGACACACTTTTTTGCCACATCTACATACATTTTACCTGCATGGTACTTTTCTATACTGCAGTCACATAACAATAATACATTACCAAACATCAGCTCTTTAATCCCCACCCCTTAGCCACTCTCAGCCCATCCCACCTATCACCATAGACCTCAGCTCTTTAATCCCACCCCTCAGCCACTCTCAGCCCATCCCACCTATCACCATAGACCTCAGCTCTTTAATCCCACCCCTCAGCCACTCTCAGTCCATCCCACCTATCACCATAGACCACCCTCGTTTGGTTTCCATGTGCCATATATTTTTCAATTGTGCTGTGATGTTTTACATTAATTTTGAACCTATCGCATAGTATCCACAGATTGTGAGCTCAAGATGAAAACATTTCCTACGAGTATTATTATATTATTGACTGATTGAATATGGATTTCTAAATGACCCAACACTGCTATTTGTAAGGTTAATTTTAAGTGAATGTTGTGATTTTTTCTGTGACCAGAAACAAGCTACATAGGAGCAATACCAATAATCTTCGCAGCAAAATCTACAGAGCTGAGATTGTTGTATGCATCAGTGGAGGCTCCTCAGAGAAGGAAAGGGAGGACCATCCTCCTCATTGAAATTTCATAAAAATAACAATAGTGAAACATTACAAAAGTTATCATTTTAGATAAAGCTGTATTAAATATATTCATATGTCACCAAATAACTGTTTAAAATACACTGTTTTGCAGTGAAGGTCTACAGTAACTTCAACAGCACTGTCTGGGGTAGCACCATTGTGTAGCCGGAGGACAGCTAGCTTCCGTCCTCCTTTGGCTACATTGACTTCATATATGTTGATTATGACCACAGTCAAAAATGTTGCAGTATGAACTGACATGTTGTCCATCCAATCATAGAATTAGAATTAGAGAATGAAGCAAGCGAGTTATATTGGGATTATGTCACAGAGCATTATGGGGGTTCTGTGTGTTGAGAAGCTTGGTGACATTGTTGGATAGAGATTAAGAGTGAAAAGTGATAGTTGACCATTTTTTTATATTATTCAATTCAAATGAGTTTTTTTCAATTACAGGAGACGGAGGAAGTATATTATAAATTGTTTTCTTGGTTTTAGAACATTATTTTTGTGTCCAGCTAGTGCAATTTATTTAAATGTGCATTGCTAACTTCAGTAGCTAGCTAGCTAACGTTACCAGCACGAATGTGCAGTTTTCTCCGTCAGAATGGTAGAATGGCCAACGCTGCCGAAAATGTTGTGGTCTTTTTGTTGAAGAACCTCTGTCATTCTCTGGGGTACACGGTGCGAATTAAAAATTAGGGTCGACCTCTGCCTGAGATAAGTTTCATGAAGAAGGATGAAAAGGTGAGTGCGTTCAACACCAACTGGTATCAAAAGTATAGCTGGTTAGCAAGGAGCCTTTCTTCAAGCCGCCTGTATTGCTGGCCTTGCCCGCTCTTTGGAAAATCTGAGCCTTGGTCAAAAGGTGGGTACAGTGACCCGAAGAACATAGATTGTTTAGCAGGCAGCATATACATGCCCACATCAGATTCAAGCTTCTGGGAAAAAGCCAGCATCCATCCAGTCTGCGTATTCAAACTGCGCGACACAACGAGAAAGTTAGAAGAAACAGGGATGTGCTCAAGCGACTTATCAACACCACTGGGTTTTTTGGGCATGCAAGAATTTTCTTTTAGAGGACACTTACGAGAGGGACAGTTCCTCCGACAAGGGAAACTACAAAGAGCTCGCAGAGTTAATTCCACGTAACAATGCTTTACTTGCAGAACATATCGAACTTTCGACTGATTTCATAGCTTCCATCGCATCATCCATTTCGTGTGCCCTCAAGTAGGCTTTCCACTTTCCTCCGGGTATTTATTTAGCAAAGATGAAAACACATAATCACTCCGGACAGACACGAACAAAAACTAATGATATAAGTGTTGCAGCAGCCTAGGCTACACCTAAACATTAGAGATCTGACATGCTGTATGGGATGAAAGCTAGACAATGTTTCAGTCTGATCAACTGTACTACTAACAAGAGCAGATGCATACAGCCTATGTTCCCTGTCCATTTGTTCAGGGTAAACTAATTGGTAACGTTATGTATTTATAGTCCATTTGTGTGTCAGGAGAAAATATGAATGTGATCAAATTTGGTTTATATTCAAAATTGGGCTGGCTAGGCTGCCTATACGTTTTCAATCCAAAATTATTAACTGGAATCAATCAATCAACATAATAGTGATGACAGATGTGAGTACATTTTTTACAAGGCCTGCAGTTGCATAGAACTGCATGATGCAAACATTCCAGCAAACTGTGATAAGACCAAAGACTTAATTGCAACTTTTCGATTGAAATTGGTTGTGGTAAGTTTTTTTGAGACACTGTATGAATACCAAGTATGTCTACTTCACCATCCACTCGTTGAATTGGTAAACTATCGATACGTGATATGGTACACTTGTCATAATTAGGTTTTAGTCCAGAGAGACAAGAAAAGTGGTAAAAATCTTAAATGAGACTGTGCAGGGATCTAGATTGCGGACTTAAGAAAAAACCTGATTTCTAACCCCTTGATGTTCTTGTTGGATCTAGCATTTCGATGGCGATAATAAATAAATATGGAGATGGTCAACTGAATGTCACTTTATATCTGATTTGGCCATTGTTCACCAACAAACCTCTCTCTAGGCCTCCCCTTCTCCCTCCCACTCTCCCTCTCTGAAATACTTAGAAAGTCAAGGAACCAACATCTATATGTCCTATATTAAATAAGGACAGATCTATGTGTGTGGTCTGTTTGTGTAACTATAGGAAGTAGACAACATGGGTCTGAGTGTTCCTGTCTTTCCATCTCACTGAAGACAATGTTAGTCTGACTGTGGCAGTGGAGCTTAGAAAGCGGTAATCTCTGTGGAGGAGCAGACAGAGACACCTTTGCCTGGCCCAGCCTCTGTGTGTGTGTGTGTGTGTGTGTGTGTGTGTGTGTGTGTGTGTGAGAGAGAGAGACGAGGAGTGGCCGCCTATAAAAATAAAAAGATGCCTTGTGAAATAGGGGATAAAACCAAGAACTCCTACTGCTGCAACTTCCCTGCTATCTTGGAGAGGGAGAGAGGGAGGAGAGAGAAGGAGAAAGGGAGAGAGAGAAAGGCAGAGAAAGACAAAGAGAGAGAAAATGAGAGAAGACAGAGAGAGACGAAGAGAAAGAGAGAGAAAGACAGAGAGAGGGAGGGATGGAGAAGGAGAGAGAGAAATACAGAGAGAGGGAGGGATGGAGAAGGAGAGAGAGAAAGACAGAGAGAGGGAGGGATGGAGAAGGAGAGAGAGAAGGCTGACGTATGCCTCCGGAGCATCCCCAAAGCACATCACGAGAGAAATGCATAAATATTTCACAGACACACAAAACAAACGGCTCGGCTCTCAGCCTCCGCAGTCACACAGGAGAGAGAGAGAGAGAGAGAGAGAGAGAGAGAGAGGGAGGGGTGGCAGAGGCAGAGAGAGGCAGAGTGAAAATGTTAAAGGAGAGAGAGATTTCATCTAATTATATGCCTTATAGTTGTGCAGACTTGTGTGTTAGGCGCAAGCTAAGTCAAGCTCATTACAGTCAAATGGCATGCAGTATCATCTTATCCCTTATATCCCTACCCATCTATTGTAATCTGTATGGGGCATGTACAGTATAAGACATAGGCTACGTGTTGATTTTCTATGTGATTGTGAGTGGGCAGCACATGATTCATATAGTTACTGTATCATAATGTAGTGTAATTTGATCATAATACGTTTATGGGGCTGGCCTAATGGGCTAATGGAATGGAAGTTTGTGTGTGTGCGTGCATACTTGTGTGTCTCTGTGAGGGTGTGTGTGCGTGCGTACTTGCATGTGTGTGTTTCAATCAGCTTCTCACCTCATAGCCTTTCAGGGAGGGTCCCACCAACACCACCGGCCTCATGGAGGGAACAACATCATAGGGTGGGAGATGCTCTGTCTGCACAGGAGACACACACACTGGGCTTGGAACAACTTATACTTTAAAGACCATAGCAGAGCCCAGAGTTTTTCCTGGACAGATCATGTGGTCAGGGAAAACTCTGTGCCCAAGCATAACCTAACCTCATACAACCACCTGGAAGTCTTGCAAGCTTACATTCTGTTTCGCTTAGGGTTGCAAAATTTGTGGAACTTTTAATAAATTCCCTGGTTGTCAGCTCATTCCCTTCTTATTCCGGGAACCTCCAACCGGGATTTTGGGAAAATCAGGAAATGTATTGAAAATTCCCAAAATGTTGCTACACGGAGCGATAATCAGCCTGGTAATTACGAGGCTAAGCATAACCCCCCCAGTCATTGAGAAAAGATCTACCAAAGTGTAATTAAATAAGAACAAAAGACTGTGGAGTAGAGTATTTTACACATCAAGAAATCAAATCAATCAAATTGTATTTGTCACACGCGCCGAACACAACCTCATCATGAAATACGTACTTACAAGCCCTTAACCAAAAATGCATTTTTTTACAGAATATAAGAACAATAAGGAGGCTGTATTCAGGGGGTACCATTTCTACACACAGTAGAATAACCTGTATGACCAACATACCTGCTTTGGCTTCTGTTTGGCTTGTAAAAACAAGAGAAAACAGATTTAGCATTAAAGCTAAGACGCATGTCTACTTATGGAGAGAAGATGGTATAGTGTCTGAAAAGAGGATATCCTGTGGCTCCCTTTGATACCCACATTCATCCAGTAAAAAACAGCAACACTGTCAGGGTTGGAATCTGAATTTCAGGCATTCTTCCTCAATTGACTTCATTTCACTTGGGATACTTCGCACATGGTCGAGTCTAATGACTAAACAGGCTTTGCGACACAGCGTAGTATAGAATTGTATTGTCCCTCCATGACGGACATTTTTCATTGCCATCACTTCACATGAATCCGGTACGAGAAGGAAGCGTGAGGTCTAATCACCTGCAGATGGTGGTGTGGACCTCCAGCTGGACGATGTGTTCGCTGCTTTCCTGCAGGACAGCAACATGGTGCGTGAGAACAAGTTGAGGATTCAAGGACTATACAAGCATGTTATCTTTCCTTGAATCCTCTACTTTGCTTAACATAATATAATAAATACATGCCATTTAGCAGACGCTTTTAGCCAGCATCATGCGTGCATACATTTTACCTAAGGGTAGACCCAGGAATTGAACCCACTATCCTGGTGTTGCAAGCACCATGCTCTACCAACTGTGCTTCCAACTGTGCTTCCCTCTGTCATGCAAGGAATTCCTTGCTGACGTTTTGAGGAGGCAGGGAAAGGATGGTAGAAGAGGACACAAGGAATCAAGGAAAGAATACTGAGAAAGAGATTTTGAATGTGGCATGGGGATGTATGAGAGAGGATGAACCCTGACCTCTGTGCCTGTTTTTGTTCCTGTTTGATCCGCATGGCCTCCAGTTTCACCGGGCTGGGGATGAAGGTGATGTCCGCCCCCTCCTTCACCAGCCGACCGATCCACCAGTCATTGCTGTATTTCTGCAGACATAGAGACAAAATGGACATCAGTCAAGTCCAAATGAAATTGCTGTCAATGCTGTTCCAACAATATGGCAGCAGTGGTGAATGTGGCTGTATAGTGACAGGGACAGGGATTGTTTGTGATATAGGGACAGGGATTGTTAGTGATATAGTGACAGGGATTGTTGATGAGGATGCAGACGGAGCTCCACTCACCTCTTTTATATGTAGAAAGTCTTTGGTTTCAAAGTTGATAGCAGCACCTTGGACAGGACAGTCCCCATCTAGAGCCCCACAGTAACTCACGTTGGTCTTCACTGCAAATGCTACCGGTTTCGACTGGGGAGGACAGAGAGAGACACAACATATATGAAGTGTTTATGAAAGGATTCTGTTACCTGACAATATTCCATCCTATGGGGATCTCTCCTTGGCTCTCTGGACCTGAATAACTGCTTAATTTTTTAAATATTCAACACTTAGTTACCTGAGAACACATTCACATTTACGATCAGAGGAATAGTTGAGGGGAAAAGAGAGCTTGAAGAAGGGTCACTCCCATTAGCTCTCTCCTGCTGCAGTTGGGCCTGAATAAACTCCTATATAAACTCTACTGACTAAAGTTGAACTCTTACCATAACTCAGTTGGGCCTGACGTTTGGCTTCAAGCTAACTCACTAACTAAACTCCTGACTCTGCTTACTAACTCTACTAATCTTGGCTCTCTGACTAGCGGGTGGAGGAGAGGTTGCCTACCATGGCTCTCTGACTAGTGGGTGGATTAGAGGTAGCTTATCTTGGCTCTCTGACTAGCAGGTGGAGGAGAGGTTGCTTACCTTGGCTCTCTGACTCGAGGGTGGAGGAGAGGTTGCTTATCTTGGCTCTCTGACTAGCAGGTGGAGGAGAGGTTGCTTATCTTGGCTCTCTGACTAGCGGGTGGAGGAGAGGTTGCCTACCGTGGCTCTCTGACTAGCAGGTGGAGGAGAGGCTGCTTATCTTGGCTCTCTGACTCGAGGGTGGAGGAGAGGTTGCTTATCTTGGCTCTCTGACTAGCAGGTGGAGGAGAGGTTGCTTATCTTGGCTCTCTGACTAGCGGGTGGAGGAGAGGTTGCCTACCGTGGCTCTCTGACTAGCAGGTGGAGGAGAGGCTGCTTATCTTGGCTCTCTGACTAGAGGGTGGAGGAGAGGTTGCTTATCTTGGCTCTCTGACTAGCGGGTGGATTAGAGGTTGCTTATCTTGGCTCTCTGACTAGCAGGTGGAGGAGAGGTTGCCTACCTTGGCTCTCTGACTAGTGGGTGGAGGAGAGGTTGCCTACCGTGGCTCTCTGACTAGCGGGTGAAGGAGAGGTTGCTTATCTTGGCTCTCTGACTAGCGGGTGGAGGAGAGGTTGCTTATCTTGGCTCTCTGACTAGCGGGTGGAGGAGAGGTTGCTTATCTTGGCTCTCTGACTAACGGGTGGAGAAGAGGTTGCTTATCTTGGCTCTCTGACTAGCGGGTGGAGGAGAGGTTGCTTATCTTGGCTCTATGACTAGCGGGTGGAGGAGAGGTTGCTTATCTTGGCTCTCTGACTCGAGGGTGGAGGAGAGGTTGCTTATCTGGTCTCTCTGACTAGCAGGTGGAGGACAGGTTGCTTATCTTGGCTCTCTGACTAGCGGGTGGAGGAGAGGTTGCCTACCGTGGCTCTCTGACTAGCGGGTGGAGTAGAGGTTGCTTATCTTAGCTCTCTGACTAGAGGGTGGAGGAGAGGTTGCTTATCTTGGCTCTCTGACTAGAGGGTGGAGGAGAGGCTGCTTATCTTGGTTCTCTGACTAGCGGGTGGAGGAGAAGTTGCTTATCTTGGCTCTCTGACTAGCGGGTGAAGGAGAGGTTGCCTATCTTGGCTCTCTGACTAGCGGGTGAAGGAGAGGTTGCCTATCTTGGCTCTCTGACTAGCGGGTGAAGGAGAGGTTGCTTATCTTGGCTCTCTGACTAGCGCGTGAAGGAGAGGCTGCTTATCTTGGTTCTCTGACTAGCGGGTGAAGGAGAGGTTGCCTATCTTGGCTCTCTGACTAGCGGGTGAAGGAGAGGTTGCTTATCTTGGCTCTCTGACTAGCGGGTGGAGGAGAGGCTGCTTATCTTGGTTCTCTGACTCGAGGGTGGAGGACGGGTTGCTTATCTTGGCTCTCTGACTAGCGGGTGAAGGAGAGGTTGCCTATCTTGGCTCTCTGACTAGCGGGTGAAGGAGAGGTTGCCTACCTTGGCTCTCTCCAGCTGCAGTTGGGCCTGGCGCTCGGCTTCAAGCCGAGACGCCTCGGGGTCGTCCTCCAGGGACACGTCGGAATCCGAGGGTCTACTAGTGTAGGAATCAGCTGAACCCTAGAGAGAGGGAGGGAGAGACAGAGAAAGAGAGACAGAGAGACATAGAAACAGAGAGACAGAGAGAGGAAGAATGAGAGAGTCAGCCTACAGGAAGGGAAAGAAACATAACACCACACAGGAGCCCATTTCCTGTAAACTTACTTCGACTGTATTGCTGATAATGTTTCTATCAATCAAATCCAAGCTCTCAGTGTCACCCATTACTTCAGATCAGATGGCTTTATGTGGACTCCCTGCTCCAGTACCTGAGATGAGCACGTTCTGTCCCTTTACCTGCTGCAGGTACCTGTCTGGCCTGGCCCTGCACCCATGTGACCTGCCTAGCTGGGACTGGCAGTTCCAGTTCCTCTTCAGTTCCTGCTTTCCAAAGCAGTCCTCTCTGGGGAGCATGTATGTGAGGCAAGCACTGCAACAACATGCAGTACTTATGGTAGCGTTCCAATGTTTATTTCCTAAAGTGAATGAAGGGAAACCTTGTATTATATACAGTACGTCTACCGTCGATTGTGCTGCAATAGATGCTGCAACCACATTCAGCCACATGATTCTGAACATGCGTGTATCTTCTAATCGAAACAGTATTATCAAGTTCATATCGGCCACCATCAGTAAGTCACCACACAATCACAGGCATAACTTTGGAGACATGAACAGCATAGCCAAGATAGGTATCAAGTTATTAAAATATCTCAACACTTTTGGAAAGAAACCTGGTTAAAGGAAGAGCAGTCCAAGACACTAATTGCCTCGTCGTATCAGCTCACTGTCAGACAAACCTGTCAAGGGTAAAAATACATCTCCCCCTCCTCGGTCAGTCCTAAACCCAACACTCTGTATACTCACCGTCACTGCTTTCCAATCCCTGTCTCCTTTCAGTCTCAGCTGGCCCACACACACCAGAGGAAGACTGACTCCTCACATGCCAGGCTGATACACATAAAACACCCACACACACCACTTCCAAAGCAGCTCCAAATATAGCTCAATAACAACGGCACAGCAGCAGGCAGCCTTCTCTTTTTTCACCTGTCTCTCTCTCTTTTTTTCTCCACCCCTCCCTCCCTCCCTCCCTCCCAAGTCATTTCTGCAGGCTCGATCCAGAACACAGTTTTTCCTCTCTTTTTTTTCTTTTTTTAACTTGTCTTTCTCCACCCCCTGCTCCCCTTCTTCCCCTCTCTATCCCCCATCCCAAAACATTTTGGGGCTTGATCTTTTTCTCTTTTCACCTGTCTCCTCCCCTCTCTCCCCATCCCCTCGTCCCAAAATCATTTGGGCACCAGGCTGGATTTAGAGATCCAGAGTACACTGTGGATATCATTTAAATATCAAAGCGTGCCGAGAGGGGCTGGCGTCCAAAGACACTTCGACCACAGGAAGAAACAAAGCAGAATTAACAAGACAGACGCTAGTTCAGTTTGGTGAGTAGTGCTGCGGACGAGACTAATACACAATACCCGGGAAAAATATATGTTGTGTGTGTTTTAACATATCATCTATGCTAACGCTCTATAACTTGTTAGAAGCATCTATGAGCCTTTATAATGCCTTATAATAATGATTAGTAGTGCTGCGGATGGGAGTGACTAATACAGGAAACGGTTGTGTGTTTCACATTAGATGCCTTTCTGCATGCAGGTGTAAACCCAGCCGCCATGTTCTTATGCTATCTGGGGGGCCCAACCAATGCCACATTACAACCTATGTGTGGTGACAATTGCTTTGTTTGCACTGTAGCCTGTTCATTCATATGCCCTGCGACTGTGATACGTAGACCTTAAAGGACGAGATAATAAGAAGACACAGCGGCAGAATAAATTCAACCACACCTTTTACATTTTTTTTATTTATTATTATCTCAAAACCGGAGAGCAACCTCTGCCCGGTGGAGTCCACAAAGCATATTGCATGTACAGCAATAGACAGTTACATGACCTGCAGCATGGCCAAGCAAGTTAATTTTTCCCACATTTTCGGACCACTAAAACAACTATTGATTTGGAACCACGGAGACTTACCGCAAGTCACAAAGACAACAGGAGCTGCCTCCACTATTCCAGCACCGTTTCAACTTCAATGTTTCAACATCATCAAATCGCCTCTGCTTCGTCTAATACAGTGACAGTTTAGTCCAATCAACGTAAGCTAAATATGATGTGGCTGTCCATGGTTCTGATTTACGTATGTGTGTGTGTGTGTGTGTGTGCGTGTTTGTGCAAGTAGAAAAAAAATTGGCTCACCCTACTTGTAGAGAAACGCCAATGCCATCCTTCTCTCGTTCATGTTGATGAAACTGTCTATCACTCTGTCATACAGTACACACTTTCAGTTTTTGTTGTCCTTGGCTACCTGGCTAAAATGCTTGCTCGCTGGCCTAACTTCCATTCATGGGCAACGTTAGCTAGTTAACTTTAGCCTTCTACGTCTAGCTACATATTCAACTTCCATCCTATCAGGACAGGGGCACAAAAATGTATGAATTAATGGTTGGATCAGAATCGCCTTTATAATCACTGGCTAGTACGGAGAATTAAGTAAAACCACAAATACAAGTCCCTATCTCCATCCATGGCTAATTTAGGAAAGGGACAATTTTAGCTAGCTGGCTAAGCTAGCCCACTGAGGAAAACAACACAAATCAAGTTTTTCTGTCAATGACGTATACTACCAATGGGATTTCATAGGAGTGACGCCAAATCCAAATGGGCTTCTCTTGACAATTAGTTTTGGTGCGCCAGGACCATTCATGGTTGAGCTCAACGCTGAATGGCCAGATGGGGTGGCCAGATGCTCGCTGGCTTCGTTCGCCTTCAATGCAATAGGCGGCAACAATGTCATACTCGTTTGGACCAGACAGCATCAGATAGGTGTCCTACACATAGAGAGACAGAGGGGCGCTGTTTCACTCGCTCGGATGCTTTCTCCCATGAGATACATTCAGCCTCTTGCAAATTGAAGGAAAATTATGAAACATGGTCAATTCCCTTGGCATCCCATGAATACACGCCATTGCTCTCTTTCCAGTAGCAGCAAGTTGGAACCCCGGCTGGATTCTGTCAAGTTCCACCCAGTGCATCCTCAGAGTAAAGTGTGAGAGACGGGAGGAGAGAGGAGGGGAGAGGAAAGAGGAAAGAGGGCCGGAGAGCAGGGAGAAGGAGTGGAGAGGGGTAGAGCGGAAGAGGGATAGACTCGATGGATATAAAGGCGCTCTCTCTCTGACACTGTTCTGGTCTCACAGTCCCACACCATAGCTAGAGTATAGAGTCTTAGAATATCTCTTAGATTATTCCAATTTCCAATTCCCTGGTCTGTGAATCTGAGCAAAACCAGATCAATACAGTCATGTGATACTAGGAGAGACACAAGATCCTAGAAGGGGATGACATTCAGTAGGCGTGGCTGTAACATATGTGGTGTAGCGAGAGAGAGAGAGAGAGAGAGAGAGAGAGAGAGAGACAGAGAGAGAGAGACAGAGAGACAGAGAGACAGAGAGACAGAGAGAGACAGAGAGAGAGAGAAATAATGAGTAACAATAACTTGGCTATATACATACCAGAACCGGGTTGATGTGCAGGGGTAGGGTATGCTACCCTTGCACATTGCCGACAGTAGCTACCACCCTCTCACAGACACACACATTTCACGTATTCCTCTCTGACAAGAAAATAATAAAGCATTTTCTCTTTCACACAGCGACAGCGAATAATACACGAGGTAGCAACAACATAGTCTGTCCAGGTGGTGGCACCCCACACACAGCAGTCAGTTGAGTCAGCATCTCTCAGTATTTGACTTATTTAACTAGTTATTTACAATAACGGCCTACACCAGCCAAACCCAATTGTGCACCACCCTATGGGACTCTCAATCACAGCCAGTTGTGATACAGCCTGGATTTGAAACAGGGTGTCTGTAGTGAGGCCTCTAGCACTGAGATGCAGTGCCTTAGACCGCTGCACCACTCAGGAGCCCGGTATAAATAATAATAATACCACTTTCCCCCCAATAACAGTTCAGACAAACTCATGGACAATTTCCATTCAGCCGCTCAGATTCTGTTTTAGTAAAGCCACGTTTTTGTTGATTGAGATAACGCGATTTAGCTTGAATTTGTTTTACACAAAATCTCTTATGACATGTCACACTTGTTATACCATTCTATATCTTTTATCTGAATTGATCCCCTTTTATCACCTCCAAACTCGGTATTCGGCACACATGTCTCACACAAGACTGCAACAGCAACATGCAAAGTACAAAAGTGGAGCAGAGAAAGTCCAGAGAGGGGAGATGGGAAGACATGTGTTCCTGTATACCTGACAAGGAAGGGGAAAGGCAGGGGAAGAGTGAGGGGTTATGCTTACAGAGTGAGTGAACAAGAACAGGCTTTCTACTGAGGTAGGTCGAGCACGTTGAAAACACGAGGAAGGGTAGAGCACGGAAGAGAGGAGAGAGGGAGCGGTAGCAGAGGAGAGGAGCGGTAGCAGAGGAGAGGAGCGGTAGCAGAGGAGAGGAGCGGTAGGAGGAGAGTGAGGAGGAGAAGAGCATTAGATTAGAAGAGAGGTACCAGATTGTGGAAACAGAGAGCAGATGGAAAGACAGACAGATGGCCTGATGCTGCAGAGAGAGAGAGCGAGAGAGAGAGAGAGAGAGAGAGAGAGAAAGCAACAGAGAGCAACACAATACCTTATTACCGATGAGTCCTGTAGCGCTCGAGTCGGACATGCTTCTACCGCTGCCTTCTCTCTCTTCCTCTCCATCTCACACATGCAGACCCCTCCCCTCCTCTTCTCCCCCAGCCTCCAAGCCCGTCGTTAGTTACAGGCAGAGAGAGAGGCAGTGCGCACAGGCTCGGCCTAAGTGCTCCATCCTGACGTTAGTGCACTGCCTGCCTGCCCGCCTTGGCTGGGCTGAATGCCTCAACAGCCATTTCCTATACAAGATGTATGCCCTAACTGCAGTACTGGTGCTTGGTGTGCCGTATATGCCCTCTCACTGGCCGGGTCGGTTCTGCTCTAGTGTCTCTCTCCCCAAGCTTCAAACAGTTTCTTTCTCCCTTCTTTTCCTTCCTTCTTTTTTTATTCCTTTATGCAAGAAGACCTTGTTCCTTTCTTTCCCCTTCTCTCGATTCTTCTTCTACACGCCCCTCCAGTTACCATGAAACTGCTCATCCCCTGTACTGTAGTGTACCCCTTCTGCCTTCTCCCTTCTCTCTAGTCTGTAGAACACACGGACCTCCTTTCTCCTGCCAGGTAAAATACATCCCTGTCCTCTGCAGGAAGGAGACAATGTTTCTCCTGCTTGTAACTGTATTTAGAACCCCTCCCTTGACATTACACATATTTCCACTGTTTACAACACATCCCCCTCTATAGGATCTCTGTGATAACTCTATGATAACCTCGCTATGTGATAACACTCTATGATAACCCCACCATATGATAAACTCACTATGTGATAATCTCTCTATGTGATAACCTCTATATGTGAAAGCTCTCTATGATAATCTCACTTTGTGATAAGCTCTATATGTGATAACTCTCTATGATAACCTCTCGGTGTGATAACTCTCTATGATAACCCCTCTATGTGGTAACTATTTATGATAACCTCTCTGTGTGATAATGCCCTATGATAACCTTTCTATGTGATAACTCTCTATGATAACCTCTCTATGTTATAACCTCTCTATGATAACCTCCCTATGTGATAACTATCTATATTATAATCTCGCTATGATAAACTCTGTGTGATAACGCTCTATGATAACCTCTGTATGTGATAACTGTGATCATGAAGGATATATTTCACAAACTAACCAACACCATGGGCCAGTAGCAGAGAGTGGTCGGTTATCATGGGGAAAAACACTGGCTGTGACTGACACGGCACCCTATTCCTCATGAAAAGTGCATACCTTCTATACCATACTGTAGTGTACTATATGAAATAAGGTGCACTATCTAAGAAATAGGATGTCCTTTCTGATTGGCCCATCATCACTGTAGTCTTCAGCCACCTCCATAAAGAAACTAAAGAAAGAGATCTAGCTGTTATGTAACTGAACTCAGCAATAATAATGATACTATGGTAACAACCAATAGAGGGAGGGTTACGAAGACTATATAGTCCATAACTTAATACATATGCCTTAAAACTTTGTCAATTAGCTGTGTGGTTTTATTAGAGTCCAGCGACTGCCTGGTCCCTCCTCTATAGCTTCCATAGTTCACTAGCAGTGCTGAGACAATAGCTCGTTCTCAAATAGTCCTTTCCTCGATCCCTTGCGTCCTCTCCCTTCGCTTCCTTCTCCTTGGACCTTCTCCTCCAATGGGTTTCGAGAAAGAAGCGAGGAGCGATGACATGGGAAATCGAGGAAAGACGAATCGAGAAAGAGACAGAGAGAAGGGCAGAGTTATGTTAGACTGGCTAGCTAGCAGAGACAGAGCGAGCAGACCAGGGTTGGCTAACTAAGACAGAGACAGGGCATGGTAGGGTTGTGTCTGTCAGAGTGACTAACAAGCATTCCTAAGACCGAGAGACAGAGAGACAGAGGAGGGGCTACCATAGCAGTCCTAAGATGGAGACAGAGACAGAGAAAGGAGGGTAAGAATGGGCTTGTGTAGCCGTTCTACAACAGAGACAGAGAGCAGGGCAGGGCAGGGAAGGGTGTGTCCGCTCAGTGCTGCTCAGTGCTTGCTGTCAGAGAGGTGATGCATGGAGCTATAGAGATGCAGGGGGTGAGTCAGCATCAAGGAGTCATCTCCACTCCATATCCATCATATGTCTCTATACAGGCTAGTAGAGAGATATCCTATAGCGGGAAATGTACACAAATGCATGTACGGAAAATGTACACACTAACAAATGCATTCAAGCACACACAGCAAGCAATAATTGTCTTTCTTTTTCGGCATCAGACCTGCCTTATTCTAAGTTTAAACATAGTTTGTGTGCTTACTTCGTTAACATCTGACTCCAGAATGATCTGTTCATGCAATTTGTAGTCTATGATATTTCAGATTTAGATATGATTATTTTTCAAGAACTAGTTTGGATGTATTTAACTACTTTTCAAAGTAACTTTAGTTCAGTAAACTATATTTTCCATAGGGGTAACTTTAGTGTAGCTTAACTTCTTCCAGTGTGAAGTAATTGACAGTTTGGTAAACTAGATTTTTAGAAGTAGCTTCCCCAACACTGCACACACACACACACACACACACACACACACACACACACACACACACACACACACACACACACACACACACACACACACACACACACACACCAGCCCTATTGTTCCTGACCCAGGGTCTAATAAGACTGGGCCCATGCTCTCCCACTCAGGCTACCCCAGGCACTAAGGACCCTACTTAAGATGGGCCATTAACCTGGTAGTATACACTCTCCCCACTCTCCCTCTCATTCAACTTTGGCTGATAAAGAATAAAGTCCACCAACTGCTTTCAGCTGAAACATCTAAGGGCTATATTTTATGGATGTGTTGCCGTTTTTATTTCATTCAAGGCATTGCAAACAAACACGCAGGCACGCACACGGCCACACACACTCACACAATTACACACACACACACTCACGCAGGCATGCACGTGGACACACACATGCTCACCCACACATGCTCACGCACACAGACACAAACAGAGGGACACACATGCACATACAAACAGAGAGACACACAAACTTCAAAAGCCCTGGTCTTCGAACCGAGAAGATGGGATGACTATTTGCATCATTAGTGTTGTGCTGGAACAGCTACTGAGTCGCAGAGGAGTTCTAAATCACTCAGAGGGAGGGGAGTGCAGATCGAGAGAGAAATTACAAAGAAAGAGTGAGGCGAAAACAGAGTGAAAAAGGAAGGAGGGAGGGAGCAGCGAGAGTGGTGGGATAGCAAAAGAGAGAAAGAAGAGGAGCGAGAGAGAGAGAGAGAGAGAGAGAGAAAAAAAAAGAGAGAATGTTAGTATCTCAGCAGACCAAGGACTGGAGATTGAAAACGGAATGTTTTTTTGCTGTGAGTTGGTCGTTCTAAATATAGCCTCCCTCCATTCTCCTCTCCTCCCTCTCCTACTTTCCTCACAGCCCCGGCACCGCATATCTCTGAACACCCGTGACAATCCTTGGAGGCTAGGTGGCTAGGAGGATAGGTGGGGGGTGGGTGGTGGAGGGATTCTAGGAGGACGGCAGGATGGGACTGGGGGTTGTCAAAGTTCACCACGTATTGTTGAATTCCCTCGAGAGAGCGAGAAAGAGAGAGAGAGAGACTAAATCGAATTAGACAACTGCACACAACAATACTCAAATCCACTGGAGCCAGATATTTGATCAGACAGTGGACACTATAGCTACAGCATATAGAGATCCGATCCCGCACAGTCATTAGAGCGGTTGCTCCAGTC
Organism: Oncorhynchus nerka; assembly: GCF_034236695.1. Classification (NCBI taxonomy): domain Eukaryota; kingdom Metazoa; phylum Chordata; class Actinopteri; order Salmoniformes; family Salmonidae; genus Oncorhynchus; species Oncorhynchus nerka. Next base: position 43,298,523 of record NC_088415.1, on the reverse strand, counting down.
TACAGCCCTGCCCTGGGTGTGATTTGACCTGTTCCTCTCCTGTGAGCTCATATCTTTGACCAATCAAATCCACTGAAGCCAGACATGCCATCGGTTAACACTATACTGTATAGGGATTAGTCTTTAGGCCAGTTGCCTCCACTCCAAAGACCTGAATGTGATTTGACATCTTCTATGAGCTCATGCCACTACTTCACTCTACTGAGTCAAGTCATTGCAAGCCAACGCATCCCTGTGTTGACGTGGTAACACATCCATCCTACTTGCTAAAAGCTTTCTCGAAAAGGAAGAAAATATCAAAGCCAGTATGAAAACCGGTCCCTCCGTACAAGAGCAGGGGCAGTCCTGGTACCCAGTTCCAAGTGGGTCATGTAGGTTTTCCACACAACTAACAGCAGAGCAGAACATGTGATCTGGGATAGCTTTCTTAGCTAGTTTTCCAACAATTGCCGACAGATTTTTTTGCGAATATTCTCAAAATATGCATTAAAAAAACCAACACATTTTTCCACCAGAGGTGTTTCCTTCAAACTGACTAAAAAGATGACTTAGTGCACATAAAAAAAACAGATGTTCTGAGGTTCACTGAACAACATCTGTTACAGGAGAGCTATGTCAAGTATTGTCACCCAGGTACCCAATACGATATATGTTTTTGACACACCAACCAGAGCACCAGAGCATGTGAGCTAACAGCGATATAATTACAGACAGAGGACATTCAACTCGGCCCAGACAGTCCCCTGACGACGCAATGGGATCAAGACATTGAGAGCAAGACCCGAGTCAATCAATATGAGAGACACACAGATTGATCATTTATCCTGTTCTAAGCGACCAGGACCAGGACAGCGAGACAGTCATCATCTCCTCTCCATGACCTCCCCTGATCTAGTTACCACACACTGCTTTCTTACTGCACTCCTGCCTATGTGTCTGTGTGTGTGTGTGTGTGCGCGCGTGCCCGCGTGTGTGTGTCTGTGCGTCTTTCAATCAACTACCACCACCATCGTTGCACATCGTTACAACAAAAATGCATCACTGCACCTTTCATCTCTCTCCAGCAGTGAGCTGTCCTAGCCTAGCTTCTCTGCTACCCCACCAAGGACACTCAGTTCTCACAGACAAGTGTTCTTCCCTCCTTCCCACCGTGCGTGCACACACACACACACACCTGCCTGTATGCCCCCTGTTAAAAATAGGAGGTATCTCATCTCCAGTCACTGCTAGAAACACTGCTGATCCAATGAGGACACTGTAATGATATGAATCATCAGGAAGGAACAAACACCGACACGGGCATAGACAGAGGCATACGGTACGACAGGAGGAGCAGGAGGAGCAAGAGCCGGAGGCAAGGCTGGGGTGAGAATGTATGCCCAGGCCAGGGAGTGATCTCTATGGTTATCACCGAAATGGCGTTCCCCAAATAACTGAAGTGTACTAAACATGAGGAAGACCTTCCTAATATTGAGTTTTCTCAATGACATTCAAATCACCGTTGAAAAAAGGCGCAGGTTTTAAGTTTGTTCAACCTGAGCGAGTCTGACCATAAGTCAGAGACCACTATGACGACACACCAAAATATGTTGGATCGATCTCGGGAAAAGAGCAGGAATAGGCTTTAGTAGGCTACAGTCCAAGCTACGCCTTAACAATGGTGCGACTGCTGTCGGCATCCAAACATTATCCACCTTGAGTAAACGCTCGGAGGTGAGGATGACAGCAGTGGTGTCGTCTACGGCGATATGGGTATCACTTATTATTGGTTTCTACACAGCGCATTGATGTGAATCACACTGCTGCTCTCTCATTCAGCTATTTGCCGCCTTACGGAAAGTGGTTGTTGTGGATGGCTGTTCACAAACCTAAATGTGTATTTGAAGCCAATAATGGTTGAATTCAAGTTTAAGCTGCCTATCAATCATTGTCTTTGAAGCCAGTGAAAAATGCTCTCCTGCAACAGCTGCATAGTGCAGATCCCAGCCTATGGAATAAAAGTGGGGATTTTATTGCAATCTAATTTATTTTTATTTATTCAATCTGATTCATGCTGATAAAAAAAAGTCCATAGGCCTAATAGACACATGCTCAAACTTGCACACAGTAGTTGCTACATCAATTTTTTTAAAACTTATATACAGAGTGGGGAGAACAAGTATTTGATACACTGCCGATTTTGCAGGTTTTCCTACTTACAAAGCATGTGGAGGTCTGTCATTTTTATCATAGGTACACTTCAACTGTGAGAGACGGAATCTAAAACAAAAATCCAGAAAATCACATTGTATGATTTTTAAGTAATTAATTTGCATTTTATTGCATGACATAAGTATTTGATCACCTACCAACCAGTAAGAATTCCAGCTCTCACAGACCTGTTAGTTTTTCTTTAAGAATCCCTCCTGTTCTCCACTCATTACCTGTATTAACTGCACCTGTTTGAACTCGTTACCTGTATAAAAGACACCTGTCCACACACTCAATCAAACAGACTCCAACCTCTCCACAATGGCCACGACCAGAGAGCTGTTTAAGGACATCAGGAATAAAATTGTAGACCTACACAAGGCTAGGATGGGCTACAGGACAATAGGCAAGCAGCTTGGTGAGAAGGCAACAACTGTTGGCGCAATTATTAGAAAATTAAAGACGTTCAAGATGACAGTCAATCACCCTCGGTCTGGGGCTCCATGCAAGATCTCACCTCGTGGGGCATCAATGATCATGAGAAAGGTGAGGGATCAGCCCAGAACTACACGGCAGGACCTGGTCAATGACCTGAAGAGAGCTGGGACCACAGTCTCAAAGAAAACCATTAGTAACACACTACGCCGTCATGGATTAAAATCCCGCAGTGCACACAAGGTCCCCCTGCTCAAGCCAGCGCATGTCCAGGCCTGTCTGAAGTTTGCCAATGACCATCTGGATGATCCAGAGGAGGAATGGGAGAAGGTCATGTGGTCTGATGAGACAAAAATAGAGCTTTTTGGTCTAAACTCCACTCGCCGTGTTTGGAGGAAGAAGAAGGATGAGTACCACCCCAAGAACACCATCCCAACCGTGAAGCATGGAGGTGGAAACATCATTCTTTGGGGATGCTTTTCTGCAAAGGGGACAGGACGACTGCACCATATTGAGGGGAGGATGGATGGGGCCATGTATCGTGAGATCTTGGCCAACAACCTCCTTCCCTCAGTAAGAGCATCGAAGATGGGTTGTGGCTGGGTCTTCCAGCATGACAACGACCGTGGCTAGGTCTTCCAGGGCAACTAAGGAGTGGCTCCGTAAGAAGCATCTCAAGGTCCTGGAGTGGCCTAGCCAGTCTCCAGACCTGAACCCAATAGAAATTCTTTGGAGGGAGCTGAAAGTCCGTATTGCCCAGCGACAGCCCCGAAACCTGAAGGATCTGGAGAAGGTCTGTATGGAGGAGTGGGCCAAAATCCCTGCTGCAGTGTGTGCAAACCTGGTCAAGAACTACAGGAAACGTATGATCTCTGTAATTGCAAACAAAGGTTTCTGTACCAAATATAAGTGCTGTTTTTCTTATGGATCAAATACTTAAGTGGGGCAAAAAAGTATTTAGTCAGCCACCAATTGTGCAAGTTCTCCCACTTAGAAAGATGAGAGGCCTGTAATTTTCATCATATGTACACTTCAACTATGACAGACAACATGAGGGGAAAAAATCCATAAAATCACATTGTAGGATTTTTAATGAATTTATTTGCAAATTATGGTGGAAAATAAGTATTTGGTCAATAACAAAAGTTTATCTCAATACTTTGTTATATACCCTTTGTTGGCAAACCAAGCTGCTTACCTATTGCAGATTCAGTCTTCCCAGCCTGGTGCTGTTTCTGGTGTCTTTGGTCTTGGCCATAGTGGCCATCTTGGCCATAGTGGCGTTTGGAGTGTGACTGTTTGAGGTTGTGGACAGGTGTCTTTTATACTGATAACAAGTTCAAACAGGTGCCATTAATACAGGGAACGAGTAGAGGACAGAGGAGCCTCTTAAAGAAGAAGTTACAGGTCTGTGAGAGCCAGAAATCCTGCTGTAGGTGACCAAATACTTATTTTCCACCATAATTTGCAAATAAATTCATTAACAATCCTACAATGTGATTTTCTGGATTTTTTTTCTCATTTTGTCTGTCATAGTTGAAGTGTACCTATGATGAAAATTACCGGCCTCTCTCATCTTTTTAAGTGGGAGAACTTGCACAATTGGTGGCTGACTAAATACTTTTTTTGCCCCACTGTATGTCATGCAATAAAATGCAAATGAAATACTTTAAAATCATACAATGTGATTTTCTGGATTTTTGTTTTAGATTCCGTCTCTCACAGTTGAAGTGTACCTATGATAAAAATGACAGACCTCTACATGCTTTGTAAGTAGGAAATCCTGCAAAACCGGCAGTGTATCAAATACTTGTTCTCCCCACTGTATATACACACACACACAGTACCAGTCAAAAGTTTGGACACACCTACTCATTCAAGGGTTTTTCTTTATTTTTACTATTTTCTACATTGTAGAATAATAATGAAGACATCAAAACAATTTTTTAAAAACACACATGGAATCATGTAGTAACCAAAAAATGGTTAAACAAATCTAAATATATTTTATAATTTAGATTCTTCAAAGTAGCCACCCTTTGCCTTAATGACCTCTTCAAACACTCTTGGCATTCTCGGGAATGTAATTACTTTACAGAATTTGGGTAGTCCAAAAGTTACGTTACTGATGACAGTTATGGACAGGTAACTAGTAACTGTAACGGATTACATTTAGAAAGTAACCTACCCAACCCTGAGTAAGTACACTACTTTTGACCAGGGTTTCCCTATGCAGTGCACTTCTTTTGACCAGAGCCTGTGGCCCTAGTCGAAAGCTGTGCACTATTATAGTAACTAAGGTGCCATTTCTTTCATCAACTAGGCTGCCTGGCTGGCTGTGGGCTTGGCCTTGCATCGCTGTGCTGTTGCTGTGAATACTTAGTCTTTTATCCCCACAGGGACTCCTCAACCTGACTCCACTGAGCTGCTGCAGCTTCAAAGTATCTCCACTGAGGAGCTACTGGAGCTAACCCATATACAGCCATCATGTGTACCTACAGTACTGTGCTGCCTGCACCCTTCACATCTTAATTGCATCTTCATTAGACCCATAGAAGCCATGTACTGTACCTAGACCTGCAGCACTGTGCTGCATGCCTCCTGTGTATTATACTTCACCAAACACTACTTTATTCAGCTAATCCATATAGTACAGCCACCCATGTACTGTACCTACTGTAGTACCTACAGTACTGTGCTGCAGGCATCCTTTAATGTCTGAATCCTTCTGGTTAGTGCATGTTATTTAGAATTTGGCCTAATTAGGCTATGCCAGGATTCAGCTTTGTACAATTGGTGTGTCGGGATTATTGTATTGATGAGAGGGATTTAGGAATGTCATTTTCATACATGTATAAATATGTACATTGTTCCCCCCTTAAAGTCATTCAATTCGTATCATTTTGCCTTTTCTTTTTTTATTTGCACATCTGAAAAGAATACTGCTAATTATCTAAGACATTCTGTTGTTATGGATAAGGTTTATATTGAAAGCATGGCACTCGGCAGCCTACTTCAAATTCAATAATGAGTGAAAAGATGGCTGCTGTCAGTGCATGGACGTTTTGGCCATCGGGAGATATAGAGCACTCATCTTTGTCTCTGTCAAGAGTCCTCTATGGTTCTACTACTGGGGAACTTGGTTTTAGTTCATTCTGGTGGGTGAATTGGTGTAAATATGGGGTTGTGAGGTGTCCTAGATAGGGCTTGCCTTGTAAACCAACAGGGTAACACAGAATACGATTGTACTTAATGCCTGCACATGTAACAATTACAAGCATTTGTAAAGACTTATTCATGAAATTCTAAAGTGTAACCAGCTGTATAGAGGGCACACATTTCCATTATATTTCCACTTGTATTCCAATAGAAAACGACTCGTAGATTGACTAAAGAGTATTTTTCTTGAGACAGGAAGGAAACAGAGAGAGACAGAAACTGAGTCTTCACCTCTCTAGACTGAGCTGGTTCATCAAATTGAATCAAAGCATTGCAATCTGACACGCCAGTCCAAACACACACACACACACACACACGCACGCACAAATATGAATGCACACACACATGCACACACCAACACACGCACACACACAAAAACGCACACACACACAGAAGGCACACCTCTCCTCACAGGACAGGCTTTTAGTGCTCTGTCTCACGCAGTATTTAATTGACCCCACACAGGAAGCATAGCGGTCCCAAATGCACTCCTTCCCTCCACACATATACAGCACACACACATACACTGAGAGCACAACCACACACTGAGCGCATACACACATTGAGCGCATACACACACACGCACGCGGACACACACACACACACACACACACACACACACACACACACACACACACACAAGAGAGGATAAAGCATGAATGCCTGCCAGTATATGCACAGCTTCTTCCCCACCCCTGCCTCTCCTCAGCTACTGAACATAACCAGCTTGGTCACCCTGATAACAAGTCAGTATTCCACGTCCATCCATGTCTGAAGACGTCGGGAGATGACGTGGAAACTGACCACTAGGGGCAACAGTGAGCGCTGTCACCTTGAAGTAGATTTCGGGTTTTCTAGGGCGTTGTGGACGGGGATGGTGGAATGGCGTAACATCTGCCTCTGAATCCAAAGGTAGCAAGTTCAAATACATCAATAAAAATATGTTTTTGATATTATTTTTTATTTTAAGCCAATCCCAAATCTTAACTTAACCATTCATAGTTAAAAACTTAAGTATTTGGAGTTAACGCCTGAACTTAACCCTAACTTTTAAAAATATGAGTTAATGCCTAAACTTAACCGTAAATACTTCGCATTTTGACGTTTGGAACAACTTTGAAATTTGACATTTGAGAAACATGGATGAACGTCTAATTCTGACTTGAGACTGTGAGAGCTGGTTGAACATAACAGCAGTTCTGCAATAACCCAGAATACACCAGCACCATTCACCAGCAGTGTCATCAATGGAGCAAGAGTCATGTCACTGGACATCAAGTTTATTGGACATAAGACTGACAATACTGTAAGCTTGAGAGAAGGAACAATGAAAGATTAAATCAGATGTCATATTTCTTAACATGCACAGTTGCCTGACGACTCAAACTGAATCGTTTCCACTGCTCTGTCGTTCGCTACATACTTCAAGTCTGAGAATGCCATCATTGAAGTCGTTTGTGGTGACGTCAAAATGGGAGGCGTTTATACAAAACAAAGTCATCAGTCTCGAACCAATCAGAGTATCAAAGCCAATGAGGAAGTTTCAAATCGCCACTATACCCATGTGTGTTCTGGCTCTCGCCCAACCCATCAACTTCTGGGACCAATCAGACGGCCCCGAGTGTGATTGCATTCGGTGTAGGCTCGGGGAAGCACGCAGATCCAGACTCATTGGGAGAAGAAACTAACGTCTGTGGGCGTGGCGTAGCATTTGGCAGGAGCAAAGAGTCTGGGTAGCCAGGCAAAAAGCTGCTACCCATGAGAGTTGTCCCAGAGTGCTAAACATTTTAACAGAAGCAGTAGCTGTTGTATGAACTTGATAAGACTCTATTTTCAGCTCAAGGTACTGGAAGATAAACTCTTTCTTAGGGTTTGATTGATCTAATTTTGATAAAAGAAAATTCACCAAGTTTAAATCTTTAAAAAATAAAAACATCAAGAAAATAATACAATACAAATGTTCTGTTCTCTGCAGAATGCCTATGCATGCAGAGAGAATAGAATAGAACAGAAGCAGCTGAATAGTTTTGAGAAAGATACAATGTATGGTGGGTACTTACTCTGTTGGAGGTAGGAAGAGAATGCTCTCTCCCCTCTCTGTCTATCTCGCTCTCTCGCTCTCTTGCTCTGCTACTCAGTCGTGGTGTTCTCTCTCTCCAGGCTAGCGGTGAAGTGAACTGTAGCGTGCTTATAAGCAGTCTATCCCTCTCTGTTTCACTCTACCCCCTCCTCCCTCTCCGATACACAACCCTTTGCCACGTCATTAGGGCTCCTTTCTTTCTATCCTATCCGGCACTCTTTCTTTCCTTCACCCCCCCCCCTTTCTCTCCCTCTTCATTGTCATTCTTTTACCTCTATCACTACCTCCACTGGTCTTCTTAGTTACTCTCTTAGTTACTCTGTTACATTTAACTTTCTTACAGCCATATCATATTGTGTGGGACTGATAGAAAGGAATTGTCTGTCTGATTCTGATTCTATCATTTGGTTATTCAAACAAATGTATCTATATTTAGATAATTGTTACTGTGAGATAATCAAAGTTCATTACAGTGTAAATGCTCTAAATTACTGAAAATGGAAGGGACCTACAGTGGGGAGAACAAGTATTTGATACAATGCCGATTTTGCAGGTTTTCCTACTTACAAAGCATGTAGAGGTCTGTAATTTTTATCATAGGTACACTTCAACTGTGAGAGACAGAATCGAAAACAAAAATCCAGCAAATCACATTGTATGATTTTAAAGTAATTCATTTGCTAGTCATCTTGACTACTTTTTTATGTCATTCTCGCTAGCACCAGATGTAAAAAAAAAAAAAAAAAAAAAAGTGTTGATAGAGGACAGAATGCTGTTGGACCATCAGATAATTGGCATTACCCTTACAGAATGTTCACATGGGCAATGATATTGGAAATGACAAGGTGTTTTTAACCAGGATATACAACTGACTTTTTCTGACATAATATACAGTAGGTACAGCAGTTCTCCTTATTGTATGGGAAACTTTTAAATGTGCCATTAGAGGCCATGCAATTCAATACTCATCTTTAAAGCAAAAGCAATTTAGGTAAAAAAATAATTCATATTGATAAAGGAGGGACTAACAGTACAGATAGATAGCAATAAAAACTGTACCATAGAGGAAAAACAAAAAGAAATGGAGGAACATATTCAAGAAAGATCAAGTGCAATACATTTTTATAAAAATAAAGCGAACTGTGGAATAAGGAGAAAAATGCACCAAATTAATTTTAAATTGTCAACATAGAAATGCTACCAAAAATAATTAACTGAAACTTGTTAGAAATGACGGAGTCACACATGATTCACGAAACAATATTTTTTGAAAGAGAAAGCAAAGTACTTTAAGCATTATGTTTTCATTTCAGTCTCTTCCATCTCCACTAACCAAAGTTAATTGTAAGGATTAATAATGTAAAATGAATGCAAAATTAACACCTGTACAGAAACACTCATGTGAAGGCCAAATTACAGAGGAGGAACTTCTTGATGCAATTTAAGCCTTTAAGTCCAGGAAAACTCCAGGGCTGGATGGCCTACCAGTTGATGTGTACAAAACCTTTTTTGATGTACTCAGAGGACTGTTATTCGCATGTTCTAACCACTCATATAAAAATGGTAAATTATCAGATACTCAACAAGAAGGTCTGCTTTAATTTATTACTGAAACAGGACCCAAGTGGTAAATATAAAGATTCAGTCCACTTGCAAAAATTCTAGCAAAATGCAAAGTGCATATAATTAAAAAGGTATTGTTGGATATTATTCATCCTAATCAGGCAGGTGTTCTTTTTAACATGGACGATACATTGGAGATAACATAAGACAAGCACTGGAAACAATCAAACATTATGAAAAATAGCTAAACTAGTCCTGGTATTCATAGCTGACTTTGAAAAGGCTTTACATAAAGTACAACTGGAATTTATATATAAATGCCTGGAATATTTACATTTAGGAGAATCTCTTATTCAATGGGTTAAAGATATGTATAGTAAACCCTAGGTGTAAAATAGCTAATAATGGCTACTTCTCAGAAAGTATTAAACTGTCAAGAGGAGTAAAACAAGGTTGTCCACTATCAGCATATCTATTTATTATAGCCATTGAAATGTTAGCTATTAAAATTAGATCAAACAACAATATCAAGGGGCTAGAAATACAGGGCTTAAAAACAAAGGTGTCATTGTACACTAATGATTCATGTTTTCTTTTAAATACACAATTTGAATCCCTCCACAGCCTCATAGAGGATCTAAATATTTTTTCTAACCTCTCTGGATTACAACCAAATTATGATATTACGTATTGGATCACAAAAATGTTGAACTTTTACATTACCGTGTAGTTTACCAATAAAATGGTCTGGCGGTGAAGTGGACACAATCTGTATTCAGAACCCGAAAGAAAAAAATTATCTCACTACAATACATTTGAATAGAAAGTTAGCAAAAATAGATAAGATTTTGATACCATCGAAAGGAAAATACCTGTCTATTTGTGGAAAAATCACCCTGATTAACTCTTTAGTCATATCCCAGTTTACCTACTTGCTTATGGTCTTGCCTACACCTAGTGACTTGTTTTTTAAAAATGGTATGAGCAGAGAATATACAGTATTTGGAACATTAAACCAGACCAAATTAAACAGGCCTATTTATATAATGAATATGAATTTGGAGGGCAGAAATGATTAAATATTAAAGAATTAGACTTCTCACTAAAGGCTTCAGTCATACAAAAGTAATATTTAAATCCAAACTGGTTCTCTAGCACAGTGGTTCCCAAACTTTTTATCGTCCCAAACCCCTTCAAACATTCAACCTCCAGCTGCGTACCCCCTCTAGCACCAGGGTCAGCGCACTTTTTTTTGCCATCATTGTAAGCCTGCTACACACACACTAATCAATACATTTATTAAACATAAGAATAGGTGAGTTTTTGTTACAACCCGGCTCGTGGGAAGTGACAAAGAGCTCTTATAGGACCAGGGCAAAATAGTAATATAATAATAATAAATTATTTTGCTCTTTATTTTGCCATCTTACATATAAAACTTTATTTGATAATCGAAAATGGTGAATAACTCACCACAGGTTAATGAGAAGGGTGTGCTTGAAAGGATGCTCATAACTCTGCAATTTTGGGTTGTATTGGAGAGAGTCGGTCTTAAATCATTTCCCACACACAGTCTGTGCCTGTATTTAGTTTTCATGCTAGTGAGGACCGAGAATCCACTCTCAAGTAGGTACATGGTTGCAAAGGGCATCAGTGTCTTAACAGCGTGATTTGCCAAGACAGGATACTCTGAGCGCAGCCCAATCCAGAAATCTGGCAGTGGCTTCTGATTAAATTCAATTTTCACAGAACCGCTTTTGCAATTTCTATGAGGCTCTCTTGTTCAGATATCGGTAAGTGGACTGGAGGCAGGGCATGACAGGGATAACGAATCCAGTTGTTTGTGTCGTCCATTTCGGGAAAGCACCTGCTTAATTGCACACCCAACTCACCCAGGTGTTTCGATATATCACATTTGACATTGTCTGTAAACTTGAGTTCATTTGCACACAAAAAAATCATACAATGATGGAAAGACATGTGTGTTGTCCTTGTTAAAACCTCTTCAGGATCGGTGGGTCCCCTGCGGGACGGTTGAGCTAACGTAGGCTAATGCGATTAGCATGAGGTTGTAAGTAACAAGAACATTTCCCAGGACGTAGACATATCTGATATTGGCAGAAAGCTTGCATTACAGTGAAATAATACCATGCTATTTTTTGAGGTGAGTGCACAGTTTTGAACATGAAAAGTTATTAATAAACAAATTAGGCACATTTGGGCAGTCCTGATACAATATTTTTAACAGAAATACAATGGTTCATAGATCAGTCTACAACTTTGCACATACACTGCTGTCATTTAGTGGCCAAAATCATTGTAATGGCTAATGTCATTGTAATGGCTTGTCATTGTAATGGCTTGAATGGACTATATGGAACGGTATCAAACACATCAAACATATGGAAATCATATATTCGACTCTGTTCCATGAATTCCATTCCAGCCATTACAATGAGCCTATCCTCCTACAGCTCCTTCCACCAGCCTCCACTGACACACACAGTCATAAAGAAGACGTGATAGCACCTCTTCCCCCACAGGAAGTTGAAAAGGTTTGGCATGGGCCCTTAAATCCTCAAGAAGTTATACAGCTACACCATTGAGAGCATCTTGACTGGCTGCATCACCGCTTGGTATGGCAACAGCACCGCCCTCGATTGCATGGTGCTACAGAGGGTGGTGCAGACAGCCCAGTACATCACTGAGGCCGAGCTCCCTGTCATCCAGGACCCCTATATCAAGCGGTGTGAACCTGTGCGCTCCTCGTCCCCTGCCTCAGCTCTACCCTCGGGCAGGTGGTCGAAGACTGCCCGGAAACGACGGATGAACTCCTCAAAGTGGTCCAGTACCGCATCTCCTTCGACCCACACGGCGTTGGCCCACTCCAGGGTTTTCCCCGAGAGGCATGAGACGAGGGCGGACACCCTCTCACGGTCTGGAGGACCCGGGTGGACAGTCGCCAGGTCTAACTCCAACTGCAGCAGGAAACCCTAGCAGCGGGCAGTTGTCCCATCGTACTCCCCGGGGAGGGCGAGGCGAATCCCACTGGAACCGGGTGCTGGGGGAGCTAGTAGAGGAGGCCCTTGTTGTACTGGTGGAGGTGCTGGAGGGACTCCCTGTCTCTCCCAGCAGTCCATTGTTTGGACGACGTGGTCCATGCGGCGCCGAGATGGTGGAGCTTCGCTGCGTGTTCCTGGACGTGCTCCTCTACCCCAATAACAGGGACACCTGATCCTGCTGACTCCATTGAAGGTTGGGGTATTCTGTCAATGGTGGGTGTAGCTGGTGCATGGAAGTCAAGTGCAGGAGAGCAGAGTTGAGTGAACAAGGCACTTTACTTAGGCAATGATAATACAGAACGCAACCGTGTCACAAGACAAATGCCCAAAGAACAAGTGAGGCAGCACAAAGTACAAAACCCAAAACCGGCTGCCACAAAGCACGGGCATGAAACAAAACCCGGCACAAACCAGCCGGAAGCGTGCCAACCTTGACAAATAAACAATACCCCACACAGACATGGAGGGAACAGAGGGCCAGGTGTGCAGGAAAACAAGACAAAACAAATGGAAAATGAAAGGTGGATAGCTAGAAGACTGATGTTGTCGACCGCCGAACACCGCCGGAACAAGGAGAGGAACCGACTTTGGCGGATGTCGTGACACTCTGTCACTCCAATATCCCTGCACATTATCAATATGGTACTGGAACTGACCCTGATTATAACTTCTTACTTTCTCGTGTTCTACTTATTTATTATTTCTTGTGCGTTTTTGTTCCCCCTTATGTTATGTTTCGTGCTAAATTGATATTGATTACTGCATTGTTGGGTTTTGAGCTTGCAAGAAAGGCATTTCACTGTACTTGTGCACGTGACATTAAAACTTGTGCACGTGACATTGTGCACTGGGCCAGCCCTACCCTTCCATCACACTATGCATGAGTACCAGACACAAGAACTAAAGACACAAATTATCAACGAACCACCACCAAAGCCACGTCTTAAAACTCTTATCAACACCCTCTCCTAACCACCATGGGAGTTGAACATGTCAGAACAGCCAAACCTTGAAGATAATAGCAACGCAGGAGACAGTGTGGTGGTGGTGGTAGGGTGACATGGAGTCAGACATGTAGAAGGATCCAGTGTGTTTGTGGGTGTGTGTGTCTGTGTGCTGTTCTTTGGATGTCACGGCTGGCTGTACACTGACAGGCCCTCCACTGCACTACCATGTCAGGGGCCCTTGTGTATGTGTGTTCTAGGGAATACTTCAACCGAGAACAGTCAATCCCTCAATTCAACTCTCCCGCTGATCCTGCTGGTGCTGGTACACTGCGATGCATCACACACACACACACACACACACACACACACACACACACACACATTTTGAACATCTACACAATTCCATATAGTGTACAATCCACAACAAAAGGGGCAGCATGTAGCCTAGCAGTTAGAGCGTTGGGCCAGTAACCGAAAGATTGCTGGATCAAGAATTCCGAGCTGACAAGGTAAAAATCTGTCATTCTTCCACTGGTCAAGGCAGTTAACCGATTGTTCCCAGGTAGGCTGTCATTGTAAATAAGAATTTGTTCTTAACTGACTTGCCTAGTTAAATAAAGGTTATGTTTTTTAATATACAGTGGGGAGGACAAGTATTTGATACACTGCCGATTTTGCAGGTTTTCCTACTTACAAAGCATGTAGAGATCTGTAATTTTTATCATAGGTACACTTCAACTGTGTGAAACGGAATCTAAAACAAAAATCCAGAAAATCACATTGTATGATTTTTAAGTAAGGTCATGGGGTCTGATGAGACAAAAATAGAGCTTTTGGTCTAAACTCCACTCGCCGTGTTTGGAGGAAGAAGAAGGATGAGTACAACCCCAAGAACACCATCCCAACCGTGAAGCATGGAGGTGGAAACATCATTCTTTGGGGATGCTTTTCTGCAAAGGGGACCGGACGACTGCACCGTATTGAGGGGAGGATGGATGGGGCCATGTATCGCGAGATCTTGGCCAACAATCTCCTTCCCTCAGTAAGAGCATAGAAGATGGGTTGTGGCTGGGTCTTCCAGCATGACAACGACCGTGGCTGGGTCTTCCAGGGCAACTAAGGAGTGGCTCCGTAAGAAGCATCTCAAGGTCCTGGAGTGGCCTAGCCAGTCTCCAGACCTGAACACAATAGAAAATCTTTGGAGGGAGCTGAAAGTCCGTATTGCCCAGCAACAGCCCCGAAACCTGAAGGATCTGGAGAAGGTCTATTTGGAGGAGTGGGCCAAAATCCCTGCTGCAGTGTGTGCACACCTGGTCAAGAACTACAGGAAACGTATGATCTCTGTAATTGCAAACAAAGGTTTCTGTACCAAATATTAAGTTCTGCTTTTCTGATGTATCAAATACTTATGTCATGCAATGAAATGCAAATGAATTACTTAAAAACCATACAATGTGATTTTCTGGATTTTTGTTTTAGATTCCGTCTCTCACAGTTGAAGTGTACCTATGATAAAAATGACAGACCTCTACATGCTTTGTAAGTAGGCAAACCTGCAAAATCGGCAGTGTATCAAATACTTGTTCTCCCCACTGTATATATATATATATTTTTTTTTAAGTTCATAGGGACATATGCACCAAGACTGCACCACTTGTCGTTATAGCCTACAATTAAGACTGAAGAAGTCTATGAGAAATTTCCAGTGAAGTTAAGATTCATAATTTATAACACAGGTTGCGGGAAACAGTCAGCCTAAGGAGGAGAGAGGAGAGGGACATCAATTTGAATTCAGTATGAGCAGTATGAAGTGAATAAAACATGAAGAAAGGGCTTGAAAGCTAAACTCCATCCACAATGTTAGAGAGAGAGAGAGATTGAGAGAGAGAGATAGAGAGAGGAAAGGGAGGTTAATAAAGAGAGAGAGAGAGCTATAGATGACTCCCTGTCTTGGGGTTGGCAGTGAAGCCCTGTCCTGTCCTGTGGGCCGCACCCAAGCATTTCAGTGAAGATATCTGTCAGCAGACCTGGGTTCAAATACTATTTGATATCATCTCAAATACTTAAACTGGGCTTGATTGGGCTTGCCTGGTGCAGCAGGACCAATAGAATAGTCACACAACTGCAAACCCTATTCATCTGGCACTCCAGACAAGCAAAAGCAAACTCTATGTATTTGAAAGAATTCAAATAGTATTTGAACCCAGATCTATTAGTCCCTTTGTGTCTTTCCCTGTTAGTCTGTCTGTCGATCTGTCTATCCCATGAACCGTGTGTGTGTGCCACGCATGCGTACTCATACATGCTTCCATGTGTATCAGTCCATCAGTCTGTCCCATGAACCACATCTGCAGAACTGGTACTAGTGCATTATGGATGAGACATCTATTTGAAGGCACAGAGTCTAGGGTGGAGGGTTGAGGGTGCTGCGTTCTGACTTTTGAGGGTAGGGAGACGACACCAACCCGCCTGCTGGCTGGCTGCCAAGCTCCTTTCAGGATCAGGAGGACGTCGAGTACAGTAGATTAGACTGAGACTTTATAGCAGGTACAGCCCTATGGGCCCTGGTCAAAAGTAGTGAACTACATTGGGAATAGGGTGCCATTTGGGATGCAGACTGAGATGTTACAAGACACATACAGCTTGTGTTGGTGACTGTAGCCTACAGTCAGTCAGAGAGGAGTGGTGTGGCATGGAGTGGCAGGAGGAGAGCAACTGGGTGAATGAGTGGATGAGGGGAGAGGGAGGGAGGAGGAGGGGAAAGGAGTGAGTGACAGAGAGCAGCCAGCTATAGTGGTTGTGTTAGATTATATTAGATTGTGTTCAGGTTAGATTAGACTGAAATAGATTATGAGATACCAGTGTAAACTGAGTCAACCAGCCGGCATCATAGGTCTGCATGGATTGAGCTTGATGGAGAAAATAATAAACTAATGGACCAATATGTCACGGTAAACACACACCACGTATTAGATATAATACAGAATAGAATTGAATCTGTCAGTCAAAGGATAGAAAAGTGCTTTTGGCAAAAGCAAAACTTGCGACTTCAGACATTGCACCTTCTCATGTTTATTATCTAAATACTGTAGATCTCTGCAGGAACGACAACCAATGAACCAGGAAGACACTGCTGCTTGTAAACATTGACTGGACAGTAAACAAACAAATAACTTCATATAGATTCAAATTTGGTTTTACAAATATTTATCTGAAGTGCAATACATTTCTTTACTACCGGCTATATCACAGACATTTAGGGCTATATGCAAGTGGAAGTGTTTCATAACGCAGCTTTTTAAAGTTATTATTTTAACTCTGAGAAATGTCGCTAATTGTTTGCACACAAATTGGCCATTTGAATTTATAGGATTCATATAATATTCAATAAATATAGTACCCGACATCTGATTTTGACCAAACCTCTTCTTAAGAATGACTAAATCAAATCAAGCTTTTTTTATATAGCACATTTCACACATGAATGCAACGCAATGCGCTTCACAGGAAAAAGTACAAATGAAAAACGATGAAAATAAAAACAGAAATATTTACTACGGAAACAAACATAAGAGGATAAAAAAACTAAAGAATAATACAAAAAACTGAAAGTCTAAACAAGCACCCTAAGGAAAAGCAAAGCTAAAAAGGTTTTAAGATCTCTTTAAAATATGTCCACAGTTTCGGCCCCGCTCAGGTTCTCTTACAGGCTATTCCAGAGGCAGGGGGCATAGTAACTCAAGGCTGACTTTCCATGCCTCTTGGTCCTAGGCTTTGACAGGAGAACGTTACAGTGGCCAAGCCTGCTTGTAAAAAAAAAGCATGGATGAGTCTCTCTGTATCAGCCTGAGATATTAGGAACCTGAGGAACATTGCAGTTTATGTGTGATTCGAAATTGAGTTCAGAATCTGAAATGACACAGATTTTTACCTGATGTTTACCCTTTATTGAATTAAAATGTGCAGCCAGGTTCGCTCTGTGCCTTGGCTCCAATAATAAGTACCTCAGCCTTGTCTTGATAAATGCTGGAGGAAGTTGTGAGCCAAGTATTTTTAAAATCACTACACTTTAATCAGTGTGATAATTTATCTGTGGAGCAAAAATCCTCTGATGACACAAAAATGTAAAGTTGTGTTTCATCTGCATAGCAGAGAAAATCAATTCTGTGCTTTCTGATGACGCTGCCAAGGGGTAACATACCAAAAGGTACGTGGACACCTGCTCATCAAACATCTCATTCCAAAATCATGGGCATTAATATGGAGTTGGTTCCCCATTTGCTGCTATAACAGCCTCCACTCTTCTGGGAAGGCTTTCTACTAGACGTTGGAAAATTGCTGCGGGGACTTGCTTCCATTCAGTCACAAGAGCATTAGTGAGGTTGGGCACTGATGTTGGGCGATTAGGCCTGGCTCGCAGTCGGCGTTCCAATTCATCCCAAAGTCGTTCGATGTGGTTGAGGTAAGGGCTCTGTGCAGGCCAGTCAAGTTCTTCCACACTGATCTCGACAAACAATTTCTGTATGGACCTCGCTTTGTGCACCCCCGTAGTCATGCTGAAACAGGAAACGGCCTTCCCCAAACTGTTGCCACAAAGTTGGAAGCACAGAAGCACAGAATATCATTGTATACTGTAGCGTTAAGATTTCCCTTCACTGGAAAACAGCCACAGACCATTTTTCCCCCTCCAACAAACTTTACAGCCTGCACTATGCATTGTGGAAGTTAAAGTTCTGCTGGCAATTTCCAAACCCAGATTCGTCCATCGGACTGCCAGATGGTGAAGTGGCCATGGAAACCCATTTCATGAAACTCCCCACGAACAGTTTTTGTGCTGACGTTGCTTCCAGAAGCTGTTTGGAGCTCGGTAGTGAGTGTCGCAACCAAGGACAGATGAGTTTTACTCGCTATGCGCTTCAGCATTCAAAGGTCCCGTTCTGTGAGCTTGTGAGGCCTACCACTTCGCGGCTGAGCCGTTATTGCTCCTAGACGTTTCCACTTCACAATAACAGCAGCTCTAGCAGGGCAGGGGCAGCTCTAGCAGGGCAGAAATTTGACAAACTGAGTTGTTGGAAAGGTGGCATCCTATGATGGTACCAAGTTGAAAGTCACTGAGCTCTTCTAAGTTCATTCTACTGCCAATGCTTGTCTATGGATATTGTATGGCTGTGTGCTTGATTTTATCGACCTGTCAGCAACGGGTGTGGCTGAAATAGCCAAATCAACCAATTTGAAGGGATGTCCACACTTTTGTATATATAGTGCAAATAAACTGAACAGTACCAGACCCAAAATTGAAACTCATGGAATGCCACGTGACATCTATTTTGTTCAGGTTTGTTCACCAAGGGTGACAAAAATTCTTGACCGGTTAAATAGGTCCTAAACCAATTTAGAACTGGTCAACCGTGTCGAATGCAGCACTTAAAGACAATTGATCACTTTTAACTAAGGATTTTTCTATGCTGTGGTGGGCATGAAACCCGGATTGGAATATGTCAAAAATACAGTTGGCACTTAAAAAATACTTTTGCTTCTTGAAAAACAGTTTTTCCAGAATAGAAGGTTGGAGATTGGCCGAAAATTGCTAAGAGCTGAAGAATCTAGGTGTTTCACCATAGCAGTTTTTAGTGCAGTGGGGAGCGTGCCGTGAACAGGGAGTGATTAACAATAGCTCGCACTTATTGCAATTAAAAACTGTTTTGAAGAAAGTGGTGGGGAAAGGATCGAGCATGTCTATGTCAACTAGGGAAAATAACAGTTGGTGACTTTTGGTGGCTTCTGGTACATTCTAATGCCTTTATTATTCTTTCATTCTTGAATAACTTTACCTCCCAGATTGGGAAGGGAAGGGAAAGGGGATCGCTAGTCAGTTGCACAACTAAATGCAGTCAACCGTTCAAAAGTTTGTGGTCACTTAGAAACGTCCTTGTTTCTGAAAGAAAAGCACATTTTTTGTCCTTTAAAATAACATAAACTTGCTCAGAAATACAGTGTAGACATTGTTATTGTTGTAAATGACTACTGTAGCTGTAAATGGCTGACATTTCTAAGTGACCACAAACTTTTGAAAGGTAGTGTATCTTCTGCATTTAACCCAACTAGGGCTGTGGAGATCATGCCATGTTGTCAGACAGTTATTGTCATGCAAAAGGCAGCAGGTCTCACAGTGAGCATCTCCAGGCCTCCACACAAGCAGCTGGTTCACGTCTTTGGAAGATCTACATTTAAAAATGTGAATAAATCAATTTAATATACACTATCACAATAAATCCATTATGAATTTTAGGCAGGTCTGAAGAAATATTCTGATATGAAGAAAATGTATTTCAGAAGAACAGAATATGAGTTGGTCTACTGTATGTTATCTGGCTATGCGCCATGCCATAGGCTGTAGGCTTGTTCATTTAGCAGACAAGAAAGTAGGTAGCAACACATCTGCATACTGATCCTCAACACTGGAGCCCCTCAGGGGTGCTTGCTCCGTCCCCTCCTGTACTCCCTGTTCACCCACCAGACTAGCTAAATCACTTCTATGCTCGCTTCGAGGCAAGCATGGCCAGGCATGACTCCAACACCATGATTAAGTTTGCAGACGACACAACAGTGGTAGGCCTGATCGACAACAACGAGACAACCTATAGGGAGGAGGTCAGAGACCTGGCCGGATGGTGCCAGAATAACAACCTATCCCTCAACGTAACCAAGACTAAGGAGATGATTGTGGATGCCCCCATTCTCATCGATGGGGCTGTAGAGGAGCAGGTTGAGAGCTTCAAGTTCCTTGGTGTCCACATCACCAACAAACTAGAATGGTCCAAACACACCAAGACAGTCGAAGAGGGCACGACAAAGCCTATTCCCCCTCAGGAAACTAAAAAGATTTGTCATGGGTCCTCAGATCCTCAAACGGTTCTACAGCTGCAACATCAGGAGCATCCTGACTGGTTGCATCACTGCCTGGTATGGCAACTGCTCGGCCTCTGACCACAAGCACCACAGAGGGTATCGCGTACGGCCCAGTACATCACAATTCCAGTGGCCTGTAAGTAAGCATTTCATTGTTGTATTCAGCCCACTTGACAAATAAACGTTGATTTTATTTGAAATGTGCACCATATGAAGTTCGCTATGTTGAGCATAAAAGTTATCATTTGAAACAGGTCCTTATACACTAGATTTAGAATTGTTTGGCAATTTTAGTTGTGAATGATACAAACCTTAGAATGTCTTAGAAATCAAAACATATATGGCCTGCATGATGCGACTACAGGCAATTGATGAATGAGAAAGTTGAAAAAAAAGCTTGCGCGCTCTGTTGCTTTTCAACCATCAGACTATTCAAAATTTGTCTTTAGTAATATGTAATATTAGTTTCGATTTAGAATGGCCCGTTATCAAATGGGCAGGATCAACAAAAAGACGTCAGCGTATGCACTCGAATAATTGATGGAGGTCACTTTCCCGCAGGTTCGTTTTTCTCACTCATGCCAGGTACCCAAATTCCCAAATGAGGGACAACAGGAGGATTTTTCGGGACAGCGTAGCCTACATGAATATGCATTTAGATCTTCTTGCATTTGAATAACTCAAACTGTTTTGTGAGCAACTTAGAGCAGATGGTGTTAAGAAACTATTGATTCAGCTTTGATCTAACTTTAATAAATTATCACCACCATGGGCGCCGTATGGGGTGGTGGTGGTGGGGAGGGGGGGTTAGGACGATTCTAAGGGCCTGTGACTGACAGGGGCGCTAAACAATTATTAGAACATTAGGTAAAACAATTTTTAAATGTTTTAACCTATGATTATTAATATAATATTTTACAATGTACTAATAAAAATGACGGTGTCTTTTCTTTATTGGTTTTGGCAAAAAAGTAAACATCCAGAGAGCCTCTGTATTGCCCCCCCCCCCCCCTCTATTTGCATGAAATGGTTCAGTCCTGCCCCCAAACCAGGCGCTAACAGTACTTGCTAGCAGTGAATTTCAAGTGAGGAGTGCAGTGGAGAATAGTGTCTCAGCTTCCTAAAGACAAATCTGGCTTCCAAAAATTAAAAGAAAGAAAAGAAAGACAGGAGAGAGAAAAGAAAGGGCAACAGAATGTTGGAAGGTGGGTGTAGTCTGTGAGAAGTGGAAATTAACCTGTTAGATTTGTCCATAGTGAAATAGGCTACTTTTGCTAACGGTTAATTACTTAAAACCTCTCTGGGATATGTGGGACGGTAGCGTCCCACCTCGCCAACAGCCAGTGAAATTGAATGGCGCCAAATTCAAAACAACAGAAATCCCGTAATTACAATTCCTCAAACATACAAGTATTTTACACCATTTTAAAGATAAACTTCTTGTAAATCCAGCCACAGTGGCCGATTTCAAATAGGCTTTACGGCGAAAGCACACCAAACAATTATGTTAGGTCAGCACCTAGTCACAGAAAACCATACAGCCATTTTCCAGCTAAGGAGAGGGCTCACAAAAATCAGAAATAGCAATTAAATGAATGACTAACCTTTGATGATCTTCATCAGATGGAACTCACAGGACTTCATGTTACACAATAAATGTGTGTTTGTTCGATAGAGTTCATCTTTATGTCCAAAAACCTCATTTAGAATTGGTGTGTTATGATCAGAAATGCATTGTCTCAAACAAACATCTGGTGAAAGTGCAGAGACCCACATCAAATTACAGAAATACTCATAATAAACAATGATGAAAGATACAAGTATTATGCATGGAAATACGTCTCCTTAATGCAACCGCTGTGTCAGATTTCAAAAAGGCTTTACGGCGAAAGCACACCTTGCGATTATGTTAGGTCAACTCTAGTCACAGAAAAACATCTAGCCATTTTCCAAAGAAGGAGAGGTGTCAGAAAAGTCAGAAATAGCGTTATAAATATTCACTTACCTTTGATGATCTTGATCGGAATGCACTCCCAGGAATCCCAGTTCCACAATAAATGTTTGTTTTGTTCGATAGATTTATGTCAAAATACCTACTTTTTGTTCGCGCGTTTAGCCCAGTAATCCAAATGCATAATGCGCGATCACTTGTTCAGACGAAAAGTCAAAAAAGTTATATTACAGTTCGTAAAACATGTCAAACGATGTATAGAATCAATCTTTAGGATGTTTTATTCATAAATCTTCAATAATGTTCCAACCGGAGAATTCCTTTGTATTTAGAAATGCAATGTAATGCAGCTACCTCTCAAGGGCGCATGCTTGATCAGCTCATGGCACTCTGCCAGACCTCTGGCTTAAATAGCTCTCATTCTCTCCTCCTTCACAGTAGAAGCCTGAAGCAAGGTTCTAAAGACTGTTGACATCTAATAGAAGCCTTAGGAAGTGCAATAGGACCCCATAGACACTGTATATTCAATAGGCAATGACTTGAAAAACTACAAACCTCAGATTTCCCACTTCCTGGTTGGATTTTTTTCTCAGGTTTTAGCCTGCCATATGAGTTCTGTTATACACACAGACATAATTCAAACAGTTTTAGAAACTTCAGAGTGTTTTATATCCAAATATACTAATTATATGCATATTCTAGCTTTTGGGCCTGAGTAGCAGGCAGTTTACTCTGGGAACCTTTTTATCCAAGCTACTCAATACTGCCCCCCAGTCCCAAATAAGTTTTCATATCTTCACAGAAAATTCTTAGTGTTTGCATTTCGCTCATCTTAGCCGACATTTAATCATTGCAGGCAAACCTTTAGCAAGCTGTTCATGTCATATGGCCAAGGTATTGTTTTAGTTTACTGTGGAGCCCCTAGTCCCACTCAACATGCCTCAGATACCTCTTTTGTCCCACCTCCCTCACATGCGGTGACCTCACTCAGCAGAACTAGTGCGTCCAGAGATGCAACCTCTCTTATCGCCACTCAATGCCTAGGTTTATCTCCACTGTACCCGCACCCTACCATACCCCTCTCTGTACATTATGCTGTGAATCTATCCTACCACGCCCAGAAATCGGCACCTTTTATTTTCTGTCTCCAACGCACTAGACGACCAGTTTTGATAGCCTTTAGCCTTACCCTCATCCTACTCCTCCTCTGTTCCTCTGGTGATGTAGAGATTAACCCAGGCTAACCAAGGTTGCCGGGTGCACGGTGTAGCCTCCGACACATTGGTGCGGCTGGCTTCCAGGTTGGATGCGCGCTGTGTTAAGAAGCAGTACGGCTTGTGTATCGGAGGACGCATGACATTCAACCTTCGTCTCTCCCGAGCCCGTACGAGAGTTGTAGCGATGAGACAAGATAGTAGCTACTACAATAATTGGATACCACGAAAATTGGGGAGAAAAAGGGGTAAAATTCAACAAAAAAAAACACAAAAAAAAAGTAATTTCCTCACCATCTTAAATAAGCATGCCCCTCTCAAAAATTTGTAGAACAAAGAACAGATATAGCCCTTGGTTCACTCCAGTCCTGACTGCCCTCGACCAGCACAAAAACATCCTGTGGCGGACTGCACTAGCATCGAATAGTCCCAGCGATATGCGACTTTTTATGGAAGACAGGAACTAATACACACAGTCAGTTAGGAAAGCAAAGGCTAGATTTTTCAAACAGAAATGTGCATCCTGTAGCTCTAACTCCAAAATGTTTTGGGACACTGTAAAGTCCAAAGAGAATAAGAGCACCTCCTCCCAGCTGCCCACTGCACTGAGGCTAGGAAACACTGTCACCACCGATAAATCCACGACAATTGAGAATTTCAATAAGCATTTCTCTAAGGCTGGCCATGCTTTCCTCCTGGCTACCCCTGTCACGTCCTGACCATAGAGAGCATTTATTTTTTATGGTAGAGTAGGTCAGGGCGTGACTATGGGTTGTTCTAGTTTATATTTTCTATGTGGTGTTCTAGATTTACTTTCTATGTTGGTGATTTGGACGATTCTCAATTAGAGGCAGCTGGTAATCGTTGTCTCTAATTGGGGATCATACTTAAGTAGCATTTTTTCCACCTGTGGGTTATGGGATATTGTTTATGTTTAGTTGCCTGTTAGCACTGCATTATTAGTCACGTTTAGTTTATTCTTTATTTGTTTTGTCTTTGCTAAAAATCCACTTTATTCTTTAATAAATATGTGGAACTCTACATACTCTGCGCCTTGGTCCAGCTATACTAACGATCGGGACAACCCCAACCCCGGCCAACCGCTTTGCAGCTACTTGCCCTGCAGCTACTTGTCCAAGACTCTCCAGCTTCTCCTTCACCCAAATTCAGATATCAGATGTTCTGAAAGAGCAAAAACCTGGACCCGTACAAATCAGCTGGGCTAAACAATCTGGACCCTCTCTTTCTAAAATTATCCACCACCATTGTTGCAACCCCTATTACCAGTCTGTTCAACCTCTCTTTCATATCGTCCGAGATTCCTAAAGATTGGAAAGGTGCCGCGGTCATCCCCCTCTTCAAAAGGGGGTGACACTCTAGACCCAAACTGTTACAGACCTATATCCATCCTGCCCTGCCTTTCTAAAGTCTTCGAAAACCAAGTTAACCTGTTCAACCTATGGGGGCGCTATGTCATTATTGGATAAAAAGACGTGCCCGTTTTAAGCGCAATATTTTGTCACGAAAAGATGCTCGACTATTCATGGAATTGACAGCCTTGGAAAGACAAAACTCTGACGTCTCCAAAACTGCAAAGATATTATCTGTGAGTGCCCCAGAACTAATGCAACAGGCGAAACCAAGATGAAGTTTCATACAGGAAATGCCCCAGATTCTGAAGGCGCTGTGTTCCAATGTCTCCTTATATGGCTGTGAATGCGCCAGGAATGAGCCTGCGGTTTCTGTCTATTCCCCGAGGTGTCTGCAGCATTGTGACGTGTTTGTAGGCATATCATTGGAAGATTGACCATAAGAGACTACATTTACCTGGTGTCCCGCCCGGTGTCCTGTGTGCGTAATCTGTAGGTCCATGCGCGTTCCATTTCTTCAGAAGAGAAAGTAAACTGCCACGATGGATTTTATCGTCGATAGATATGTGAAAAACACCTTGAGGATTGATTCTAAACATCGGTTTGCCATGTTTCTGTCGATATTATGGAGTTAATTTGGAAAAAAGTTCGCGTTTTAATGACTTAATATATATATATTTTTTTCCCCTCCCCAAATGTGATGAACAAAACGGAGCGATTAGTCGACACAAATAATATTTTTTGTAAAAACGGAACATTTGCTATCTAACTGAGAGTCTCCTCATTGAAAACATCTGAAGTTCTTCAAAGGTAAATGATTTTATTTGAATCCTTTTCTGGTTTTTGTGAAAATGTTGCCTGCTGAATGCTAACGCTAAATGCTACGCTAAATGCTACGCTAGCAATCAATACTGTTACACAAGTGCTTGTTTTGCAATGGTTGAGAAGCATATTTTGAAAATCTGAGATGACAGTGTTGTTAACAAAAGGCTAAGCTTGAGAGCAAATAGATTAATTTCATTTCATTTGCGATTTTCATGAATAGTTAACGTTGCGTTATGGTAATGAGCTTGAGGCTGTAGTCACGATACCGGATCCGGGTATCGAAGTTAAGAAGTTAACAAACAGATCACTGACCATTTCGAATTCCACTGTACCTTCTCCGCTATGCAATCCGATTTCCGAGCTGGTCACAGGTGCACCTCAGCCAAGCTCAAGGTACTAAACAATATCATAACCGCCATCGATAAAAGACAGTACTGTGCAGCCATCTTCATCAACCTGGTCAAGGCTTTCGACTCTGTCAATCACCGTATTATTATCGGCAGACTCAACATCCTTGGTTTCTCAAATGACTGCCTCGCCTGGTTCACAAACTACTTCTACGATAGAGTTCAGTGTGTCAAGTCAGAGGGCCTGTTGTCCGGATCACTGGCAGTGTCTATGGGGGTGCCACAGGGTTCAATTCTCCAGAGTCTTTTCTCTGTATCAGTGAAGTCGCTCTTGCTGCGGGTGATTCCTTGATCCACCTCTACGCAGACGACACCATTCTGTTTACATCTGGCCCTTCTTTGGACACTGTGTTAACAAACCTCCAAACGAGCTTCAATGCCATACAACACTCCTTCCATGGCCTCCAACTGCTCTTAAACGCTAGTAAAACTAAATGCATGCTCTTCAACCGATCACTGCTCTCACCCGCCCGCCCAACAAGCATCACTACTCTGGATGGTTCTAACTTAGAATATGTGGACAACTACAAATACCTAGGTGTCTGGGTAGACTGTAAACTCTCCTTCCAGACTCATATTAAACATCTCCAATCCAAAATTAAATCTACAATTGGCTTCCTATTTCGCAACAAAGCCTCCTCACTCACGCTGCCAAACATACTCTCGTAAAACTGACTATCCTACCGATCCTCGACTTTGGCGATGTCATTTACAAAATTGTTGTGCAGACCTCACTACCCTCTGGAAAGCCTCATGGTTGTGGGCGGAGCAGTTGCCGTACCAGGTGGCGATACAGCCTGACAGGATGTTCTTGATTGTGCATCTGTAAAAGTTTGAGTGTTGTTGGTGACACACCAAATTTCTTCAGCCACCTGAGATTGAAGAGGCACTGCGCCTTCTTCACCACGCTGTCTGTGTGGGTGGACCATTTCAGTTTGTCTGTGATGTGTACGCCGAGGAACCTAAAACTTTCCACCTTCTCTACTACTGTTCATTCGATGTGGATAGGGGGCTGCTCCCTCTGCTGTTTCCTGAAGTCCATGATCATCTCCTTTGTTTTGTTGACGTTGAGTGTGAGGTTGTTTTCCTGACACCACACTCCAAGGGCCCTCACCTCCCCCCTGTAGGTCGTCTCGTCGTTGTTGGTAATCAAGCCTACCACTGTAGTGTTGTCTGCAAACTTGATGATTGAGTTGGAGGCGTGCATGGCCACACAGTCATGGGTGAACAGGGAGTACAGGAGAGGGCTGAGAATGCACCCTTATGGGGCCCCAGTGTTAAGGATCAGCGGGGTGGAGATGTTGTTTCCTACCCTCACCACCTGGGGGCGGACCGTCAGAAAGTCCAGGACCCAGTTACATAGGGGGTCTCGAGCTTAATGGCGAGTTTGGAGGGTACAATGGTCTTAAATGCTGAGCTGTAGTCGATGAATGGCATTCTCACATAGGTATTCCTCTTGTCCAGATGGGTTAGGGCAGTGTGCAGTGTGATTGCGATTGCGTCGTCTGTGCACCTATTGGGGCGGAAGGCCAATTGGAGTGGGTCTAGGGTGTCAGGTAGGGTGGAGGTGATATGATCCTTGACTAGTCTCTCAAAGCATTTCATGATGACAGAAGTGAGTGCTACGGGGCGATAGTCATTTAGCTCAGTTACCTTAGCTTTCTTGGGTTACAGGAACAATGGTGGCCCTCTTGAAGCATGTGGGAACAGCAGACTGGGATAGGGATTGATTGAATATGTCCATAAACACACCAGCCAGCAGATCTGCGCATCCTCTGAGGACGCGGCTAGGGATGCCGTCTGGGCAGCCTTGCGAGGGTTAACATGTTTAAATGTTTTAGTCACGTTGGCTGCAGTGAAGGAGAGCCCACAGGTTTTGGTAGCGGGCTGTGTCTGTGGCACTGTATTGTCCTCAAACCGAGCAATGAAGTTGTTTAGTTTGTCTGGAAGCAAGACATCAGGGTTCACGACCGGGCTGGTTTTCTTTTTGCAGTCCGTGATTGACTGTAGACCCTGCCACATACCTCTCGTGTCTGAGCCGTTGAATAGCTACTCTACTTTGTCTCTATACTGACGCTTAGCTTGTTTGAATGCCTTGCGGAGGGAATAGTTACACTGTTTGTATTCGGTCATGTTTCCAGTCTTCTTGCCCTGATTAAAGCAGTGGTTTGTGCTTTCAGTTTTGCGCGAATGCTGCCATCAATCCACAGTTTCTGGCTGGGGAAGGTTTCAATAGTTGCCATGGGTACAACATCACCGATGCACTTGCTAATAAACTCCCTCAACAAATCAGTGAACACATCAATGTTGTTGTCCGTCACTATCCGGAACATATCCCAGTCCACGTGATCGAAGCAATCTTGAAGCGTGGAATCAGATTGGTCGGCCCAGCTTTGAACAGACCCCAGCACGGGCATTTCCTGTTTTAGTTTCTATCTTTAGGCTGGGAGCAACAAAATGGAGTCGTGGTCAGATTTGCCGAAAGGAGGGCGAGGGAGGGCTTTGTAATGTCGCGGAAGTTAGAGTAACAATGATCCAGAGTGTTGCCAGCCCGAGTCGCACATTCGATATGATGATAGAATGTAAGGAGCCTTGTTTTCAGATTAGCCTTGTTAAGATCCTCAGCTACAATAAATGCAGCCTCAGGATATGTGGTTTACAGTTTACATAGAGTCAAATTAAGTTATTTCAGGGCCGTCGAGGTGTCTGCTTGGTGGGGAATATACACGACTGTGATTATAATCGAAGAGAATTCTCTTCATATATAATGCGGTTGGCATTTGATTGTAAGGAATTCTAGGTCAGGTGAACAAAAGGACTTGAGTTCCTCTATGTTGTCATGATCACACCACAACTGATTAATCATAAAGCGTACACATCCACCCTTTTTCTTACCAGAGAGATATTTGTTTCTGTCGGCGCGATGCGTGAAGAATCCAGCTGGCCGTACAGACTCTGATAATGTATCCCGAGTGAGCCATGTTTCCGTGAAACAGAGAATGTTACAATCTCTGATGTCTCTCTGGAAGGCAACCCTTGCTCGTATTTCGTTTACCTTGTTGTCAAGAGGACTGGACATTGGAAAGTAGTATACTCGGGATCGGCCCCTTCTGCGACGCCGTTGTTTTGGGTCACCTGCTTGGATCCGATCCATTGTCCTGTGTGGTGGACTAAACAGAGGATCCGCTTTGGGAAAGTCGTATTCCTTGTCGCAATGTTGGTAAGTTGACGTTGCTCTTATAACCAATAGTTCTTCCCGGCTGTATGTACGTTTGTTTATTCCATGTGTAACTCTAAGTTGTTGTTTGTGTCACACTGCTTTGCTTTATCTTGGCCAGGTCGCAGTTGTAAATGAGAACTTGTTCTCAACTGGCCTGCCTGGTTAAATAAAATAAAGGTGAAATAAAAAATGTATTTAAAAAGTACGCCTCCATGGCTTTGATGCAAACTGAAATATGGTTGTTTACTGACATCTAGTAGTGGCGATACGCAACTTCAGGTAATTTGGGTCAACATTCTGCAGGATTCAGTGCTGTTTAATTTCTTTCAATGGTGCATGCAGTTAATTCAAGTCAACAAAATGGTAGTAACTGAAATTTTGGTTATGATTTTATTACAAATGGTATTATATTATAAGATATATTATCATATGCGTCATGTACACTACAGAGCTAGGACCCTCTTCAAGTGATATAGATTTGTCAGGGAGGAGTGTGTAAGTGGAGGAAGAGGTGAAAGACAGCGCTGGCAGTACCAGTTCAGATGATGAGGATGGAGCAAATGAGAGAAGGTGCACAGAAAGACAGACAAAGTGATGATGTTGAAAAACAAGCTGATCAGTGACTTTGCTACAGTAGTTCCTCCTTTAAAAGTTGTCATACTGCGGCACACCTTGCGGGCTGCTGCAGCATTCTGTGGCTCGTTATTTATTTGTCAGCCATTTTTTCTGTTAATGCAAGTTGTTGCTAGTTTGACCACCATAGGGCATCTTTGAGAAGCATTTGATAGTATTCCGTATTGGCATTACCAGAGAATTTAAAACCTTTTTTGTAATAACATAGTACATGGGATTGATTTTAAGAAATGTGGCTTAATTAATTTGATTAATATTATTGTGTTTCCATTCAGAAAAAAACAGAAAATGAAACCCGCAGTGTTTCCCATTAGGATGGAATGGAAAATATTGCGCTGTACAACGTGACGGTCGGGAATAGGCTACATGATTGTAGGATTCTAAATTGTTTGCCTTGATTAGACAACTTTGGTCCAATATTTCTGTAAATCAGTGATATTTATTCCCATAGTAATTTGTTATGGATCCATTCATCTGCATTTTGAAAGAGGATATTAACTAAATGTGTTTATTTGTTTATTAGGCTACTGTGCAGTCTACAATACATACTGTAGTAAACATGGGAAGTCCTAATTCCTTACATAAGGGAGAGCAGGCCATGTCTGTACTACAGAATGCGGGGCACGCAGGAGACCGGTGTTATTTAATTGTTGTGATATCTTCACTCTTATTATACAATGTATAAAATAGTAAAAATATAGAAAAATCCTGGAATGAGTAGGTGTGTCCAAACTTTTGACTGGTACTTGCTTAATTAATTTTATTATGTTTTTTCTATTCCAAGTTTCCATTAGGATGGAACGGAAAATATGGCGCTGTAATTTAGCTAAAGAATCCTCGCAGGGCACGGGGAAGGAGTAGGCTGTCCTCGTAAATAAGAATTTGTTCTTAACTGACTTGTCTAGTTAAATAAAGGTTACACTAAGAGCATAGCATTTCTGCACCCAAATGTTCGAATTCTTGTCTAATCAATAACCAAAAGGAGATGAAGTGAAAATAAAAATCTCATTGTTTTATCAAGACCAGTCCCCATGCTTGCCTCGGAGCAGTGTGACACTGTGCTAAAATAGTTGTAGGCTTTTGCTTCTAACTTCAATATGCTTGTTAAATAAATAAGACCTACACGATTTTTCACAGCACATTACTCAACACTAGTGAGACACATTTCGCCTATGGTAGGCCTACAGTATATCGGAAAATTACATTTAGAGGACTAGAGCAAAACGGTGCTAAAAGAGTTGTAGGCTTTTGCTTCTAACTTCAATATGCTCCTTAAATAAATAAGACCTACACCATTTCTTACAGTATATCTACAAATATGTTTTTCAATGATGTGACTCGCCAAATAATTACATTTAAAGGATTGGAGGACTCTATATTAATATCTAAGGGGCATTTTCCGTTAGATATTCTCAAATATTCTTACAGATCCTAAGGGTATGATATATAATTCTAAATTAATTTGTAATAATAATTGCTTTGTTTAATTAGTTTTCATTTAACCTAGAGTGAGCGAGAAAAAGGCCATTCTTGAACACGGGGTGAGACATTCTCACTCATTTGTAAATAAAGCCAGTTTGTTGTTTAGAAATATTTATTTCTGGAGAAACCTAACTTGATTATTTAGCAGACATCCATTTACATTACATTTAAGTCATTTAGCAGATGCTCTTATCCAGAGCGACTTACAAATTGGTGCTTTCACCTTATGACATCCAGTGGAACAGCCACTTTACAATAGTGCATCTAGGTCTTTTAAGGGGGGTGAGAAGGATTACTTTATCCTATCCTAGGTATTCCTTAAAGAGGTGGGGTTTCAGGTGTCTCCGGAAGGTGGTGATTGACTCCGCTGTCCTGGCGTCGTGAGGGAGTTTGTTCCACCATTGGGGGGCCAGAGCAGCGAACAGTTTTGACTGGGCTGAGCGGGAACTGTACTTCCTCAGTGGTAGGGAGGCGAGCAGGCCAGAGGTGGATGAACGCAGTGCCCTTGTTTGGGTGTAGGGCCTGATCAGAGCCTGGAGGTACTGAGGTGCCGTTCCCCTCACAGCTCCGTAGGCAAGCACCATGGTCTTGTAGCGGATGCGAGCTTCAACTGGAAGCCAGTTGATAATATTCAGTCAACACATATAAAAAAAATATCATGGAATATTTGAAAGTTTCGCTTCGCTTCTCCATGCTTGTCTCAGAGCAGCGCGAAACGGTGCTGAAATAGATGTCCGCAGTGGGAAGGCTATGCATTCTTTGCCCACTCATGGTATCTCTCTTGGGTTACACATCCTTGACATAGCAGAACAGCATAACGGTCCGGGCGGCCCTTGCTGTACCTGGTGAGCAGTTGGTCAAGTTATGTCGTCTGAAGAGGAATGGAAATGTCAGGGTGAACCGAAGACCTGACGAACCCACCACGGATGTTGACCCCGCCTGTCGGAGGTGGAGTTCCAGAGCTCACAGGTGTGCCTGGCATTGATTGTGACTCCGTCTCATTCTTTGCCCTTTTCAATGTGTGAGTCAATGATTCGTCTGACAAACAAAGAACTTTGCGTCCTGCAGGCCCAGGCATGGATCAAAGCTGACGAGACATTCAATAACGTCATCTTCACAGACGAATCAACCGTGGCCCTTAAGCAATTTGCTCAAAATTGCTACAGAAAAAAAAGAAGATCAAGAAGATTAACGAAAGCATAAAGATGTTGATGAAAAAATGTTGTTTTGAGTTAGAAATGTAACACTTTAGAGTACTTAAGCATCGAATACATAGCAAGTTGAGGGATTTTCACAACAGTAGCCATGTTATAAAAAGTCTATTGTCCTGCTAATAGGAAACATTTGCATGATGGCCTACATTCGTTATTGTAACCACAATGTCACACAGTTTGTATCTACTGTAACTTTCCAATTACTTTTAGAGTTTGGGATTAACAAATGTGCGCTTTTAATTATTAGTTACATTGTTTTAGTTCGAACGTGCAGATTTATTTTCTTTAAATTATTGTTTTATGTAGGATGCTACATTTTTGACCAGTTGCAATTGTAAGTAGGCCTAATAAAAAAAATCCTGCTTCTATTAGGCTGTCAAGCCTCATAGCCTACCTCAGCCAGTGAAGATATTTTATATAGGTCTAGGCTCCGAATTAAGCCCTCTTGTTGTTAGTAAAGTCAAATTAAAATGAAGATTACTGTTGAAATGAATTGCTCGACTGGTGTAGGTTTTCTCCATCTGTTGGTGTGCAACACTTGCATAACAAGTTAGCTATATTTTCAGCACCTGCCGCTGTTCACCTCCTATTGATTGTGCTGCAGTTGCCGCCAGTTGTTTTTTAAAATGGAACCTTTATTTAACTAGGCAAGTCAGGTAAGAACAAATTCTTATTTATAATGAAGGCCTACCCCGGGAGACGCTGGGCGCCGCCCTTTTGCACTCCAAATCCCATTCGTATGTGATACAGCCTGAATTCGAACCAGGGACTGAAGTAAAGCCTTTTGCACCAAGATGCAGTGCCTTAGACCACTGCGCCACTCAGGAGCCATGACCAATATATATATATATTTTTTCAGAACATTAACCGTGTGAAGGTAGATAAGTGTGTAAGTAGATGTGGAAGGATTTGTTGCAAGTTGGGGGGGTCACACCTAGCTCGGCTATTAGACAATTATTTAGTAAATGTTGACTAGTCTATTGTTCAGCTAATAGCCCATCCTGCTACGCTTGTGAAAAACTAATAATAATACTTTTCTCACATGTTAAAAATTACAATTGATAAAGTGTTTTTAGCCACAAACGGCCCCAACCCCAATAAATACATTTGGTCACAGTCGATAGCATGCTGGACTTTGGACTAGAATGTTGAGGGTTCGAAACCTGCTCCCTGCTTGTTTCATTACATTATTATGCCGGATTGTTACTCCCATCTCATTCCTCGCTCTCTTCCACGTGTCATTCAGCATGCTTGTGGTCGTGCTGGCAGGATGTACTGTTTTTTATTCTGTATATATGAATTACAAATCAGCCTTTACTTAAATCATGTTGATGTCCCAGGAGCAGGAGTGGTAAAACACTGTTGAAGTGTATAATTGTAATACATACAGTTGAAGTCGAAGTTTACATACACCTCAGTCAAATACATTTAAACACAGTTTCACAAATCCTGATATTTAATCCTCGTAATTCCCTGTCTTAGGTCAGTTAGGATCACCACTTTATTTTAAGAATGTGAAATGTCAGAATAATAGTAGAGAGAATTACTTATTTCAGCTTTTCTTTCTTTCATCACATTCCCAGTGGCTCAGAAGTTTACATAAACTCAATTCATATTTGGAAGCATTGCCTTTAAATTGTTTAACTTGGGCCAAACATTTCGGGTAGCCTTCCACGAGCTTCCCACAAGAAGTTGGGTGAATTTTGGCCCATTCCTCCTGACAAGAGCTGGTGTAACTGAGGCAGGTTTGTAGGCCTCCTTGCTCACACATGCTTTTTCAGTTCTGCCCACAAATGTTCTATAGGATTGAGGTCAGGGCTTTGTGATGGCCACTCCAATACCTTGACTTTGTTGTCCTTAAGCCATTTTGCCACAACTTTGGAAGTATGCTTGGGGTCCCAGATGGACATGGCACCTTCATGCATTTGGAAATTGCTCCCAAGGTTGAACCAGACTTGGAGGTCTACAATTTTTGTGAGGTCTTGGCTGATTTATTTTGATTTTGCCATGATGTCAAGCAAAGAGACACTGAGTTTGACGGTAGGCCTTGAAATACATCCACAGGTACACCTCCAATTGACTCAAATGATGTCAATTAGCCAGAAGCTTCTAAAGCCATGACATCATTTTCTGGAATTTTCCAAGCTGTTTAAAGGCACAGTCAACTTAGTGTATGTTAACTTCTGACCCACTGGAATTGTTATGCAGTGAATTATAAGTGAAATAATCTGTCTGTAAACTGTTGTTGGAAAAATGACTTGTGTCATGCACCAAGTGGATGTCCTAACCGACTTGCCAAAACTATAGTTTGTTAACAAGAAATTTGTGGAGTGGTTGAAAAACAAATTTTAATTACTTCAACCTAGGTGTATGTAAACTTCCGAATTCAACTGTACATGCAGACATAGCATCATTCAAATAATGGAGTTTGATACACCTGGTATTGTTTATGACTGCAAAAAACTTGCTAAATAGAGATTTTGGTAAATTAACTTTATGACAAAAAAATATGCACAATCGTTTGTCTCTACATCAGCTAACATATTCCTCTCAATTGTACATTTTTTGCTTGACTCGTTATGACGTTATAATTACTTAAATTAGCTTCCACCATAATGTTTTGTCAGCCATCTTTGCTGAAGAAAGTCACCAAGAATAACAGTTACATGTAGTGGAGTTACTTTGTCATTTCCATATTAATTCCACAATTACCAATAATTTTTTTGGCAACATCCATATATATGTAATTTTCATTCATGTTATAATAGTATATTAACATTAAGATTCATATGTAAACAGAGCTTTTCAAAAAATTGATCTAAGTGGCTCGCATCAAATTCATCATTGGAACCACTTGATATGATTGGTCACAGAAATACCTTGGTACCCAAATGCATAATGAGTGCTCTAACTCCCCCTTGAGATGGTCTGGAGCAATGAAGCCATGACGCTGGGTACTTCTAAGTCCCGAGGTGTAAACTCGCAACTTTTAAAGGAGGAACCACTGTAGCAAGAAGGCTCGGCGCTGGGCTGAGTAAGGCTGAGCAAGGGCCAGTGGTAACTGTTAAATGGCGTGACTATGGATATTGGATATTGGATCACTACACACATGAGAAGATATATCTCAAAGTAATGGCTGGATTGCCATAAGATTTGTTGTGCACAATCAAGACACCAAGTGAAAGAAACCTATTTTTGGTGACCACTTGACCTTTCCTCTACTGCCACCATCAGGCCTTTTCATTTCCATTTCCATTTTGTTTTCCATTTTCAAATTCCACTTTTACAGCTGCTTATTTTCTAGTTGGTATGTATTTTATTACTTTGTTTGTTATATAATTCTATAGATAATGTCAATGTATTCTAATTGAATAGGTTAATGTATGTTTAAGTTATATTATTTTAATGTATTCATTAATGTTAAGAGAATTTTCCATTCAAGAATTTCACCATTACAATTACATTTAGACTGTAAAAGATGGTCTTTTAGCACATTTCTTAGAGGATATCAGTCTTGCATCAAATAGTGAATTCCACTGTATGCAGAATGTTGCATGCATCTGCACAGTGTTATATTTTCACAGCTCACTGTCAGTAAATACCGTACAGTAAATATTGGACTACAAGAGTTGCAAGCCTGCAAAGGTAGAGTTATTTAAAGCTTTGAATGGGTCGATTGGGTTTTGGAGGTGTGTGGTTACAGCAATTGCGCAGGGTTGGTGGGACCTATAGTGGTGGGGCCCAATGTGATATCTTTTCATGGGGCCCAAAATCCCCGGCGGCGCCCCTGTGTGAGAAGTGGCGAAGTGACACTCTGGTATGCTCTGGCAGCGCTACACCCTGCATTGAACAAGCAAATGTAAGCGCACCAGCTGCGCATAGCCTATTCTTTTTCCTCACATAAAATGTGGTGATGCAGAGACCACAAGTGTGGCTGTTTTCTGAAAGTCTGGGAATATGTGCCCAATGAAACATTTCTTGTTGGTCTCAGGGAATATAAAACAGTTAGGATGGGAGACATTTAAAATGGGTTTGGGTGAAGTGGTAGCAAATGTTGAATGAGCAACTAATGAGCATAGAGACTGGAGAGGCTCACAAGTTTGACAAAATTACCTCTATATATTTCAGTCTAGTACTGCTAATTACTTACTTTTGTAGCTTTTGGAGTATAGGCTAGACGAATTATAAATACATCTTAAATAGTTTTTTAAAATGTTTTTCTGCCATGGGTAATATGCGGTAGGCTATGTATTGTATAACAGCACAATAATTGTTTGAATTCAGGTTTTTTGGGGGCTCATACATAAACCTATGCCTATGGGCAGGATGTTTGTGAGTTACAGAGTTGGTAGGGTTTCAGACATGTCAATCAAGGGGATAGATTAGCAATCTATCAGAAAAATGTGACTAGTCTACTCTTTAAATTTACTTTATTGTGGCAAAAGCCTAAGTAAAAGGGTTGTGTTATGTCAAGTAAACATGGATTCCCTGTTGAGAAACAACATACAATTGCAGGAAATGGTAAAAAAAAAACATTTCCAGGGGGAGGACCTCCAGACCAGCCAGATTTTGCTCCCCCAATTTTATACAATCAGGCTCCCTGAATAGACCTACAGTTATGATTGAAGCATGAAGCAGTTGTTGAACATGGGCTTTTCTACACAGAAAGCAGCAGTTGACTACTCCATTACACTTGAATAAAATTGAAAGGCCTATATCAATATCTTTAATATTAACATATACGTATCATTACATTCGATTTTGTAACCTTCAATCTATTTTCTTTTATCATATTTTGGACCAGAATGCAGCTCTGTCTCCACTACCTACTGTTCCTGCATTGAGGATCTTCTGTTAATGTTTTCACTGCCGATTTTAGCATGTAAATCTTGTTGGGGCAACAACAACAAAAAATGTGGGATGCATACCAGCAAAGCCACTACACAACACAACACTAAACAATACATTAATTGCACTATAGCGGTGACAAACGGTGCCCACAGACTGATAGGGTCTACATAAAGCTGCCCCAAAAGTAGAGTCCACACAGCAGTCCCAACACATGACCACATTACCATTACCACATTAACACCTGGCTATCAGCGAAACAGTTCATTCAGCCTCCTTTACTGCCTTTTAGAAAAACATAGCTGATATGGCTGACTTGCTTAAACAAATGTGGCTTCTACTGACAATTGAGATGTACAAACTATAGCATAAGGGGACGACAAGCGGATAAGAGACAATCCACCATTTCGATGAAGACATTAATGAGCGAGCTAGGACGGACGTAGTCAATATAACTATTTGTTCAGCACTTTTGAAATGTACAGTGAAAGAATTCAGAACATGGGCCATTCTTACAGTGTTCTCCCTGTACACCAAGTCAGAACCATAGGATAAATAAAGGGGGCAGATAAGCAGACAATGAAAGCTCTTACAATATTCATTGATTACATTTCTCAAAAACAGGTTATAGGCTACATGTGCACCACCAAGTCAGAACAGTAGGCAAAATTAAGAGGTGAAAATAGACCAAATTATTAGGATGAGGCACATGGGCTACTAACAGCTTACTACACAACATACACTTAGTATTACTTTCTTAGCTGCAGTATACATATCTCCCTGTCATATTACATCATTTATGCAGCAGCATACGAGACATTTTTGGATTCACCTTGTTGTGCTGTGCTCACTTGAACAGGAAGGTGGCGCAGCGGTCCTTTGTGGGCAGATTGTGTCATCAAAGTCTGCTATTCTCTGGATTTATGGTGCTTTCAAGACAACGGGGAACTTTAGAAAAAAAGATTGAATCTTGATGACGCCAGTGATCTTCAGGTCATATCTCTAGAAAGAGGCCCGAGTTCCGGATTTAAAATTCAGAGTTGGATGAAAGGTATTTTCCCAGTCGTAGCTCGTTTTTCCCGAGTTACCAGTTGTCTTGAACTCACTGAAGTCAGATTTTGCAGTTCAGTTAACAGTTGTTTTGAGCGCGGCACAAAATCATGCTTCATTGACAGCATGGCCAATGTTGATTGTTTATCATTTTAAACATGGAAAAGAGACCCTTAATCTTAGACGTGGGACCACACAGCAACTCCACTGAATAGCAGACTAATGATTGCCTTGCAATGCTTGCAGTTAGCCACTGATTCCTTCCAAACCACCTATTGTTGAATTTGTGATTTCCAACTTGTGTAATGTTTATATCCGATGGCCGATGAGCACTGATACATTTAACGTATAATTTATCTTCATTATTTCTATTCGTAGGACAAGGATTAAAAGGATTTGCCAGTAAATTGTCAACTTGATTCATGATGATGACTGCTAGCTAAGATTTTGAAAGTATGATGTTGACATGATCAGTCCAATCAAAGCTACTGTAGATATAACGTGATTTGATGGGCACTTATAATGTAACTCTATGGCAGCACCCAAAGGGCTTGAATTTTCGAGCTCTACCCGTAGACTTGGAGGTGGCGTGCTGTCCCCATGAGTGACAGAACACTGAACCATTCACGCTCCGTATTTTCTGCTGGGTTGCCCCAACACCACAGAAAGCACTGAGCTAGGCTGAAACGCCGGCATTTTGGAGCTGCCTTACTCAAGAAAACAAAAAAGAGACCATGTTTGTATGCAGATTTATTAACCCAATGATGTAAACTGATATGTGACACGTAGGGTTGCAAAGGGTCGGAAACTTTCCGGTAAATTTCCAGATTTTTTTCTGAAATTTTCCATGGTAAATTAAGACCGGGAATTTGAGGAATTTAGCTTAAATTCATCAAAAAAGTTAGCTTTTTGTGGGATACTCATAAGGCAATTCTAGGTATTGTGTCATATTTTGGTTAAACTATCCCCAATTCAATGGAATTGCAACCCTCTGCATGCACAGTGCATTCTTCCATCACATGTGCAGTGTGCTCTTCCATCACATGTACAGCTGATTCTCAAGATCTTGCACACTAATAAGATGCTATTGAGCTCACACTACTACACTGTCTGAGCCAAGGACTACATGCTTTGTGGTAAGTTTTGACTACAATACATGTTGTGGAGAATATATTGTATATGACATACATGATTTATTGTTAACTAGTAAATAGTAGCCTACAGCAAAGTGTGTTTAAATAATTTCTATCATGTTAACAATTTCTGCTAGTTAGTTTTTGCTACCATGTGGGTTTTTAGCTTGCTTGAGCCTGCTAACTGAGGAGTGTTAATTCACCTGTTTCCATACATGTTTCATTTTAAAACATCTATCTTACAAAGCAGTTGTTTAACTGTTTTTACTACTCAACTATTTATCTGTACATGAAACTGTATTTAAAAAATCTAATCTTCACAGGAAAATACCACGGCCCTATCTGATGTGTGGAGACATTTCACTGCAGCTAGAAGGAAAAGCTGTGTCCATTTGCTAATACTGTGCCAAATCATATTTGAAGAATGCAACGAAGATGCAGAATCATCTGGCCAAGTGCATAAAGTTCCCTCAGCGCTCACAACAAGCAACCTCTGACAAAAGTCCCTCTACTTCTATTCGAGGTGAAAATTATGAATCAGCCACCTTATCGATAGCAACAGCTCATGGTCCTCCTGGAATCAGAAGTTTTTTTGACTCAATGGAAGAACGTAGTCTGAGAAAGGCTGATGAATGTCTTGCTCGAGCTGTGCATGCAACTGGTTCACCTCTGATGGTAACAGGCAATGTGTATTGGAAGAGATTTCTGAATGTTCTTCGCCCAGCATACACCCCTACAACCAGACATGCTTTATCTACTCATTTGCTAAATGCAGAGTTCAACAGAGTTCAAGTGAAGATCAAGCAAATCATAGAGAAAGCAGACTGTATTCCAATCATCTCTGATGGGTGGTCGAATGTTCGTGGGCAAGGAATAATTAACGACATCATCATCTCCACCCCTCAACCAGTATTCTACAAGAGCACAGACACAAGGGACAACAGACACACCGGTCTCTATATTGCAGATGAGCTGAAAGCAGTCATCAATGACCTTGGACCACAGAAGTTATTTGCACTGGTGTCAGACAATGCTGTGAACATGAAGGCTGCTTGTTCTAAAGTGGAGGAGTCCTACCCTCACATCACACCCATTGGCTGTGCTGCTCATGCATTGAATCTGCTCTTCAATGACATCATGGCACTGAAAACAATAGATACACTCTACAAGAGAGCCAAGGAAATGGTTAGGTATGTGAAGGGTCATATAGCAGCAATCTACCTCACCAAGCAAAGTGAGAAGAATAAGAGCACCACATTGAAGCTGCCCAGCAACACCCGTTGGGGTGCTGTTGTCATCATGTTTGACATGGAGGGGAAGGAGTCTCTCCAAGAAATGGCTATATCACAGTCTGCTGATATGGACAGCCCAATCAAGAGGATCCTCCTGGATGATGTATTTTGGGAGAGAGTGGTAAGCAGCCTGAAACTCCTGAAACCTATAGCAGTAGCCATTGCACGGATTGAGGGAGAGAATGCCATCCTGTCTGATGTTCAGACTCTGCTTGCAAATGTAAGAGAAGAAATCCGTACTTCCTTGCCCACTTCACTGTTGCTCCAAGCAGAGGAAACTGCAGTTCTGAAATACATCAAAACGTGTGAAGACTACTGCCTGAATCCCATACACACCGCAGCGTACATGTTGGACCCCAAGTATGCTGGCAAGAGCATCTTGTCTGGTGCAGAGATCAACAAGGCATATGGTGTTATCACTACAGTGTCTCGCTACCTTGGCCTGGATGACGGCAAGATTTTTGGCAGTCTGGTGAAGTACACTTCCTAGCAAGGGCTTTGGGATGAAGATGCAATATGGCAGTCGTGCCAACATATCTCATCAGCCACCTGGTGGAAGGGACTTTGTGGATCTGAGGCTCTTTCCCCTGTTGCCTCCATCATCCTCCAAATCCAACCAACATCAGCCGCCTCAGAGCGCAACTGGTCCTTGTTTGGGAACACACACACCAAAGCACGCCACAGGCTGACCAATACAAGGGTTTAAAAACACGTGGCCACCTGGGCAAATTTGAGGCTTTTTGAGCCTGACAACGAGCCTTTCCAACAAGGTTGGAAAGTGACAGTGAAGATGAGGCCTCAGAGTCTCATGTTCAAGAGGTGGACATTGAGGAGGGGAGGACAACCAAAGCTTTAGTTTGTAGACTATCATTTTACAGATGTATGTTGAAAACGTTTTTGGGAGATGCGAAGGATCATTTGGGATCATTCAATATTCCCTTTCTTTTGTTGTTCAGTGAAATCATCCCATGTGAAGAGTCAACTCATTAAATTAAAGTTTAATTCGTAACTAAATAGTTAAAAAAATATATATATTGGAAGGATTTAATAATTTGCAATTATGTCTACTTATGATAAGGTAAAAGGTTTATGTTTCTGTC
Organism: Oncorhynchus nerka; assembly: GCF_034236695.1. Classification (NCBI taxonomy): domain Eukaryota; kingdom Metazoa; phylum Chordata; class Actinopteri; order Salmoniformes; family Salmonidae; genus Oncorhynchus; species Oncorhynchus nerka. The sequence continues at coordinate 43,256,379 of NC_088415.1, read as the reverse complement.
TCCATATGATATGGTAAATATATCCAATGCAAAAAAACATCTACATTTAAATTGTATTCATTTTAATTTGCAAATATTTCTGTGAATTCCCATATATTCCCGTTAATTCCCATGGAGTTTCCACCTCTGAATATTTCCCAAAATGTGCAACCCTAGTGACATGTATTAAGGCCAAAATAACATGCAAAACAGGCAAGCCCCCCCCCCCCCCCAATTCTTATAATTTTTATCTGCAGATAATTAAATTAGTACAATACAGTATGTTACATTTGGTATGGTTACATAAGACTGATGGTTACTTAAGGCAAAAAAATATGAAAGTAGGGTGGTTGGTCGGAGTGGATAGGTAGGCGTATAACGTGAATGTCTAGCAACCACAAGGTTGTGAGTTCACAAAGGTAGAATTTGAACTAATTAACAACTTTCCCGCTACTTACTACTTTTTAGCTACTTTGCAACAACCTAGCCTGTTAGCTAACCCTTCCTCGAACCTTAACCCTAGCTAGCCTTTCTCCTAACTCTAACCTTAAAAGGATAAACATTCAACATTGGCCATGGTGTGTAGCCTATAGCTTGTTTTAGATAAATGTAATCATCAAATATTGTAAGAACTTTTATTGTCTGCTTATATGCCCCCTTTATTTATCCTACAGTTCTGAATTGGTGTACAGGAAGAATACTGTAAGAACGGCCCATGTTCTGAATTCTCATCTCAATCATTCTTTGCTTCACAGAAACTTGGCTCACTCGAGACACGCTGTCAGGAGTCGGTACAGCCAGCTGGTTTCTTCACGCATTGCGCCGACAGAAACAAGCACCTTTTTGGTAAGAAGAGGGGGGTATGCCTTATGATTAACGGAATGTGGTGTGATCATAAGAACATACAGGAACTCAAGTCCTTCTGTTCACCTGACTTAGAATTCCTCACAATCAAATGTAGACCGCATTATCTACCAAGAGAATTCTCTTAGATTATAGTCACAGCCGCATATATCCCCCCCCAAGCAGACACATTGATGGCCCTGAACAAACTTAATTTGACTCTATGTAAACTGAAAACCACATATCCTGAGGTTGCATTCATTGTAGCTGGGGATTTTAACAAGGCTAATCTGAAAACAAGACTCCCTAAATTCTATCAGCATATCGATTGTGCTACCAGGGCCGGTAAAACCCTGGATCATAGTTATTCTAACTTCCGCGATGCATATAAGGCTCTCCCCCACCCTCCTTTCGGAAAAGCTGACCACGACTCCATTTTGTTGCTCCCTGCCTATAGACAGAGACTTAAACAGGAAGCTCCCGTGCTCAGGTCTGTTCAACGCTGGTCCGACCAATCAGATTCCACGCTTCAAGATTGCTTCCATCTCGTGGACTGGGATATGTTCCGCATTGAGTCAAACAACAACATTGACGAATACGCTGATTCGGTGAGCGAGTTTATTAGCAAGTGCATCGGCGATGTCATACCCACAGCAACTATTAAAACATTCCCAAACTAGAATCCGTGGATTGATGGCAGCATTCGCGCGAAACTGAAAGCGCGAACCACTGCTTTTAATCAGGGCAAAGTGACTGGAAACAAGACAGAATACAAACAGTGTAGCTATTCCCTCTGCAAGAAATCAAACAAGTTAATCGTCAGTATAGAGACAACATAGAGTCGCAATTCAACAGCTCAGACATAAGAGGTATATGGCAGGGTCTACAGTCAATCACAGATTACAAAAATAAAATCAGCCCCGTCGCAGACCAGGATGTCTTGCTCCCATATAGACAAAAAAACTTATTTGCTCGTTTTGAGGACAATACAGTACCACTGACACGGCCCGCTACCAAAACCTGGGCCACCATTGTTCCTGTTCCCAAGAAAGCTAAGGTAACTGAGCTAAATGACTACCGCACCGCACCGTAGCACTCACTTCTGTCATCATGAAGTACTTTGAGAGACTAGTCAAGGACCATATCACCTCCACCCTACCTGACACCCTAGACCCACTCCAATTTGCCTTCCGCCCCAATAGGTCCACAGACGATGCAATCACAACCACACTGCACACTGCCCTAACCCATCTGGACAAGAGGAATACCTATGTGAGAATGCCGTTCATCGACTACAGCTCAGCATTTAAGACCATTGTACTCTCGAAACTCGTCATCAAGCTTGAGACCCTGGGTCTTGACCCAGCCCTGTGAAACTGGGTACTGGACGTCCTTACGGGCCGCCCCCAGGTGGTGAGGGTAGGTAACAACATCTCCACCTTGCTGATCCTCAACACTGGGGCCCCACAAGGGTGCTTTCTGAGCCTTCTCCTGTACTCCCTGTTCACCCATGACTGCGTGGCCATGCACGCCTCCAATTCAATCAACAAGTTTGCAGACAACATGACAGTGGAAGGCTTGATTACCAACAACGACGAGATGGCCTACAGGGAGGAGGTAAGGGCCCTCGGAGTGTGGTGTCAGGAAAATAACCTTACACTCAACGTCAACAAAACAAAGGAGATGATCATGTACTTCAGGAAACAGCAGAGGGAGCACCCTCCTATCCACATCGACGGGACAGTAGTGGAGAGGGTCGTAAGTTTTAAGTTCCTCGGCGTACACATCACGGACAAACTGAATTGGCCACCCACACAGACAGCATGGTGAAGAAGGCGCAGCAGCGCCTCTTCTTCAACCTCAGGAGGCTGAAGAAATTCGGTATCACCGCCTGGTAGGGCAACTGCTCCGCCCACAACCGTAAGGCTCTCCAGAGGGTAGTCTGCACAACGCATTACCGGGGGCAAACTACCTGCCCTCCAGGACACCTACACCACCCGATGTCACAGGAAGGCCATAAAGATCATCAAGGCCAACAACCACCAGAGCCACTGCCTGTTCTCCTCGCTATCATCCAGAAGGGGAGGTCAGTACAGGTGCATCAAAGCAGGGACCGAGAGACTGAAAAACAGCTTCTATCTCAAGGCCATCAGACTTTTAAACAGCCACCACTAACATTGAGTGGCTGCTGCCAACATACTGATTCAACTCCAGCCACTTTAATAATGGAAAAATGTATAAAAAAATGTATCACTAGCCACTTTAAACAATGCCACTTAATATAATGTTTACATTACTCATCTCATATGTATATACTGTACTCGATACCATCTACTGCATCTTTGCCTATGCCGTTCTGTACCATCACTCATTCATATATTTTTATGTACAGATTCTTCATCCCTTTACACTTGTGTGTATAAGGTAGTTGTTGTGAAATGGTTACTGGGAACGTGATGAAAGAAATGTAAGCTAAAATACATCATTTTCATTTTCTCTACTGACATTTCACATTCTTAAAATAAAGTGGTGATCCTAACTGACCTAAGACAGGGATGTATTTTTCTAAGATGTACGCAAACTTTCGACTTCAACTGTAGCTGCTAGGAGGATGTCATGCCATTGGAGGATTGGGTGAGTGACTGACTTTTACCCCTCATATTGTTTTTTTGGTGGATATACATACACAGCTAGAGATACAGGTGTCATTTGGTTAGCTAGCAAGAACTTGAACGACTGTTATCCATTTAGCATATCTCTTGTGTTTGCAAATTCACTCTGGCTATCTACTCCAGTTTCAGAGCACTCTCGTCAGAGCGCAGAACAACTGATGAATTTACGAATGCGCAACAAACGCTGAATATGTAGTTAGTCAAGAACACTCTAGATAACATGTAAACAGCCTAACTAGCTCTGCTACTGCGAGTAACATATGAGGTGTTCTCTCATTTGTGTCTGGAAGTAGCTAGCTAGCAAGCCAATTAACTTGGGTGCTTGGTTAGGACAAGCATGCATTGGCAGGCAAGCTGCAGAAGGACGAGGAGGCTACAATTCCCCATCGTTTATCAGTACAATTTTGAGAGGGTTTATCTAATGTTCCTTCGTTAGATTTTAGCTCATCTTGCTCTGGCTAGCATCAGTTGTTGATCTTGTTGTTAATGATGTGCATAACTGAAGGAGATAGAGCCTACCTTTTCATGGTTGTTTGATCAATAGGACTGTAAAGTTCCCATATGTAACAGGACTCCCATGGTGTTTACATATTTACAGAAATCCATTCAGGTGTAGTTTGTGGCTTTTGGTGAATGCATTCTAATGATCTAAAGTCGCGCTGTTGTGTGTAATGTGGCAAATGGTTTGTTTGTATATGTAGCTCTGTAGCTACTGTAGCTCTGATTGGCTGTAGGGCACCGGTCTCTTTGGACTCCGGCCCTTTTTGTAACAAAGATGCAGGGGGTCAGGAAGCAGGTGCAGATGGTGAGTTTAATAATAATGAACATAGAGAGATCCAAAACAAGAGAAGCATTTGGACAAGAAAACAGAACCAATACTGCCTGATGACTGAGGTTGGTGAGTGTGTCTAAAATGAGAGGGAGGGATTTCTCAGGGTTGGATATGTAGAGCAAGACATCATCCGCGTAAAGCGAAATCTTGTGCTGCAGGCCGCCTGCAGAAACACCCATAATACTTGGATTGCTCCTTATCAGCTCTGCCAGAGGCTCCGCCCCCAACATGTAGAGCAGGGGGGACAGCGAGCACCCTTGTCTTGTGCCCCGTTCCAGAGGGAATCTGTCAGAGTTCAGTCCATTAGTAGTCACCATGGCATTTGGATGAGAGTATAGTGATTTGATCCATTTAATACAATTTTGGCCCATATGGAACTTTTCTAAGGCTGAAAACAGAAAGCTCCTCTCCATCCTGTCAAACGCCTTCTCAGCATCCAGTGAAGCCAGCAGGACAGGGGTCTTCTGTACGTTTACTTGATCAATAGAATCAAAAAGACAGCGAATGTTATCAGAAGAGTATCTGTCTCTAATAAAGCCAGTTTGGTCCGCTTTTATTATTTTGGGAAGAAGAATGTTTAGTCTTTTGGCGAGCAATTTGGTAATTATTTTATAGTCGAAATCCAACAAGCTTATGGGCCGGAAGGAAGAGCAGGATAGGGGGTCCTTGTCCTTTTTGAGCAACACTGTAATGCGAGCTGTGTGCATTGAGTCTGGGAGAACTCAGTTTTTGCAAAAATCCTCCAGCATTGGCATGAAGATAGGGCTGAGCTGGGGCCAAAAAGCTTTGTAGAACTCTCTGGGGAATCCATCTGGGCCTGGGGACTTATTAGGTGGCATGGAGGTAATTGCCTCCAGGATCTCCTCAGGAGTGAAGGGGGAGTTGAGATATTCGTGGTCGGTCTCTGATAGTTTAGGTAGCGAGATTCCCTCTAGGAAAGAGTGGAGTTCTGCCTCCATGTGTTTTCTCCCAGAGGTATATAGTTTGCAGTAAAAATCATGAAAAGTAAAATTGATCTTTTTTGGGTCATATGTGACCTCGTCCTCTGCTGTTCGGATAGCCATGATTGTACGCTCTGACTGCTCCTTTTTTAATTGGTAAGCAAGCAATCTACTGGGCCTATTGCTATACTCATGGTATTTCTGTTTAGTAAATAACTTTTTTTAATCTCCCGAGTGTAGTCCAAATTCAGTTTGGCTTTGGCTGCTTTAAGATGACTCCAGGAGGTGCTGTCTGGGGATTGTTTATGTATTTTTTTCACAGGATTCCAGCTCCCTCTCAAGATCTAGCCTATGTGCTTCCATTGCTTTTTTCTTAGAGGAAGCATATGCGATTAGATGACCTCTTGGGGTGGCTTTAGCAGCGTCCCACATTGTGGCCGGAGAAACAGGATAATCTTTGCTGTCTTGTGTGTAGTTGTCTATCCATGTAGTTACCAATGTATGGAACGCTTCGTTTGATAGCATGGAGGTGTTGAATTTCCAGCTCTTTGACCTCGGGATGTTTTTGCAGAGGTCAAAGCGGAGGTGGACAAAGGCGTGATCTGAAAGTGCTATGGGTCCGATTGTACATGTGGCTGAATTTATGAAACTCTTTGGGATAAAAATGTAATCTACACGTGAGTAGGTGTTATGGACATTAGAGTAGTATGTATAGTCCATAGATGAGCTATTAGTCTCTCTCCAGATATCTATCAGTCCCATCTCTTTAGTAAGAGAGTTCAACATCTTTGCAGATCTAGGATTTGTGGTGGGGACTTGAGATCATTTGTCTAGGGTTGGGTTAAGGGTACAATTAAAATCTCCGGCCACCACGGCAAAGGAAACACAATACTCATTGAACAGGGTTATCATTTTTTACATGAAGGCAGGAGTATCTGTGTTAGGGGCATATATGTTTAAGATAGTAATTGGTTGACCATATAGTGACCCAGTTATCAAAGTAAATCTCCCCTCCGGATCAGATATGTTTTTGTCAATTATGAATGGAACATTTTTATGGATAAGTATGGCTGTGCCTCTACTGTTTGATTTGAAAGATGAGAAATACACCTGTCCCACCCAAGCTCTGCGGAGTTTGGCATGTTCAGCATCACAGAGGTGTGTCTCTTGTAATAGCGCGATGTCTGCTTTTTCTTTTTTTAGAGCACATAGTATCTTTTTCCGTTTTATTGCATGCCCTAGACCATGGCAGTTCCATGTCAATAGATTTAAGGTACTAGTCATCGTCATCGAACAGTAATCAAACTTTAGTGCAAGTCATCACTGGGTAAAAGTGGATAGTAGTTACAGCTGCGTTCAACATAAAAGGAAAATAAATGGTGTACATAAAATAATAATCTCTGAACACCCCAGCCGAGTTCCCAAACAACTTGACGCATCCCATTGGATCTATTACCCCCCCCCCCATTGGATGGCTATAATGACATTTAGCGGGGCGGGTGGGTCTTTGGATATCGGCTATATGTTGTCTTACCTCCTTTAATAATAGCATTAATCACATTTAGTCATTGGTCCGTTTCTCATTGACCAGGATTGTCTTTCAAAAAATGTTTTGCCTCTTCGGGAGTTTTGAAGTGTCGCAAGGCTCCTTGGTGAAGAATCCTGAGCTCGTTTGGGTATTTCAATCCCCTGAAGATGCCTCGGTCAATTGAGTATTTCTTCACTTCGTCAAACTCTCAGGGATGCTTTCGGCGTATTCCAGCTGACAGGTCCTGGTGTAAAGTGAGTTTGGCGTTTCCCACTGTGATGTTGTTGTTTTTCGCCGCCTGTAGGACTCGTTCCTTGTCGGTGAATCTCAGGAAACGTATGGTGATTGGGCGCGGTGGTTGTCTGGCTGCTGGTGGGGGCCTCAGTGCTCGGTGAGCTATTTTGAGTTTTATGGGCCTATCGGTGGACAGGTGGAGCCACTCGGGAAGTTTGTCTTGCAGGTAGCGGATCAGTGGCATGTTTCCCTCTTCCTTTTTGCCCAGATTGAATAGAACACAATTATTCCTTCACCCCTGTTTTCCAGGTCCTCTGTTTTCTCTTCCAGATGCTCTATTTTCTCTTTAGCATATGCTATTGTTTCCATGGCATCCGTCAATAAGTTTTCCATGGATAGGATTCGCTCCTCTGCCTCATCCAGGCGCCCCGCGTTTATAGTTATCTTGTTGTTGATGTCAGGCAAAGCGTTTTCCAGGATTGTCACCTTGCCCCGTATCGCACTGAGCTGAGAGTTAATGGCATCTAATTTAGTGTTTAGTTCTGTACGTTGGGATCTCAACTCAGAAAGGATGTCTTCGACAGAGTGCGAGGTTGGCATTCGTTGGGCCTCGGGGGAGCGGGTCCTCTTGCTCCTGGCGCTAGCTTTTTCTGAAGACAGCTTCTTCTTGGAGGCTTTTTCCGTCGCTAATGCTCGAGTCTGGGTAAAAATGACGCCTTTTGTAGCCGCCATGACTTTTTTTTACTAAAGCTAAATGAGTTTGAACTTGGAGTGGAGGTAAGATTAGGAATTGGAAACTACTTGTGCGGAGCTCTTAGTTCATGCGGCCATCTCATTCAAGGGTCACGTGATCCCCCCACCTGATCTTTCTGACAGCGAACGATGCGCTGGAGCCTCACATGGGCGGCCTTCCACATCTCTGGAACCACTCGTCAACTGCAGGGCCAAGGTCTGGCTCGGAGCCAAGGCCAGCTGATATCACAGGACGCACTGGAATGGAGTCAGCCCGGTGGAAGAGTGACAAAGTGAATTCTGGGCATATTCCGCTCAGGGAAGGAATCCCCAGCTCCTGGTTGGTTCTCTCCACCTGCCCGTTAGACTGAGGCCGGTACCTGTATGTGAGGCTGACCATGGCCCCCAGCTTTTTCGTATAGGCTTTCCAGACCTGCAATGTGATTTGGGGACCACAATTGTAAAACAATGTCTTCCGGCATCCTGGTCCCCAGGCGGTGATTCTCATTTTTAACCAGGATACGGTGAGGTTATGGAGTTGGAGCCACGGTAGGCCGTGGATGATTTTGTGTACGGGTGTGGTGAGGAAGAAGAGAAGGCTTTCCTGGTGCTTGGGTCCCACGGTGATGGTGAGTGGTGCTGTGACCTGAGTATTGTTGCTGGATCCTAATGGTCATATATCCAGAGCTTCGAAAGGAAAAGGAGAGGAGAGCGGGTATGAAGTTATGTTCAGGGGGGAGGCAAGGACCTGGTCAACAAAGTTCCCAGAGGCACCAGAGTCCACTAGAGCTGTAGAGCCAACAGATGAGGGACAGCCAGTCAGTAAAATTGAACCCAGAAAGGGTTTGGCGGAAAGAGATAAAATACTCAAGCCTATCCTGGGAGATGGAAGGTCTGCTCTAGTGGACCCCGGGTTTTGACGCACCGGGCACCGTTGAAGCTGGTATCCCTCCTGGCCACAACAGGGTCAGAGCCCCAGCTGTCTCCGGTGACGCCGCTCTGCCGCGGTAGGTGTGTGGCCCCCACCTCCATGGGTTCAGGCTTTGCCTCAGGACAGCCAAATGAGGAAGGCGAGTGACGAGGTGGACACAGGCGCTCGCTCCCGAAGAAGGTTATCCAGACGGATGGCCATTGAGATATGAGCATCCAAGGATAGGTTGTCATCTCGACATGTCAACCTCCTCGTGCAGTCCACTGCGGAATAGAGTGGAGCGCCAGCTCATTCCATCCGCTGGAGGCTGCCACCGTCCGAAAGCGGTCTGGGCACCCTGCTGGGGTTTAAAATGTCGCTCAGCTCCCTTCCTGCCCTCTGGAAGATGATCGAAGGCCCTGAACAGAGCCATGAACGTCTCATAGGAACCCACTCCAATGCCTGTGCGGTCAGCAGGGAAATGACCGTGGCAAACTTCAACCGCTCGGGGGTGGGGGCTCCCGTCTGATAGGCAAAATAGTGAGAGCATTGGAGTAGGAAGCCATGAAATTTTGATGGAGTACCATCATACTTCTCTGGAAGAGAAAGTCGGGCATCACTGACCTGGGCGGACGGCTGGGTAGGCTAGGGGAAGACCCGTGGTAGGAGGCCCTTCGTCAGAGGTATGGAGAACCTCGCCGGTGGTGTCGAGGCGGTGGAGAACGAGGAGGACCTCATTCATGGTAGTACCCAGTAGAGCCAGCTGGTCGTGGTGTTGGTTGGGTAGATGACCCTGTTCCTCGACCATCTGGAAGATGGTGTAATCATCTGCTGCTTCCATAATTTCTGAGGCAGTATTCTGTAACAACGATGCAGGGAGTCAGGAAGCAGGTGCAGATGGTGAGTTCAATAATAACAAACATAGAGCGTTATAAAACAAGAGAAGCGTCTGGACATGAAAACAGAACCAATACTGCCTGATGACTGAGGTTGGTGAGGACTATATTAAGGGATAGTAATCAGGGTGGTGATGAAATCCAGGAGTGCTTAACGATGGGGAGCAGGTGTGCGCAATGATGGTTGCCAAGTGTGCGCAATGTGGGTTGCCAGGACCGGTGGTTAGTAAACCGGCGACGTCGAGTGAGGGAGGGAGCAGGAGTGACACATTTCCCACTCTATATTGCTATACAATTTTCACAAATGTGTTGGTGTACGCAATTCCCAAACATTCTAAGAATTTATGAAGACGTGAAAATGACCATATCTAAGTTGGTGCTTATCAGATTTTTGTTAAAGTGTCATTCTTCCATGGGGTGTATATGAACAGATTTTAATACAATTTCATGTTGCTAAAATGCTGTCAGTTCCACTTTAAATGCAACAATGTTTCACACACAAATTATTTTAAAAGAGATGACTAACAACAGCAAGAGAGCTGCAATAAAAACACAGTTCCAATCACCAGATGATGTTCATTTGAAACTTAACTTCTTGTTGAAAGTTATTCTTGAAAAGGGTGAAGCTAACAAATGAACAACATCCTCTTTGATAACACCTGCTGTAGTTGCTGCAAACTAGCCAACATCAAAAACTAGCTAGCTAGACTGTGCAAACTAGCCAACATCAAAAACTAGCTAGCTAGACTGTGCAAACTAGCCAACAACAAAAACTAGCTAGCTAGACCGTAGGAAAACTACTGCTCGCTATTGCGCAGTGACCTGTTGGCCTTCAAGAAGGCAGAAGTTTCCATACGTTTTTGTAAAAACGGTCCCACCTATTAAGTTAAAATGTGATTGGTTGATTCCACTGTCACTCAAAATTTTTCCATAATACAGTTGAATGGCGGCAGATGCCTTTTATTTAGCTTCTAATGAGATAGCCTATAGCTAATTTAGCTAGCTAGATTTATCTCCCCAGATACCAGCAAAGAAAAATCCTGATTGGATATTTTTTTCTCTTCAGTGTTAACCCTTTCCTTTAAATGAGAACATAATTGAAAATAATAATAATGAAATTGGGGAGAAAAAGGGGGTAAAAAAAAGTACAATTATATTATTATAATAATTTCATAAATCCTAGAAGGTCCATTGTTCCCCACTGTATTTGGGTTAGTAATAATTTGCAGAGTGGCTCTATTTTCCTTGCATGCACGTTTTCACTGTTCTGAATGTATAAAGAATCCATATGTTGTTCTGAAATATGAATACAGAAATACTGGACATTTTGAACTCTTATGAGGGTAGTGATTTGATAAAATTACAATCATGGTCTTGAATTGGACTTTTTCTGGTCTCTGTCTCGGACCGCTTGTCCCCCTCCCAGTCTCGGTCTTGACTCGGTCTCACCTCCCTTCCTGTCACGCCCTGACCTGAGTATTCTTTGTTTTCTTTATATATTTTGGTTAGGTCAAGTTGTGACATGGGTGATGTATGTGTTTTTGTACTGTCTAGGGGTTTTGTAGGTTTATGAGGTTGTTTACCATCTAGGTGTTTATTGTATGTCTATGGTTGCCTAGATTGGTTCTCAATTAGAGGCAGCTGTTTATGGTTGTCTCTGATTGGGAACCATATTTAGGCAGCCATCTTCTTTGGGCATTTTGTGGGTTATTGTCTGTGATGTTGCATGTTTGCACTCAGTTTGATAGCGGTCATGGTCGTCTTGTTATTTTGTTTGTTTATTTAGTGTACTTCGTGTTTTTCCGTCTTTTCATTAAAAGATGTATTCAAGTGACTTCAATGGCTAATTTATCTGAACAGCTGAATTTCTTTTCACTAAATTCACTGAGAATACATTACATAGTATCAATAAGAAATACTAGATTATTAAATTAGACTAGCTAGTCGAGCCACTTATATAAACTTGTAATAATCATGGTTGAATTATCGACCGGGCACGCAGGGCATGTGCCCAGGGCCCCTGACCTCCAGGGGGCGCCCATTGATTTTGTTAGTCACTTTCACTCAGATATTATATTAATATGGCATAAGTCATGGCAAAAGGTGTAGAAATGCAGGAAATGTGCTTTTAAACTGCAAACATTTCTCCCAACCCAATGGCAAAATGTGTATAATTGCTGTTTTATTTTTTTATTTCACCTTTATATAACCAGGTAGGCTAGTTGAGAACAAGTTCTCATTTACAATTGCGACCTGGCCAAGATAAAGCAAAGCAGTTTGACACATACAACAACACAGAGTTAAACATGGTGTAAAACAAACATAAAACAAACAATAATCCAGTAGAAAAGTAAGTCTATATACAATGTGAGCAAATGAGGTGAGATAAGGGAGGTAAAGGCCATGGTGGTGAAGTAAATACAATATAGCAAGTAAAACACTGGAATGGTAGATTTGCAGTGGAAGAATGTGCAAGGTAGAGATAGAAATAATGGGGTGCAAAGGAGCAAAATAAATAAATACAGTAGGGGGGAGGTAGTCGTTTGGCCTAAATTATAGATGGGCTATGTACAGGCGCAGTAATCTGTGAGCTGCTCTAACAGCTGATGCTTAAAGCTAGTGAGGGAGATAAGTGTTTCCAGTTCCAGAGATTTTTGTAGTTCGTTCCAAATCAAATCAAAATCAAATGTATTTATATAGCCCTTCGTACATCAGCTGATATCTCAAAGTGCTGTACAGAAACCCAGCCTAAAACCCCAAACAGCAAGCAATGCAGGTGTAGAAGTTCCAGTCATTGGCAGCAGGGAACTGGAAGGAGAGGCGGCCAAAGGAAGAATTGGTTTTGAGGGTGACCAGAGATATATACCTGATGGAGCGCGTGCTACAGGTGGGTGCTGCTATGGTGACCAGCGAGCTGAGATAAGGGGGGACTTTACCTAGCAGTGTCTTGTAGATGACCTGGAGCCAGTGGGTTTGGCGACGAGTATGAAGCGAGGGCCAGCCAACGAGAGCGTACAGGTTGCCGTAGTATACGGGGCTTTGGTGACAAAACAGATGGCACTGTGATAGACTGCATCCAATTTATTGAATAGGGTGTTGGAGGCTATTTTGTAAATGACATCGCCGAAGTCGAGGATCGGTAGGATGGTCAGTTTTACAAGGGTATGTTTGGCAGCATGAGTGAAGGATGCTTTGTTATAAAATGGGAAGCCAATTCTAGATTTAACTTTGGATTGGAGATGTCAGAACCGTCCAGAGTAGTGATGTTGGACGGGCGAGCAGGTGCAGACAGCGATCGGTTGAAGAGCATGCATTTACTTTTACTTGTATTTAAGAGCAGTTGGAGGCCACGGAAGGAGAGTTATAATGGCATTGAAGCTCGTCTGGAGGGTTGTTAACACAGTGTCCAAAGAAGGGCCAGAAGTATACAGAATGGTGTCGTCTGCGTAGAAGTGGATCAGAGACTCACCAGCAGCAAGAGCGACATCATTGATGTATACAGAGAAGAGAGTCGGTCCAAGAATTGAGCCCTGCGGCACCCCCATAGAGACTGCCAGAGGCCCGGACAACAGGCCGTCTGATTTGACATACTGAACTGTATCAGAGAAGTCGTTGGTGAACCGGGCGAGGTAATCATTTGAGAAACCAAGGCTATCGAGTCTGTCGATGAGGATGTGGTGATTGACAGAGTCGAAAGCCTTGGCCAGGTCGATGAATATGGCTGCACAGTATTGTTTCTTATCGATGGCGGTTAAGATATTGTTTAGGACCTTGAGCGTGGCTGAGGTGCACCCATGACCAGCTCTGAAACCAGATTGCATAGCATAGAAGGTATGGGATTCGAAATGGTCGGTAATCTGTTCGTTGACTTGGCTTTCGAAGACCTTAGAAAGGCAGGGTAGGATAGATATAGGTCTGTAGCAGTTTGGGTCAAGAGAGTCCCCCCCCCCTTTGAAGAAGGGGATGACCGCAGCTGCTTTCTAAGCTTTGGGAATCTCAGACGACACGAAAGAGAGGTTGAACAGGCTAGTAATAGGGGTTGCAACAATTTCGGCAGATCATTTTAGAAAGAAAGGGTCATTAGTTGTAAAACTGCAACAACAACAAAAAAAATCTGGAAAGTAAACTTATTTCCTAACAGATCCCTCTGTATGTATAAAATAATATATTTTATATCCCGGTGCTGAGTTAATGTGAGTTAATGTGTAATTGTATAGCTAATAGGCTATGTTTTTGTAACTCGACTGAAGTGAATGAAGCTACAGCCGCCAAGGTGATAATGGCTGGGTCATTTTTGCTTGTCTTTGCTGTTCTCCAAATAGATGAATGGATAAACTGTGTTTCATATGTTTCTGCTTGGCTAACCTCCAAACCATAACCAAACTATAAACACTTTGTTTATGTTTAACGCATGAGAGAAAATGCACTTTATTATGTGAACATTTTCAGCCATGAGCACTCCTTGTACATTAGGCATGACCCTGCATGCATGGTCACTAGTCTATTATCAAATGCACTGTGATGATAAAGAAGCAACACTCCCTTAACGATGCCTAGGCAGGCTTAACTGAACAAATCAAGTTTTCCCCATGACAATTATACCAAAACTTTTTTATGGGATTGCACGACAGACGGGCCTGCAATTTCAGATTTACTGCGGCACTCCTTTTTGTCATAAATGTGTAGAATGTTCAATATTTTTGTAGATGCTACTTCCTTTCGTCCCTTCGTAACAAATCACCTAAAAAAGCCCCATAAGAAAATAAATAACTAACCTCGTTCAGCAGAAAGATGCTTAAATTAGTCAGGGACATCTGAAATTTAGGGGAATCTCGGTCACCTCAGCCAACTTCAGTAAAGAATATTGAGGGGAATCTCGGTCACCTCAGCCAACTTCAGTAACGAAGATTGAGGGGAATCTCGGTCACCTCAGCAAACTTCAGTAACGAAGATTGAGGGGAATCTCGGTCACCTCAGCCAACTTCAGTAAAAGAAGATTGAGGGGAATCTCGGTCACCTCAGCCAACTTCAGTAACGAAGATTGAGGGGAATCTCGGTCACCTCAGCAAACTTCAGTAACGAAGATTGAGGGGAATCTCGGTCACCTCAGCCAACTTCAGTAAAAGAAGATTGAGGGGAATCTCGGTCACCTCAGCCAACTTCAGTAAAAGAAGATTGAGGGGAATCTCGGTCACCTCAGCCAACTTCAGTAAAAGAAGATTGAGGGGAATCTCGGTCACCTCAGCCAACTTCAGTAACGAAGATTGAGGGGAATCTCGGTCACCTCAGCCAACTTCAGTAAAAGAAGATTGAGGGGAATCTCGGTCACCTCAGCCAACTTCAGTAACGAAGATTGAGGGGAATCTCGGTCACCTCAGCCAACTTCAGTAAAAAAGAAGCTACAGTTTGATGGCAACAACTAAGAAGGCAACGGTCTCCCCTCATCAATACATTTTCTCCCAGAATAGCAGACAATGCATTGCAGGACATCCTTCATAGGGGGAAATTCGTCTACACCGGTTCTAATTCCTCTATTCTTGTATATTGATTATTGAATCATGATCAATACTATTGTACCAAACCTGATCTGATGCACAGTTACATTACTTCTATGTCAATAAATAATGTAAGAAATGCACTTTTCACATCGTCCTGAAGGATTCAAAGGAGATCGATTGGGTCTCCGTTTACGAATGGGGTTCAATTCCATCTATAGGTGATATAGGGATCCTCTACAAATAGCCCACATCTACGTTCACATCAGTAGGATACAATGCTCTCACGTCAATGCCAGGCAGGACACAAGAGCATTTAAATAGATTATATTTACTGTTATAATGTGTGAATGTGATTCCTTCTGCAGTGGTGACTGATGTTCACCAAGGGAACTCCACCCCTGTCAGCGAGGGTATGTTCTGGAACGCGCAACTCCTTTCAAGTCGAATGAATGACAGTCGCATCGTCATAGGCTACGGGTGCAACAGGGGCAGTTCATGTGCGATAACTGACAGTAGCCAATAACCTACATCGTCACAAGTCACTGGTATATGTCCTGCAGGCTGTAGATACACCAAACGACAGGATAAGCAGACATTTCTCACCCCAGATATTTGATCAAAAGTCACTTTTTACCATGGGCTATGAATCATAGCTTAGGCTAAGGTCTACTGTATAATAATAATAAAAAATCTCTCATTTCGTTTGTCCAAATTTTATTTTATTACTATTGGTGTAAGTATACCCTACAGCAGCATTCACAGCATTTCCCTCATTCATCTCATAATGTAATCATAAGGATAGGATTAGACTGTAACAACATAATGCATTATCATCACATAACCTTAACAGCTATGGCTTGTTTCCTTTGATTTTCCGATGTTGTGAAGATTTGCTAACTAAGCAAATGTATATCAGCAAGATTCTTCTGCTGATATAAGTAGGCCATACATTAATTGGATGGGGTTAATCACAGAGCTTGGAGATTTTCTAATGAAATAGGCATTACAGTTGCTTACAAATATAGATTTGAACATTAAGGCGAAAACAAAATACTCTGCACATGCATTCGCACAGACAAAGTCTAACTCAAATATTGCCACAGTATTTTAAGGTTTGTCCATACATCAGTTTCCCATCTGTTGTCTTGAAAGTAAAGAGAAAAG